>NW_028318033.1:3987500-4300000 GCF_062004578.1 Staurois parvus | reverse complement strand
ATGGGGCATGGCAATGATCGGAAAGCTGGTATGGGGTATGGCGGTGATCAGGATGCTGGTATGGGGTATGGCGGTTTTTTGTGTGCACTATAACAGGTGACTGCCTTATTTATTATTGTTATTGTGGGGCAGTGATCGGGAACACAGGGACAGTAAACTGGGGCACTTGCAGGGGTGGCAGACACTGCAGTGTGTGAGTTTGCAAGCAGCCTGACAGGCTGCTGTAAACTCACACACTGCATGATCGCTTCTCTCTGCTCTCACACTGAAAGTGGAGAGAAAAAATCTTTACTTTCAGTTTCTAGTGTTTACTATGTAAGTGCTGTGATTGGTCACAGAAGTCACATTGTAAAACACCACGTGATCACCCAAAAACAGCAATAATGTGATCCGCTGTATCCGGGCGACACACCGATCACTGGGCTTTAGGGTGCACGCTCTGTGAGCCATGCAGGAGCCATCGATGTGTGCTGACGTACAGGAAAGTTAGCCCGCATCAGCGCTGCTTCCCATCCACCATCTATGTAGAATGGGCGGACGGGAAGAGGTTAAAAGCTGCATTTTGTATTTACTCGAGTTATTTTTGTCTAATATTAAAATTTGTCTGATGAGCTGAATCATTTGAGTGTGACATATATGCAAAAATAAATAAATAAATCAGGAAGGGGCAAATACTTTTTCACAGCACTGTATTTAGAAGTATGTCCCCCACGTGCTTGTGAGACGACGGATGGTGTCCTGGGGTATTTCCTCCCAGATTTGGACCAGGGCATCACTGAGCTCCTGGATAGTCTGTGCCAGGAAGTTAGTGCAGCTAATGCAAATTTTTCTGCAGCTCCTGTGAATTCCTCTTCAGCTAATGCTAATTCCCATGCAGCTGATGCTAATTCCCGTGCAACAAATGCTCGTTTAAGTGTACCAGCACACAGACAAGCCCAGGCTAATATCCAGTGTGCAAGTCTTCCCGCACTGGCGCCAAGCTGCCTATTTAAAGGAGACTCAGCTGTGTACTAATCGCTGGATGTTCTTCAGCTTCTTGTGACCCGTGTTCCTGTGTGAACTGACTGATCTGCCGTTGCTGACCTGGCTTTCTCCTGACCTTGCCCTGTGGATTCCCGATTCTGACCTCGGCTTGCCTTAGATTACTCTCTGCCTGATCTTCTGGTACTGACCCCAGCCTGCCTCCTTACCAATCCGCTGTCTCACTGTATATGACCCTGGCTCAACTTGACTACATTCCTGACTGTGGCAATTAACTGCTATCAAGCTGTCGGCACCTGTGCTTCTTGTACATCTATCACCACATTCTGAGGTGCTCGGACTAGAGCCCTAAGGGCAGCCCTCTCGTCAACTCGGCCTTCAACCAAGAAGGTGCTTGACAGAAAAATCCAGTCATGTCTGAGTCTGAAAGAGGTGCTACCCCTCTAGAGACTCTGTGCCAACAAATTGTGGCTCTGACCCAAACTGTGACAAATCTGCAGGAGGGATACTTCCAGCTTGAGGGATGGATAGAAAACGTGTCCGCCACTGCCACCACCTCAACTCATAGCTCCGCTACAAGTGCAACTGTGCTAGCCTCTACCTCTGGAAACTCTCAACCTGTGACTTCTATTGTGGTTATACCACCACCAGAACCTCGGGTGCCAACCCCTGAATGCTTTTAAGGCAACCACAGGAAATTTTGTGCGTTCAAAAATGCATGTGAACTGTACTTTGTTTTGCAACCTCGGACTTTCTCATTAGAATCCATGAAGGTGGGGTTCATTATCTCCTTGCTGAGCGCTGAGCGCTGAGGCCCAGGCATGGGCACACCATCTCCTGGAACAATGCAATCCTGTCCTTAACTCAGTAAAGACTTTCTTTGACTCCATGGCTCAAGTTTATGACGATCCGCAACACACCACTACAGCAGAGGCTGCGCTACATGCACTTCAACAGGATCAGCAGCCGGTGGAAGGCTACACCAGTAAATTCTGCAGATGGATCACTGACACAGCCTGGAATGATGCTGCTCTAAAATATCAGTATCACTTGGGCTTGTCAGAGACTTTGAAAGATGAACTTGCCTGGGTAAACCCTTTGAGGACCTGGTACAACTTGCCATCCAACTAGATTGTCTGCTCCGGGAACGACGGTCGGTAAATTACTCCTCCTTCAGGCCCACATGGGTAATGCCCAAGGTCCAACCTTCCTTGTCTAATAATCCTTCAATCCAGCCAGAAACCACCTTTGAGGTTGAACCAATGCAGATCGACCTCCTTCATTCTGCCTTGTCACCAGAGGAGAAAATACGGCAACACCAGGCCGACCTATGCCTGTACTGTGGAGAATCTGGTCACTTCCGTATCAACTGTCCTGTCCAGCCAAGTAAGTCTCTTCACAGACATTCTACTTACCTCCAGGTTTCATGAATTTGGTCGGCTCACATTGTCCTTCCTATCACTCTACAGGTGGCTGGAAGGGAAAACAAGTTCCAGGCCATCATTGATTCTGGAGTTTGTAGCTGCCTTATGGACGTTAACAAAGCAAAAGATTTGCAAATTTCTCTAGTGCCCAAGGGACTGCTTAATATTCATCTTGCAGATGGAACACATCCAAAATTTGGGCCTATTAGCAAAGAGACTGTACCTATCTTAACCACCACCAGTTCGGGTAACCAGTAACTTTTACGCTTTGACATCTTAAGTTGTCCAGTAATTCTTGGCATACCCTGGTTACAAGCTCATAATTCCCTGGTGGATTAGGGTACAGGGACTATAACTTTCCAGTCAGCCTATTGCCAGCAGAACTACCTCAGCATAAACCCTGTTAACCCTACGGTGCTCCTCAGCAGCCAACTGGACTCTAATCTTCGCCTGCTCATACCACCAGTATATCATGACTTTCTCAATGTTTTCGACAAGAAAGGAGTAGACACTCTTCCACCACATCAGTCTTACTACTGCCCCATTGAGCTGCTCCCCAGGGTAGAGATTCCCTTTGGCTGCATATTCCCTCTGTCTGAACTGGAACTAGAAGATCTTCGGCATTACATCAATGAAAATTCGAAAAAAGGTTTCATCCATCCTTCATCATCACCAGCAGAAACTGGCATATTCTTTGTGGAAAAAAAAGACCACTCTCTCTGACCTTGTGTGGCCTATTGGGAGCTCAGTAAGATTACCGTTAAAAACTGGTACCCACTCCCCTTAATTCCTAAACGTTTTCATAGATTGCGGATGGCCCGGACATTCACTAAGCTTGACTTGTAGGGCACCTATAACTTGGTACGCATCAGGGAAGAGGACGAGTGGAAGACTGCATTTCGAACTCGCTTTGGGCATTTTGAGTATCTGGTGATGCCTTTTGGCTTGTGTAATGCCCCTGCCTCTTTCCAACATCTTCCAGGAGTACCTAGATCTCTTCCTAGTCGTATACCTGGATGACATCCTGATCTTTTTCCTTCTCTGGAAATGCATCACATTCATGTAAAGAAAGTTTTGACTGTCTTGAAAGTGCATGGGCTGTATACAAAAGCAGAAAAATGCGAGTTTGAAAGACAATCTATTCAATATCTGGGGTGGGTGATCTCTACAGAAGGAATTGCTATGGACCCTCAAAAGGTGTCCTCCATACTTGAATGGCAAGCACCACAAGACAAGATGGGAGTTCAGAGATTTGTGGGATTTGCTTATTTTTATCACAAATTCATAAAGATCTTCTTTGACATCATTGCTCCCATCACACAACTTACCCACCAAGACACACGGTTTCAGTAGACCCTGGAGGCTCAAACTGCCTTTGACAAACTAAAGGCCCTCTTTACTTCAGCACCAGTTCTCCAGCATCCTGATCCAGCTCTGCCTTATGTGCTTGAAGTTGATGTCTCGGAAACCGCAACGGATGCCATATTATCACAACGACAAGGTCCTGAAACCATACTGCATCCTGTGGCCTTTTTCTCTCAGAAGTTGAACCAATCAGAGAGCAATTATGATGAGAGGGACAAGGAATTGCAGGCAAATCAGCACTTGAAGAGTGGAGATACCTACTGGAAGGTGCAACACACCCTGTGCTAATCTTCACGAACCACAAAAACCTTGAGTACCTTAGGTCCTCTAAATGGTTGAGGCCTCGACAAGCCAGGTGGGCTTTTTTCTTTTCAAGATTTTCATTCCACATCATGTATCGCCCAGGATCCAAGAATGGCAAGGCAGACGCCTTATCTCGCATGTTTCCAGATACCTCTGAATCATCTTCATCAGAGACCATCTTGTCATCCCAGAACGTTTTGTTGATACAGCCTGATCTGATATTTTCTATTAAATGAGCTTCTGCAGTCTGCCCTGAACCTGACGGCACCATCTGTCAGAAGCGAGAGGGTATGTGGTTGTGCAATAACAAAATTTTTGTTCCAGAAGAAATTTGTCCACGGGTACTCAGCACTTTCCACGACCACCCACTGGCAGGACACTTTGGGACATATAAGACATTAAAATTGATCCAGCGTTCCTTCTGGTGGCCAAACCCTAACCAGGATTGTAAGGTCTATGTGAGGTCATGCACGAACTCTATTCGCAACAAGGGCAATTGATCTAAATCATGTGGCCTTCTAAGACCATTGCCTGTTCCCAAACATTCATGGGAAATGATTTCCATGAACTTTGTCATGGACCTTCCTCCTTCTGAATGGTTTACTTCCATCTTTGTGGTCATAGACTGTTTATCCAAGATGGTCCAGTTTATTCCTTTGACTGGCACTCCTACAGCTCCAGAAATGGCACATGCCTTCATTAAAGAAGTAGTACGGCTACACGGGGTGCCAAGGAACATTGTGTCTGACAGAGGTGTACAATTCACTTCTACATTTTGGAATTCGGTCTGAAAGGCCCTGAAAATTGAGATCTACTTATCTTCTGCATACCATCCTCAGAGTAATGGCCAGACAGATCGTACTACTCAAACCCTGGAGCAGTATCTTAGATGTTTCTTATCCTTTGCACAGGATGATTGGGCTGCTCTGCTACCCCTTGCAGAATTTGCATATAACAATGCAGTCCATTCTCCCACAAATCAAGCTCCGTTTTTGGCTAATTACGGGTTCCACCCTACATTCCTACCTGATATCATGCCGGAAACAGAGCTGCCAGCGGTCCAAGATAAGCTAGCTTTTCTTCAGTCTAACTCTCAGCTACTCCAGGAAGTCATGCAGAAAGCTCAAGAAGACAGCAAAAGGTACTATGACAAAAAGCGGACAGGGGAGTTGGTTCTAAAAGAAAAAGACAAAGTCTGGCTATCCACAGCTAACCTGAAGCTTGCATGCACTTCACGGAAGTTGGGTCCAAGATATATTGGGCCCTTTGAGTTAAAAAGGAAAATCAATCCTGTGGCCTATGAGCTGGCGTTACCCAGTACTTACAAGATTCACCCAGTGTTTCATGTCTCACTGCTGAAGCCAGCCGTGCCTGATCCTTTTCCTGGGAAAAGCATGCCGCCACCTCCACCTACAACTGTAGGTGGTAAATTGGAGTTTGAAGTTGAATCCATCCAGGACTGTAGAAATCGAGGAGGTCAAACTCAGTATCTCATAAAATGGAAGTGTTACCCCCCTGGAAGAGAATCCCTGAATTACTCCAGGACTTTGCCAACAGGTTCCCAGAAAAGATGGCCAGAATGGGCTTCCTAAGGCTTCCCATTGGGAGGGGGTAGGGGGGGCACTGTCAGGAAACTAGTGCAGCTAATGCAAATTCTTCTGCAGCTCTTGTGAATTCCTCTTCAGCTAATGCTAATTCCTGTGCAGCTGATGCTAATTCCTGTGCAGCTAATGCTCGTTCATGTGTACCAGCACACAGACAAGCCAAGGGTAATGTCCAGTGTGCACGTATTCCCACTTTGGTGCCAAGCTGCCTGTTTAACCATTAGCCGCCCGGCCAATGGCCGTTTGGCGGCTTCAGATGTGCCTCTTCATTCCGGGTGCACGCCATTTGGCGTGCTCCCGCACATGCGCCGTTTGCGGTAATGCAGAGCGGCGCAGCAGCGGGATCTGTCACGGGCCGTGCACCTCGGACACGGCCGATGACAGATCCGAGTACCGGCTCCCGTTGCTGGTACCATGTGACCTGCTGTGACCAATCACAGCAGGTCACATGACAGTTGTATACAATGGATGGCTTCATTCATGATGCCATCCATTGTATACTAGTGCCTAGCTGTGAATGGTCACAGCTAATCACATGCACATGTCATGTGATTAGCTGTGACCAAATCACAGCTAAGCACAAAAAAAAAAAAAAAAGCTGAATGAATCGATTTCATTCAGGTAAATGCTTGCTTATAGCAAAGTAATTCTTTGCTATAAGCAAATTGTGTAAAAAAAAAAAATACTGATCACTTCCCCAAAGTAGTACAGTGTTACTATGGTAACATTGTACTACTTTGGTCATAGTAAAATATGAAAAATAAATCTTAAAAAAAATAAAAAAAAATGTAATAAAAGATTAAATATAATAAAAAAATAAAAAAAAATTAAAAAAAATATATATTTTTTTTTCATACTGTCACCAGTCAGTGTCCCTGTTAACCGCCATGCCAGTTATATGATGACGCTGTACTGCACTGGTGACAGTATGTAAAAAAAAAAAATAGTGAAAATAATTTTTTTAATTTTTTCATTTTCCGAAAAATTATGACATAAAAATACAACTTCAAAAAACTCGCCATGCCTCTTATGAAGTACGTCGGACTGTCTACTCTGCAAAAAGGGGTCATTTGTGGGATATCTGTACTATTCTGACATTCTTGGACCTCAAGAAATTAGATTGGCTGTCAGTACTTCAGGATTGATCAATATTCAGATCTATACCATAGTTTGTGAACTCTATAACTTTCCTACAAACTAAAAAATACATCCTAATTTGGGTTATTTTCACCAAAGACATGTAGCAGAATACATCTCGGCCTAAATTTATGAAGAACAATTATTTATTTGTAAACTTTTATAACAGAAACAAAGAAAAATGTGGGTTTTTTCAAAATATTTGGTCTTTTTTTGTTAATTTAGCAAAAAATAAAAACCCCAGCGGTGATTAAATACCACCAAAAGAAAGCTCTAGTTGTGTGAAGAAAATGATAAAATTTTAGTTTGGGTACAGTGTTGTATGACCGCGCAATTGTCATTCAAAGTGTGAGAGCGCTGAAACCTGAAAAATAGCCTGGGCAGGAAGGTGTAAAATTGCACGGTATTGAAACGGTTAAAGGAGACTCAACTGTGTACTAATCGCTGGATGTTCTTTAGCTTCCTGTGACCCGTGTTCCTGTTTGTACTGACTGATCCGTACTGGCTGACCTGGCTGTGGGTTCCAGATTCTGACCTCGGTTTGCCTAAGACTACTCTCTGCCTAATCTCCTGGTGCTGACCTCGGATTACCTCTGACTATTCTCTGCCTGATCTCCTTGTGCTGACCCAGGCTTGCTACTGGACATCACTCTGTTTGCTAACCTGGTACTGACCTCGGCCTGCCTCCTGACCACACCAATGTCTCACTGTGTATGACACTGGCTCAATTTGACTACATTCCTGACTGTGGCAATCACCTGCTATTAAGCTATTGGCACATGTGCTTTTTTGAGCCTTGTACCTCTGTCACCACATTCAGGGGTGCTCAGACCACAGCCGCAAGGGCAGCCCTCTTGTCAACTCAGCCTTCAACCAAGGTGTGTGATAGTCTGAGGTGCAACCTGGCAGCATCGGATGGACTGAAACATAATACTTCTCCAGGACCTCCCCCATCCTCTGGAACTCACTACCCCAATCCATCAGACTGTCACCTACCCTCCTCACCCTGAAAACCCATCTCTTCAGGGAAGCCTACCCCACCCTCACCTAACAGCCGATCTCCTCCACTCCTCCTACCACTCCATCCCCCACAGCCACTTCCTCCTGTACCACTATCCCCTCCCTCCTAGATTGTAAGCTCGAAAGAGCAGGGCCCTTGAACCCCTCGTGTATTGTTTTGTTACTGTATTGTCCCATGTACTGTCCCCCACTATAATGTACAGCGCTGAGCAAACCTTTTAGCACTATATAAATACTGTATAATAATAATAATATCCCAGAGGTTTTCTATTGGATTTAGTTCAGGCGAGTGTGGGGGCCATTCAATGGTATCAATTCCTTCATCCTGTGGGAGCTGCCTGCATACTCTCACCACATGAGGCCTGGCATTTTTGTGCACCAGGAGGAACCCAGGACCCACTGCACCAGTGTAGGGTCTGACAATGGATTCAAGGATTTCATCCCGATACCTAATGGCAGTCAGGATGCCATTCTCTAGCCTGTAGAGGTTTGTGCGTCCCTCCATGGATATGCCTCCCAGACCATCATTGACCCACGTTATGACCAATCAAAACGGTCATGCTGAATGATGTTACAGGCAGCATAACATTCTCCACAGCTTCTCCAGACCCTTTCACATCTGTCACATGTGCTCTGGGTGAAACTGCTCTCATCAGTGAAAAGCAGAGGGCGCCAGTAGTGGACCTGCCAATTCTGGTGTTCAATAGCAAATCGAGCTCTATGGTGCTGGGCAGTGAACACAGGGCCCACTAGATGATGTTGGGCCCTCAGGCCACCCTCATGAAGTCTGTTTCTGATTGTTTGGTCAAAGATAATAACAAAAGTGGCCTTTTGGAGGTCATTTTGTACGGCTCTGACAGTGCTCATCCTGTTCCTCCTTGCACAAACGAGCAAATACTGGTCCTGCTGATGGGTTACGGACCTTCTACGGCCCTGTCTAGCTCTCCAAGAGTAACTGCCTGTCTCCTGGAATCTCCTCCATGCTCTCGAGATTGTGCTGGGAGACACAGCAAGCCTTCTGGCAATGGCACATATTGATATGCCATCTTGGCAGAGTTGGACTGCCTCTGCCACCTCTGTAGGGTCCAGGTATCGCTTCATGCTACCAATAGTGACACTGACCCTAGCCCAATGCAAAGCTAGTGAAAAAAATTCAGAATAGATGAGTAGGGGAAAACATGTCAGTGTCCTCCGCCTGTAAAACCATTCCTGTTTTGAGGTTCATCTCATTGTTGCCCATCTAGTGCACCTGTTGTTAATTTCATTAACACCAAAGCAGCTGAAACTGATTAACAACCTCCACTGCTACTTAACTGACCAGATCAATATCCCAGGCTTTTAATTGACTTGATGCTATACTCTGATTAAAAAGTGTTCCTTTAATTTTTTTAAGCAGTATTATCATCCAGTTGGATTGTATTGTGGGATAATACTGTATATTATAAAATATATATAATTATATTTTTTAAATCCACTAAATGCAATTTTACACTCTTCAGAAACCTTGTTTTGTATTGTTCTTTTATACATTCTTATGCCATATATAATTGTCTAAAAGAATGACCAGAAAAGTTCTAATTCTCTGTAAAACTTTTCCTAGGAAATGTGAATTACAATAAGTATGATTTTTCCTGACTGAGGACCACATTATTATTATTATTATACAGTATTTATAAAGCGCCAATAGTTCGCTCAGCACTGAACATTACAAAGGGGGACAGAACATATGACAGAACAATAACAATACAATGCAAAACATGAGGGGATTGAGGGCCCTGCTCTTTCGAGCTTACAATCTAGGAGACATTAACTCTTAGAATTTTGTTTGTTCATATAAGAAACTAGAGACGTTTTCCATCCTTTGCCCTCAATTTTTCTCGTTACTACTGTTAAAAAAACAATTTTCGATCTGTCCTCCATTAGCCATTAGAAATTGTTCTTTCATTTATTGTCCCTGTGACAGTAAATAGAGGGAGCATCTTTAACATCACATAATAAGTCAAGTTGACTAGCTACTACTAATAGGAATATCCAGATAGATTTCAGTCAGTCTCTAATAATCCAAAATGGCATATCTTTGACCCTATAGTTGATATGAAAGTTATAAAACATTCTCCCTTGGTCAGTAATAGTGTATGTCTTTGTACAGGTCTTATGAGCTCTCTTGCAAAACATCAGTACGGGATATCAAGTCCATTTATTCCTTGGAGATTCGTATGCTAATGACTTTCTCAAGTTAACTCTTCTGGTCATTAGCTCATAGCCATAGATAAAAAGAAACATTTTGGATAGGAACCTTATGTTATATAACGTTTAACAAAAATTGTTAGCTACCTTTATTTAACTTTGCTTTGAAACAATTGAGAACATGCAAATCTCTGATCATCTAACCAGAGGTAGAAAGATGCTATCATCAATGGCAATAGAAGTTGTGTGTAGGAATTTTTTTTCATTTCAGTGTCTTTCTCTTTACCTTTTTGCTGCTGCAAAAGACTTGATGTTTTCAGACTGTAGAGAGTCTTATCCTAGGTATACAAACAAGGATACAACTGTTGTCCCTCCCCCCACAGATTACTTTATCACCCGCTTTTGCCTAGACCTTTAACCTCTTGCATCAGCCCTTGACTTTGTTAAAATAATACAGTGCAGTGAAACCCACTCAAGCAGTGCATACAGTAGAACTAAACACTCATTAACACATTACTGAGCTTGGTATGAAGGCACATGTGGGCTCTGATAAAGCAACCCTTTATATAATTTCCTTTTAGCAGGATCATTTATCATAAATGAGATGGGCAAAATTCTTAACATTCACTTTGCTGGCAATTCACCCAGCTCACTTCTTTGATCCAATTGATGGGGTTTTCCATCATGAACTAAACGGCTATGAACATGCATCTGCAAATGAATTCAGATATAAATACTACTGGAAATTGTTTTTGAATCCACTTTTTTAAAAGGTTTTTAGATTTCTTTTAGTGCTCTGGCTGTACCACAGAATCTGTATTGGACAGAATAGGAAGGCTTTAATTAACAGGATAGAAACAAATATTTTAGGGTTGATTTACTAAAACTGGAGAATGCAAACTAGTGCAGCTGTTCATAGAAACCAATCAGCTTCCAGGTTTTATTGTTAAAGTTTAATTGAACTGAAGCTGAAGTTAGAAGCTGATTGCCTACTGTGCACAACTGCACCAGATGGTGCACTCTCCAGTTTTAGTAAATCAACCCCTTTGAGTTTATATTTTTTCTTGTATAAAATGTATTTGGGCACACAGACTTAAAAGTCTGGACCATAATACTTACTATGGTGTTAAACTTTGGGAGAACAGTTTTTGTGTGTCAATGAAGCTGAAATTATTGAGCTGTAACACACCTCAGTACCCAAACAAAACAGGTCATGCTGCAATGCGCAGTGCATTGTACACACTGTGCTGTGGTGCACTGTAACAGCTGCATTATTCTGCATTGTGTAATGAAGGAAAAAGTGCCTCTAAGTGCATCAACCAAGAGTTTTATTGTAAGGGACTCCACTTCCACACTGGTTGCAGAAGTCATCAAGCAGCCATCTTGCTGGCTCATGGATCCAGAGCTGCTGATCAGCTAATAGGATCAAGGACACCGTTGCTGCTGCCTCAGACGGAAGACACACACCTAGCCGTTTTAACCTGCTGATTGGCTCTATCCCAACGCACGTTTGTGAATATTTTTAAGATTTTTTTTTATTATAGTAAAACTTTTGGCTGCTGCACTTCAGTATATTTCCCCCAAGACCACATGAGGCCCTCTCCTCCAGTGCGCCTTTTTTACTTTATTATGCTGCATTGGGGTGCCATTTGGAATAAATTTCACTGTAACATAGTGACATATGTATAGTGCGCTACCACACTTTGCAGTAACACACACTTTTTACTGCTCTGTTAAAGCATTATATCTCAATAAGTGCCCATTCATACCAGAGCACAGTGCACCGCAGTGTTCACATTTTCGTATATTTAGGCATGTTGTGACACACAGTCCATTGAAAACTAGTGGGATGTAACACTGAAAAAATTGGTCATGTTACATATTTGCACAGCACACTGCAAAGCACATCATGCGTTTAGTTGCGCTGTTAAGCAAGTGTGTTAGGTTCAGGGGCGGACTGACAACTCATGGGGCCCCCGGACAATAGGGGATTATGGGGCCCCTGTGTCCTTGCCCAAACTCAAAAAAGCCTATGAAAAAGGTACCAGAGGCATCTCATGGGGCCCCCTACTGACCCTGGGCCCTCGGGCAGTGCCCGAGTTTCCAAATGGTCAGTCTGCCCCTGGTTAGGTTATTATTCAAAATGTATGGCACTGCAAAGTGCAACTAAGGCGTGAATGTTGTGCTACCTCAGGCAACTTTTTTCCCCTGCGTTAATGCATTGCGGAAATGTGACCGGGCCCTAACCCCTGGTACACATATTTGCGTTCCTGCGGGCCGTGTTTTGCGCGGGCACAAGAGCCCATTCATTTGAATGGACTCCCGTTCCTGGGACACGCAGAGAAGAAGTCCCTGCACTTCTTCTGAAAACGCAGCCCGCATGGGAACTTCGGTTCCCAGTGCGGTTGCGATTTCCAGTGTGGGCAGTGTGCCATTAGAATTAATGGCAACCACCTGTGGGTCTGCATTCTTCTGTGTGGGTGGTGTGGCTGCACGGGTTTTTGTGCGGATCCGCAGCGGCACCACCCGCACATATGTGAACCTAGCCTCAATGACCAAACAGAAATTAACGTCACTGATTGGTCGTCTTGATAATTGTCACCAGAACAGGGCAAACCTTCCGATGGGCCTGTTTTGGTGACAACTATGAAAGAGTGTATTTTCCTGCATTTTGAAGAAATGGGTCCCAACTGAAAGGGGATCGAACCATTCCCTACTCTATTTCAAAGAAAAGAAAAAAGTCTTAGATACACTTTGCAAATGCAATGTATGCTGCAAAAAAACTTCTTATTATAGAATATTATTTTACATTTTCTAAAGTTAGCTGAGTAAATAATAGATATTGAGGTTTGCTTTGGGATACAGCATTTTGGACACCATGGTTATGCTTTACATTGCTTATTGCATGAGTACAATAATTTGTATGGGATGTCATCTATTTTATTAGTGGCATCTAGATGATCCAGGTGACACTGGTCTCATCTCAGCTCCCTGCTCCTGATGTCAGCATGCAGAGATGTGTCTGTTACATCTGGAGACCTTATGGAACAGAGGAAAGGGGAAACAGTTTGTAGGCTTCTGGGGGTCGACGCGCCTCATTAACCCAGCGAACTCTGATTTACATGGGGTCAGAGGTGGCTGTACGCTCACTTGGAGGCTAAGGAAAGTATTAGATCTAAAACTGATAACCAGGCTTTGTTAACCCTTTGTTTTGGTGATAACGTAAAAACATTGACTGGGTCAGATACAGTAGACTTGATGATGCACCTTCAGCTGTGCTCTGAAGAAATAACCAGCAGTCTATCCTGAGCTGCTGTAATACGTACAGGGGCTTATTTCATCTTAATGCAAATATATAAACTAGAATAAAAAAATCACAAATGTCTTCTTACATTTGCTTTTGTTCCCTAGAAAGGAAACCGCTGGAATATGTACTTGCTATTGACCTCATACATGTGATTAAACTTTATTCTTATCCGTTTTTTCAAATAAATAGAACAAAATTGACATTAATCATTTTGAATTCAGTGAAATGAAAACCTTTTTTGTTTCACCTTTTACATAAAAATATATATACATGCAGTGCCTTAATTTGGCTATATCCATTGTTATGCTGGTTAGCAATGCAATGTTAATGATTATTGCACTTTATACTCTTTAGCCTGTCACCAAAATCTTCCAGCTTGCTGAAAAAAAAACCCACTGCTGAGTGTTCAAGCTTTCTCTTTTCTGTAAGAGTTATCTCATTTGAATTAAAGTGAAATAAAATTAGAATTATAAAAAATAATCTATTTCTTTAATAATATTTTAACATTAGAATTATATCTGCAGAAGCAATCACTGGTTGTTCACATTTATTTATTTATTTATTTATATAGCGCCGTCAATTTGCACAGCGCTTTACATATATATTGTACATTCACATCAGTCCCTAACCCTCAAGGGGCGTACAATCTAAGGTCCCTAACTCACATTCATATACAAGGGCCAATTTAGACAGGATCCAATTACATGCAAACTCCAGGCAGGTGGTGCCGTGGTTGGGATTCGAACCAACGACCCTAGTGCTGCCAGGCAGAAGTGCTAACCATTTAGCCACTGTGCTGCCCATTGAAATTATTGGTCATAGCTGATAGAGAATCTGGACAATCTAATAAATGCAAGTCTTTTATCAGATGCAGCAACAGATTTAACATCAGCCTAGTCTAGCTCTTCTCAGTGGGGCTAAAACTTCTAACTCCGACATGAGCTATCTGTTTCCAACTCCTGCTTTACTAAATGTACAGAGAGCATGCTTGCAAATTTCTGACACCAATCAGTCTTTTGGATACTGCTCCTATGCAATTATAATTAGTAAAACTTGAAAGAGTGGAATCATAATAATAATCTGTATAGTCAGCATATGCATACCTATAGACAGGCTGGTTTCTTATCAGTTCTAGAGATCTCTAGTACTTATCAGTACTAGAGATGAGAGAATCTGCCTGGGTTCAGTTTGCAAAAATTTTTGCGAATCCTGATCGAAAGATTTGCAGCAAACCTTATTGCCTCATGATCTTGCCCATGGTAGTAGTTGGCGTCTACCTGACTGTGGGGTGGACAGGTGTCTTTAAAGAGCTCAGACAGGTGCTACTAAGTTAGATTAATGAGTGGAGTAGAGGTGGACTTTTTAAAGGCACAGTAACAGGTCCTTGAGAGCCAGAATTCTTGCTGTTTCTTAGGTGTTCAAATACTTATGTTCAGCAGTGCAAGACAAATAAATTCTTTAAAAATCATACAATGTGATTTCCTGAATTTTTTTTTCCATTCTGTCTCTCAGAGTGGGAATGCACCTACAATGTGAATTTCAGATTCCTCCATGATCTCTAAGTGGGAGAACTTGCAAAATCGCAGGGTGCTCAAATACTTCTGTTCCTCACTGTATGTGTGTATATATATATATATATATATATATATATATATATATATATATACATATACTGCTCAATAGAAAACTAAAGGAACACTTTATAATCAGAGTATAGCATCAAGTCAATTAAACTCCTGGGATATTGATCTGGTCAGTTAAGTAGCAGAGGGGGTTGTTAATCAGTTTCAGCTGCTTTGGTGTTAATGAAATTAACAACAGGTGCACTAGATGGACAACAATGAGACGACCCCCAAAACAGGAATGGTTTTACAGGTGGAGGCCACTGACATTTTTTCCCTACTCATCTTTTTTGACTGTTTTTCTTTAGTTTTGCATTTAGCTAGGGTAAGTGTCACTACTGGTAGTATGAGGTGATACCTGGACCCTACAGAGGTGGCAGATGCAGTCCAACTCCTCCAGGATGGCACTTCAATACGTGCCATTGCCAGAAGGTTTGCTGTGTCTCCCAGCACAGTTTCAAGAGCATGAAGGAGATTCCAAGAGACAGGCAGTTACTCTAGGAGAGCTGGATGGGTCCTAAGAAGGTCCTTAACCCATCAGCAGAACTGATATCTGCTTCTTTGTGCAAGGAGGAACAGGATGAGCACTGCCAGAGCCCTACAAAATGACCTCCAGCAGGCCACTGGTGTGAATGTCTTTGACCAAACAATCATAAACAGACTTGATGAGAGTAGCCTGAGGGCCTGACATCCTCTAGTGGGCCCTGTGCTCACTGCCCGGCACCACAGAGCTCAATTGGCATTTGCCACTGAACACCAGAATTGGCAGGTCCACCACTGGCACCTTGTGCTTTTCACAGATGAGAGCAGATTCACCCTGAGCACATGTGACAGACGTGAAAGGGTCTGGAGAAGCCATGGAGAATGTTATGCTGCCTGTAACATCATTCAGCATGACCATTTTGGTGGTGGGTCAGTGATGGTCTGGGGAGGCATATCCATGGAGGGACACACAAACCTCTACAAGCTAGAGAATGGCATCCTGACTGTAATTAGGTGTTGGGATGAAATCCTTGGACCCATTGTCAAATCCTATGCTGGTGCAGTGGGTCCTGGGTTCCTCCTGGTGCACAACAATGCCCAGCCTCATGTCGCTAGAGTATGCAGGCAGTTCCTGGAGGATGAAAGAATTGATACCACTGAATGGCCCTCACGCTTGCCTGACTTGAATCCAATAGAAAACCTCTGAGATATCATGTTTCGATCCACCTGACACCGCCAGGTTGCACCTCAGACTGTCCAGGAACTCAGTGATGCCCTGGTCCAGATCTGAGAGGAAATACCCCAGGACACCATCCATCGTCTCATTAGGAGCATGCCCTGACATCGTCAGGCATGCATACAAGCATTTGGGGCCATACAAACTACTGAGTATCATTTTGAGTTGCTGCAATGAAATTTCAGCAAAATGGACCAGCCTGCTGCATCATTTTTTCACTCTGATTTTCGTGGTGTCTTTGAATTCAGTCCTCTGTAGGTTGATAATTTTTATTTCCATCAAACGATGGGGCATCCTTACGTTCTTAACACATTATCCAGTCCATATCAGTATAGATATCCAGCATGATATTTTTCCCCATTGAGATCTGATGTGTTTTCAAAGTGTTTCTTTAATTTTTTTGAGCAGGATATATGTACACTATATTCCCAAAAGTATTGAGACACCCCTCCAAACCACTGGACTCTAAAGCAGTGGAGACGTGTTCTCTGGAGTGACATATCATGATTTTCTGTCTGGCAATCTGATGGACATGTCTGGGTTTGGCAGTTGCTAGGAGAACGGTACTTGCCTGACTGCATTGTGCCAAGTGTAAAGATAGTGGAGGAGAGATTATGGTGTGGGGTTGTTTTTCAGAGGTTGGGCTTGGCCGTTTAGTTCCAGCTAAGGGATCTCTTAATGCATCTGTATACCAAGACATTTTGGACAATTTCATGCTCCCAATTTTGTTGGAACAGTTTGGGGATGGCCGTTTCCTGTTTCAACATGACTGCGCACCAGTGCACAAAGCAAGATCCAGAAAGACATGGATGAGCGATTTTTGAGTGGAGGAACTTGACTGCACAGAGTCAACCTTAACCCGATAGAACACCTTTGGGATGAATTAGAGAGGAGACTGTGAGCCAGGCCTTCTCGTCCGACATCAGTGCCTGACCTCACAAATGCAGTTTTGAAAGAATGGTCAAACATTCCCATAGACACACTCCTAAACCTTGTGGACAGCCTTACCAGAAGAGTTGAAGCTGTTATAGCTGCAAAGGGCGGGCCAACTCAATATTGAACCCTACGGACTAAAACTGGGATGCCATTAACGTTCATGTGCGTGTAAAGGCAGGCATCCACTCCTGAGATATACAGTGGGGATCGAAAGTTTGGGCACCCCAGCTAAAAATTTGTATTAATGTGCATAAAGAAGCCAAGGAAAGATGGAAAAATCTCCAAAAGGCATCAAATTACAGATTAGACATTCTTATAATAGGTCAACAAAAGTTAGATTTTATTTCCATCATTTACACTTTCAAAATAACAGAAAACAAAAAAATGGCGTCTGCAAAAGTTTGGGCACCCTGCAGAGTTAAAATCTTGTACTGCCCCCTTTGGCAAGTATCACAGCTTGTAAACGCTTTTTGTAGCCAGCCAAGAGTCTTTCAATTCTTGTTTGAGGTATCTTTGCCCATTCTTCCTTACAAAAGTCTTCCAGTTCTTTGAGATTTCTGGGCTGTCTGTCACGCACTGCTCTTTTAAGGTCTATCCATAGATTTTCAATTATGTTGAGGTCAGGAGATTGTGAAGGCCATGGCAAAACCTTCAGTTTACGCCTCTTGATGTAATCCCCCGTAGATTTCGAGGTGTGTTTAGGATCATTATCCATTTGTAGAAGCCATCCTCTCTTTAACTTCAGCTTTTTCACAGATGGCATCAAGTTACCATCCAAAATTTGCTGAAATTTTATTGAATCCATTTTCCTTCTACTCGTGAGATGTTCCCTGTGCCACTGGCTGCAACACAACCCCAAAGCATGATTGATCCAACCCCATGCTTAACAGTTGGACAGAGGTTCTTTTCATTAAATTCTGTGCCCCTTCTTCTCCAAACGTACCTTTGCTCATTCCGGCCAAAAAGTTCAATTTTAACCTCATCGGTCCACAGAACTTGTTTCCAAAATGCATCAGGCTTGTCTATATGTTCATTTGCAAAGTTCAAACGATGATTTTTGTGGTGAGGACGTAGAAGAGGTTTTCTTCTGATGACTCTTCCATGAAGACCATATTTGTACAAATATCTCTTTATAGTGGAATAGTGTACCACAACTCCAGTGTCTGCCAGATCTTTCTGGAGGGATTGTGCAGTCAAACATGGGTTTTGAATTGTTTTTCTCACAATCCTGCGAGCTGTTCTGTCTGATATTTTTCTTGGTCTTACAGATCTTGCTTTAACTTCCACTGTTCCTGATGACTGCCATTTCTTAATTACATTCCGAACAGAGGATATTAACATCTGAAAACGCTTTGCTATCTTCTTATAGCCTTCTCCAGCTTTGTGAGCGTCAACTATTTTCAGTTTCAGTTTTCTAGCCAACTGCTTAGAAGAACCCATGGTGCTGATTGTTGGGGCAAGGTCAGGTGAGTCTGGGCATTTAAAACCTTTGAGATTGACATAACCTGGTCTTCCCAGACGATGATTGAGAACAATCCATGACACTGGCAGGTCTCAGCTTTGCAAAGGGGGCAGTGCATGCTATAAATTCTGCAGGGTGCCCAAACTTTTGCAGACACCATTTTTTGTTTTCTGTTATTTTGAAAGTGTAAATGATGGAAATAAAATCTAACTTTTGTTGACATATTATAAGAATGTCTAATCTGTAATTTGATGCCTTTTGGAGATTTTTCCATCTTTCCTTGGCTTCTTTATGTACATTAATACAAATTTTTAGCTGGGGTGCCCAAACTTTCGATCCCCACTGTACAGTATACAGCTGTTCCAGAAAACAGAGCCCTGTTGGGTGGCCTGACTTTCCTCTACTGTAGCAGACAAAGAATCCGCAGTACAGAGATGAAGTATCCCTTCTCACTTTATTCTTTCCTTGACAGCTTTTTATTGAAAATATAGCATGTTGTTAACTATATTTTCTGAGTCAGAGAAAACCGCACAGTGCTATTGGCTGAGCCAGGAGAAAAATAGAATATTATCCTCTGATGCATCACCACAGTTAGATCTTAGTTTCCATTGTGCACAGTTAGACAACCATTATTAATGGTAGATCCATTAAATTAGATGAGGTGATTGCAAAATCCAGCCTGTCCTGAATATACATTGCTTTGATTATCTGTAGAGTGTAATTTGACCCACTGTCATTGTAACAGATCCTGGCCGCCTATCGTCTCCCTTGCCCCTTATAAAAACCTCCTTTGGTTACATGGGAACATCTTTAACACATCAGCTCTTGTTACTCCCTGGGCGCCGTTAGAATGGGCAGAAATGAAGATTCCTAGAGTTCTGTAGCTGCCACAGTTAGGAGCAGGGTCAGAAATCAGGATGAAGACACATCCTTCATGGAAAACTTTACTTGCTTGTTGCCAGCAGTCTTGAAATGTTTTTCCAGCTCTATAAAGTCCATATTGTTAGGTGTATTATATATCCTAAATATTATCAGCTGTCGGGCACACTGCTTAAATATCACAATCTGATGAATTTTTAAGAATGTTGGTTACATTTTATTAAGTATGAAACAACTCTGAGTTACTGTATACAACTAAAAAGAAAATAAAATTGCAAATAATGTACTCTGTCTACAAGAATATTAGCAGCCATAGTGACTTTCCTTTGACCATCAGGCAGGCAGGCAGGCTAGCTGTCTTGCAGTTGTCCTAAAAACTGGTGTGTCTGAGAATGTTTACAATTCTTGGTGAATTCATATCTTGTAGCTCTATTTTATAGATTTGTGACTGTTGCTACAGTATGTGGTCACCAGGACTGACAGCTCTTGATGACCACACACAACCTGAGAGTTTACACAGTTCATTAAACCTAAATAAGAACACTAGCCAAAATAGCAAGATAAAATTGAATAGCCCTCTGAAAAGATAAAGAAGAAAACCAACATTTGCCTCAATATTCACCTTTAAAATGTATCTAAACCCAAGAACCAAAATTCAATACATTGAAACTTAGCAGTCCCTGAATGTGGTCCTTTCTTTTTTTTCCCTTTGTTTTCACCTTTTCATCCTATCAGCAACACCTTTACTAACTGTACTGTATCTACGAGGAAACAACATTGCCACCGTAGGACAAGTGTGTTAGGACTGCAAAACACCTCCACCTCTGTTATCTCCAGAATATAGAGAGGGGGTGTTGTGTAGTTCACAAGGGTTAAACTGGGCATGCTCAATAACTTTGCTTGAGATAACACTGCAGACAGTAGAGAAACTCTAACCTGACTACATTTTAGGCAGGATCAACAGGTATAACATTTTCAGTTGTATAAATAGGAAGAGATAGCCCAGAAGCCACATACCTCGCCAGAGTGGTTTGCAGATAAAAGCAGCCTCAGTTTGATTCATCCAAACCATGCCCCCAACATGTTTCACCCCACCCCCGGGACCTCCATGATTAAGCCTCAAGGGTGGGGCGAAACATGTTAGGGGGCATGACTTGGATGAATCAAGCTTAGACTTCTTTTACCTGCTAACCACTCGGGCCAGGTGAGGTGTGCAGCAGTCGGGCTATAGCTCCCTATTTCTACAGCAAGCTTTAGGTCTAGACGAACCTCTCCCCAGCCTGCACCCTCACTAGTCAGCTGCATTGTATTAATTTATTGGACCTTGTTAGCCTGAGTGGGGGCCACTAAGCATTTATCATGGGTCATTTTCATTCGTATATTTAACAAACCAAAATTGAAGCAAATAGGAGAAGTTTATTGTTGGATTGACATACACTTTAATCCAGAGATGTTCCCTGCACTACTTTTTTTCTGCCACTTGATGTCCTCAGTCCAATAATCAGCATCATTCAACCAACTTCTCCTGAGCCAAGGTCGTCCTGGACCTGCTTCAGCGCAGTGACTGGACAGTGAAATGAGAAGCAGCTCAGTGATGAGCTCTTCTCTCTCTCACTCTTTATCCTCCTGTTAGCATGCGTCTTGAAAAGAGCTGATTGGCTCCTTGTGATGCCTTTTGTTCACATTCCAGCCCGTTTCACATTCTACAGCAGCTGTAGAGTTTGACCCTTGCCCTCTTTAGGGAAGCATTGATCTCTTTGTAGGGGTCAGACGCACCCCTACTGAGTCAGATCTATAGCTTCGCAGTCTCCAACGATCATGCATCCTGCTTATTGGAGACTTAGCTCTGACTTATCAGGGGGCATGTAAGCAGGTCCCAAAACCTGTGACTGAGTCACCCACATGCTCTCCTCTGGTACCCATCTAGAACAGGGCAGACTAAGGCCCATCTCCCAGGCTGCCCACAGTTCACAATCCTCTAGCTTTACCCGCACACTTGGACATATTGTGTGTCTGAGACATGGTGTGCCCTGTGCACACACTCACCCTAATCCTGGTCACTTCTGTCAGCGCTGCTCCTCTGGCTGAGGACACTCATTGCATTGGGCCTATTTCTTCCAGGACAGGGTCCCACTCCCTTATCCACCACAACCCCCTAGCCTGACCTGGTTTGCACACACTTGGGTTCACCAGTCATATTTCTCCATATGAGTACCTCATGAGATTCACAGTCTAGCATAAGCTTAATGGGGAACTATTGTACTTCACAGCAGGGTGCTGAGAAAGGTAGTGAGGATCCACATCAGAAACATGAAGCAGCCATAAGCTCAATCAAACTTAATTTTATTGTCACAGTTTCAGTCCATTAAATTAATGTGTTTCAATCATCAGTTCCATGTTGAGTGGCAGTGTACCTTTTTCCACCTGATATCAGGAGTGCCCATCCCAGGGGTTGCAAATAATAAAGATCCTATGTTCTGTGTCATGCTTCTACCCCTTGGCTCTGCTCTTCCCATCAGCCAGCTACATTCTTTCTCTCTAATCTCTCTCTAATCTCCACCCCAAGCTTATATAAGATCCTGTTGGGAAGGAAGTTAAGTCATTCCACTTCTGGGAATGGTTTTAACAAGGAATCCAATTTAAATTGGCAATGTAGTGACCCCTGCTTACAGGCTTATCAGACCTCTGCAGAGAAATCACTGCCTCCAAACAGAGGCCAAGGGTCCCACTCTGCAGCATGCTGGCAGGAAACAGGCTATTCTACTTAGGCTGTGGCTGCTTTAGAAAGAAAGCAAACTGGATAAAATTTGTTTTAATGCATCCAGGATGTATTTAGCTGATTTAAAGTTCAATAAACCCTGTATAATAATAATAATAATTAAGGCTGGCCATAATTATACAATTTTCTTGTACAATTATCCTTTAGATTTACCAAAACCATAAAATGAGGTCAAAACTAAACACTTTAAATTTGTATGCAGTCAGGCAGGCTTTTGCACTACATAATTGAAGGTACTGTAAATCAAAAGCAAACTGAATATGAAAATTGTATAATGTATGGCCAGCTTTAGGCTGTAAGTTGCATGTAGTCCCCCAAATTACTGCCCATTGTTCCTCTGGGGTCACCAGAGGTGTTGAAAAAGCTTGATATGAATGCTCTGATGTTTTAAAAGGGGCCCCACCTTCTTGAATCATGTCTATGAAGCTGACATACAGGCTGGTATATGGTATAACAGGAGGCCATACATTTATCAGCCTTCTGCTATAGGGCTCTTTGCTCTATAGTCCTTGTTTTCTGTAATTTACTGAAAAAAATTTGTAAAATATAAGAAAACAACCAGTGGATCAGTTCAGTAAAATTGTGGTTTATACTTTTTATATGGCCACTGAACACCTTATTGTAGTCTAATACCCTTATAATTTACAGATCATTACCCCATATATGACACATATCTATTTTCTGTTAGTGTCTCATGGTCCAAAGAACACCAATGAGCCGTGCCTGTTTAAATGGTCACTTAACTTTAAGGTGCAGTTTGTGTTATTGACCATAGCATTGAGCAAAGTTAACTTTTAACATCATTTTTTTCAGTATCATGTTTTGGGTTTTGTTTGAATCTCCTGTTCTCCACCTTATGCATTTAAACCAAAAAGTTGAACTGTACACAAGATTAGCTGGCATGGAAACAATTATTACTTGGTAAAAAATTATCTAAGATACATGCTTGAGCTGGAAAATAAAAACTGAAAGCCCGTATGCTGAACAGAGATCATAAAAAAGGTTTGTTCAAAGGCTGAAACTACATAAAAATGTGGACTGCACCTTTATACTCGTGTAAATCCCTCTACGACCATTAAACACGAAACATGATGGTCCCTGCTGGTAAATTGGAGTCCAGAGGAGTCAGAGGCAACAGGATCTGAGGAATAAAATTCCAGACATAGCAATGTGAAACCTGCCACTAACTGAGCGCATCCTGTCCCCTTCCAAACTCTGCAGGGAAGGCTTGGACCGGCGGGTGCTGAGGGGCATTGAGAGTTAGAAGCCATCACTGTTCTCTATTGCTGTATTGTGTGGAAAATGTTATTCCTTTAGGTGTGACAAGCCATAAACACAGTATATGTTTAGTACAGCTGTGGCCCCCATACCCAGCATAGGACACTGGCATCGTTCATGCATGAAGCATACCCTGACAATATAGATTAGATAGAGGGAAGGAAATACGTGTGCATGTCTATCTCTAAACCTATCATAAACCACAAAATGGTCTAATCTACTGTAAATCATAGTGAAATGACTTTATTATTGTTACAAATGATGGTACGTTATTATTCAAACATACAATATGCAGGTTTACACCGACTAGAGAAGTATAATCTATTTAATGCTTCATTGCTTCTGTTTGTCATTGTAGTTTCTATTTAAATATTGGTAATTGTGGATCTAATTGATTTTGCATAAAGTGAACATGTTAAACACCCACTCAAAGGCCAGCTTACCCTAAAGTGGAACCCTAGGCAAAACTTTTTTTTGTCTCCTTTACCATGTGAGACGCAAGAATTCTTATACTTTCGGGTTATACTGCTTTCTGACGGGAGAAATGGACACAGACAACAACAACAAAAAATGTTAGCAAGCACAAGCTAACCCTGTGCACAACTATCATGCCTCAGTTTTTCTGCTAATGTCCTCAGGCGAGTTATTTATTTATTATTTATCTCAGGTACTTGTATAGTGCTGTCAATTTACGCAATGCTTTACATATATATTGTACATTCACATCAGTCCCTAACCCTCAAGGGGTGTACATTCTAAGGTCCCTAACTTACATTCATACATACACATACTAGGGCCAATTTAGACAGGATCCAATTAACCTACCAGCATGTCTTTGGAGTGTGGGAGGAAACCGGAGTACCCAGAGTAAACCTACGTAAGGCACAGGGAGACCATGCAAACTCCAGGCAGGTGGTGCCGTGGTTGGGATTTGAACAAACGACCTTAGTACTGCCAGGCGGAAGTGCTGAACATTTAGCCACTGTGCTGCCCATAAATTGACATGTTTTCTTCAGCTCTGTTGTTTTCTGTTCATTTGGAAGATTTTTTTCCCAGCTGCTGGTAGATTATTGCCGTATACTGAAATCCTGGAAGTCTTCCAGTCAATCAGCCAATGAGCGCAGGTTTTCCCTGTTTTCACTAGTGTTCTCTTTGCAACAGCCCTAGGTTTCTGGAAGTTTTTCCAGTCATCAACAGCTACTGGTAGAGTCAGACCTGATATGAAATCATGTTGGCCAAGGAGTGCATATTCCCAGTTCATTTTCTGTACTGGTGTTCTCTATGTGACAGTTCTGCAACTGGCAATGTCTACCCATTTGTGTTCCACAGCTTCGAATCAGTTTTTCTGTCCCCCGTCTGCAATACACTGTTTTGATTAAAGGCTTACGCTGACTTGAGGTTTGGTATTGAGGCTATGTATATGATATTTCCTACAGAAGCAACTGTTATATTTTATGTAATTTGCAAGTTAGCCACATCTCTTTTTATTTTGATTTCAACAGGTACATTTCCTGCTCCTCTTTTATCCTTGGCTATAGGTAATGGTGCAGCTCTAAAAACAGGAGTGAATGTCCTTATGCAAATCACAGATTAATAGGGAAGTAGTAATCATTACAGATAGAGAGGCTGCACTGGGAGAAGAGGCTCTATGCTAATTCAGACCGGTACGTGTGTACCATTGTCTGTTCAATATAAGCAGGTCTAAGAAACAGCTTCTGGCAAATAAGCATGCAAAAAAACAGCATTTGGTCAGTGCTCGCAGCCAATGGCTGCAAGTTCTGATCAGTGTATTTTGGCTGGGGGGAGAATTCAATGGGAGAAATCCCCCACCGTCAGAATTCAATGGGAGAAATCCAAGCATCAACATCGTTGACCACAGTCAGATATGTACTTATGGAACTTATCTCCAAAACCTTCTCTTGCTAATTTACAAAAGCTGCATTGGATGCCTTTTGTAAGGTTGTTCCCAAGCAGTACCGCTTCCCTTGGTGCAAGTGTTGACTGTAGCAGAGTGCATGACTCCATCATTTCAGAACGGTCAATGGAGTTCCTGTCCAGTATTTCTATGTATTTCTAAGTGTTTTTAGATGGCACAGTACTGGTCAGATCCCTTTTACAAGTTTCCTCATTAGCTTTGGTATTGTAGTACCTTTGGGCAGTTGGAAATAATTTTTGGCCTTCAGAGAGAGTGACACTTTCCGTATGGAAGTTAGCCCCAGGACTTAGTTCCACTTGGCTCTTGTATGAAAGGGTTCCTTATGGTCTGGTTTATGTCTCTGCTGGGGACCACATCTTGCCCATGGTATACTAACATCAACTTTCTTCCCTTTCCTGCTTAATCTGAAACAGACACTTTGGACTTTTCTGCTTTGGTCAGGTTCCCTCTGTGGATCTGTTATCAGATGTGGATTTAAAGCGCTGTCTGAATGAAGAATCTTTCAAACCAACTTTGATCTGCAGCTATTACAAGTCCAGGAGTAGCAGATTCTCTATTTGTGCATCAGTGTTTTGGGCCTCATAATAGACTCTAAGGCAGTTTAATTCTCCCAGTTTTACCCCACACCTTAATAACGCAACACTGTCGCTGTGAGAAAAGTCTATCAAGTTCATGGACATATCAATAATTTTGGCACTGGGGACCTACCCATTGTTGTTGACTGGTCCCGGCAGATGTGTACACTGACCTGGAAAGACTCCTGATGGGCGCTCCTTTTGCTCTACTGGATCCTGCCATTTTGCTTCATAGACACTGGCTTTTATGGAATGGCTATTGAAGCCCAGGCTTTGAGAGACAGGATCATCTTTGAATCTGTAATTCCTTTGATGCTATCTGGAAGCTTACTTCCTGCAAGGTCTTTCATCAGACATGGAAGGCATATGTCACTTAGTGTGAATTCAGGGTTTCCACTCTAGGAATATGGGGAAGTACTGTAGGGCTGAAGCCTGACTAAAGTATCTACAGTTGGATGTTGATGCAGTAACTCTAACAGATAGTGTTGTAGAGAACTGACAATTTACTCACCATTCTCAAATGCAGACAGAGGCCCATTTTAACTTCTTTCCCACAATTCCCCAAGTTTTTGGATACACTCAGGATATATACATTTCTCTGATTCCCTCCCTCAAAAGCTCAGAAGAGGCTACACCTAACTGCACGCTTTCTATCTGAATTGGTGTGCAAGGAGTCATGTCAGAGGTCAATATCACACAGCTCCTCTGGAAAAAGCCAGCTTTTTTGGGGAGCACCTCCCCAATTGCTACCAAAGCACTCCAGTTCTAGTGTGGTAGCCCCCTGTTTCGTTGGATCTGGTACTTACAGCTGTTCGCCTGTGTTTCCAGAGCTATCCTGGACTTCAATGAGAGGGATGATGCTGATGAGAAAAAGTGCTGTTTGTAACTATTTGTGTTTTGAACTGTTTTAATGAAGGTGATTCTCAGCTAGACTCTCAGTTGTTTATAGAGTCTTAAGAAGGCTATGCTATGCAGTCATGTTACCCCAGTTGAGTCACAGAGCCATTGCTGTAAAAAATCCATGTTTGTGCAAATTTCATAATCTGTTTTGTATTACTCTGCAGTTTATGCATGCTCTTTGCCATTCTTAACCTGTTTTGCATTTAGATTCTAACTTTGCACCAGTTTAGTAAATTACAAGTTACAGTTACCCTCTGTCGGTTCATTTGGCTAATTACCCATCCTGTTAAACTTCTTTTCACTAGATTTCAAGAAGCATTTATGACTCTTGGATGAAGTACTGAAGTCATCTGGAGATTTAAAAAACATGTTTAATGTGTATGTTTTTGACATGCCCATTAAGATACTGTGAATATCTGAAAAAAGCCAAACATATACTGTACAATAGTCAGACTACTACAATAAAATGTATTGCTTGACATTCACACAATTTTATTTCCTTCATTTACGTTTATGTAAACCATAGCAGTGAAATTCTCATCTCTCCTCCCCTCCCAATTTGTCAATAGTTGTTAAGGACGCTGTCAGCTTCCAGTGATGGTGAAAGCTTGCAGAGCCTGAATGGGAGGCTGATGGACTAGTTCCCCATCAGGTCTGCTCTCTTCTTGTGATTGACCATAGTCAGTGGGCAGATAATATTGCCAATAGCAGGCAGTCTGTTGGCTATGGATCCACCCACTGCCTGCTGTCAATCACAAGGGGTGCGGGCCAGATGGGGATCAGGCTTCATCCACCTAGCTTCAAAGATCCTTAGCTGCTTCACTGTCTCATTACATATAGACATTCCAGCCTCTTTGCCCTTTCAAATGCTGTGCTTGCCATAAATTCATGTACCTGTTTCTACCAGGTACATGAAGCTGTTGCTTGCCTTGACATTTGTTTTTCAGGAAGCATGTTGAAATTCTATAGTGTCGTAGACATTCATTTGCCTGACTGTGTTATTATGTCAGAGAAGAGGATAGGAGCACACTTTATTTAAAGCACATCAACAATTCTTTCTTCTGTACTTACAATGTGTTTAAAGTGTAGCTAAACTGTTTCTGAGCACCACAACATGAAAACGCTATTTAATTCATTTTTAATATTCACAGTAAACCCACCCATCCATCCATGTCCCCATGTTTAATTTTGTTGAGAAATAACTTTGAAAAACACCCCCTTGCATTTCTAGACACGGCCATCTTGAGTAAAGGCAGATGATTCATGTAGCATTTACTTCCTGGAATCCATCTGCCTAGAGCCCAGTCATGCAGACAGAAGGTGTACTTAGCTGAGAAAGCCCCTCCTCCAGAAGAAATCGTAAAAATGCCCAGGCAGACTCCTGGGATGTATGAACTCATTTTGTCCTAGACCAGAAAACTAGAAGCAACTGAAGAAATGTTAAAAAAAATGGTTAAAACAAGTAAATATTTTATACATTCCTATCTATTTACTGAGGTTGGTAGCATAAGGACTAAAAATAGGTATTATTTAGAGTTTAGTTCCACTAAAGCGATAAAACATGGAGAAAAGTGCATGTATTGCAGAGATGTATGACATATGTTGGCAAAAACCTCTTAACAATGACTTTTGATTATGTTTAGATTTCAGATCCAAAGAAACAAGTCTGATCCTTCCAGTTATAAGAGTCTAGGGGACTGCTTCAAGAAGATCTATCGCAGTGAAGGGTAAGTGTGTGAGACGCATGCCACAAATCATTGTATGTACGGAATGCTAATCCGCCTTGATCAGTCTTTCTTTCTCTCTTTTTCTCTTTGATACCAAACAGTGCAAAAGGTGATTATAAATGCATTAGTATATTTTTTAAAACAATCACAAGCTCTCTCTTATTTTTGCTCTATTCCTGCTCTGCATCCTCCATCAGACTCTTCAGCATTCAACACTTCCGATAGTGTTGCCCCACTGGTTTCTTCCTTTCCCCCCTATATAACTACAGAATTTAATAGTGACGTAAGGGGTGCAAAGATGGAGCCACTGCACGTGGTGAGGAACGTAGGCCTCTGACACTCCCAGAAGTGTCAAATGCTAAAGAAAAGGACTGAGACTGCTCTAAGATTGCAATGAGTTGGCAGTTAGCTTTTTTAAGCAACTGATAACTCATTCACTTTGACAATACACTTACATACTGTTGGTCATACTTTTAATATTTGCATTTACAACTCATTTTTCTGAACAAGCTTTTGGAAGATCCACTCCCCTGTTCTAGTTGTTTCAGTATTGCATGAACCATAAGAAGAGAGTGGATATTTTGAAACTGTCTCCTGAGAAATGAAATGATGGTACAAATTAGAAAGGTATCACATACAGTACATTTTATTTTTATAATGGTAGCTGCTTGATGTGTAAAAATTCCTGTGATCCTGAATGCGGGAAATGAAAAAGTGTTCTTATTGTGTCCCTGGTACATCTCTTTCTGAGTTCACGTGAATGTTAATATATCATGCAGTCCCTGTTAAGATGCAAACATCATAACAACTGCTGTTGAAAAATGAAGACTTTGGTACTGTTTTTCTTATTCTGACTTCACTACTGATTGAGACTCTGACTTCAATGCAGCCAGTGAAGACTAAATGCTTATCCCCCATGCCTTTTCCAGGTCAGTAACAAGCCCCAGAGCTGGCAATTAATAAAACCAGTGGGTAATGACTCTTTTTAAGAACAAACTTGTGCAATTCATTGTTGCTGTGGTGCACTTAAAACCTAGTGTATATACAGTACTGTGCAATTGTTGCAGCGTCAATAGCTGCATATATTCCTTAGAAGCAGTTACCAGATGTTCTTAATTTAGTGTGGCAAGTCTAATTTTTAGGTTTTTAAAGGTCTGGGCCTTGGAAAAGCGAGGGTAGTTTACTAAACACATGAGCAAATTGGAGCAGTGGTTCAATGAGTTTAGTAGTTTTGAAAGCTGTGTACCCAAAAGGGCAAGCAAAGTGCAAAGGACTAGTACTCAGTGCTGCCTATAGTCTTCCTGCAGCTGATCTTTCCCATATTACTGACTTACCGTGTCTTGTTTTACAATGTCTGTATGGAGGTGACCATTTTGGTACAGGCTTGAGGCTTTGCTTCCCCATATTAGAGCTACCTCCCTGAAGATTGGTGGGATAATGATCAAGAAGCAGCTGGAGAAGTTCACAAAATAAATGAAGCAAGCAGGGAGATGCTTGCACTGCAGGTCATCAGGAACAACTTCTTCCTCAGCACAGATAACAATGAGCAACACTGTAGTGACATCACCAAATCTCACTCCAGATGTGGTGAGATTAGTAATCAGAGGCTGCATTGCCTTAGATGATCCCACGCTACACATATACTTTCCTGTGGCACAGGAACTTCACTATTATTGCTCAGGGGGAATTCAAGACCGATTCAAGATCAATTTTTCAGGGACATGTTAGATTTTTCCTTTACCGCAGCAGTTTTTAAATCCAGTTCTATTTTAAAGAGCAATTTCAGGCAAAAGAACAGCATCAGTCAACTGGTAATGCTGTGTAGCAAGCACTGCAGTAGTTAAATGCAACAATTTTCAGTTTGCTGTTATCTCTGCTCTCTCATACAGCATATCTTTTTCTCTGTTTGATGTATCTCCTGTTATGAAAAAAAAAAAGACTTAGTACTGATGGTTGCTGACATTCTACTTTGTGTATGTGAGAGCAAAGAGTCTACTATAGACATGATGTACAGTAGCTCCCCTACATCAAAAATAGGTAAGTATAAGGGTTTTGCAGACTATATCTAAAATGGAATATTGTCAGAAAAATAAATTGTTCCATATGGAGATATGTGTTAAGATAATGCTTAAAAAAATGCAAAAATGTGTTTAAATTATACAACTTGTAGATTACAAAACTCAAGTGGTAAGTATAGCAGCTAATAGGATTTTTTTTTATTTTTTATTATAATATCTTTATTAGTTTTACAATACAAAAATCCACATTATATCAAACATAAAACACAAAACGCCATTTTTACTTATCATTCCCCATCCCTCCTGTTTTTCCCCTTCTTATCCTTTTCCTTCTCTCTTATCTTTCCAATATTCTCTTCCTTTGCCATTTAGCTACTTACTTCATTATGCTCCAACCACTCTAAAGGGTACATATCTTCCTCAGTCCTTAGTGGCTGTGGGAGCATTGCAACAAATTGTCTAAATGATAAAACCGCCATTCATCCCGTGTACAAGATATTTCCTTCTTATTTTTTAAATCGTGTAAAGAACATAATACCCCCTTATCAACAATATCTTTTAAATGTGCATTTCTATCCTTTATCCATTTACCTGAAATATTATCATTCCTGGGTGGGAAAAGCTTTGTTCCCACCAACAAGATTGACAATGAGCTAAACTTCCAGTCTTTCTGTTTGTGCATTTCATCCCAAATCCTGAGCATATTCTGTGTCAAAGTGCTTGTATCGTTGTCCAATGTGCAGAACTTATGTGGTATCCAAATAATCCTATCTAATGGTGCCTTACTAAGTCTGCTCTCCATTTTTACCCAACTTCTCCCCCGTGAATGATATATCCAATCTGCAATTTGTGATTTTAACACTGAATTATAGTATCTCTTGAAATCCGGCATAATTAGTCACTCTTTTCTTTTATTACTACATAAAATTATTTCACTCTTGGTTTTGTATTAGCTCAGACATATCTGAGTATAATTTTTTTAAGAATCCCAAAAAAGGGCCCCGGCAGGTGTATTTGGAGCATATTAAATTTATACAAGACTTTTGGTACTATGACCATTTTTATAATATTTATTGGGCCTATCCAGGACAACGTTCCCATTGAGATTCTCCTAAATTCATCCTTTATCTCATTTATTCGTGGGATATAATTTACCTGATATAATTTTTTTATGCGCAAAGTTAATTTTATTCCCAAATACTTTAATTCTTTTTCCCTCCATGTGAAGGGGAATTCTTTTTGTAAAGTTTGTGTCTCAACCTTTGAGACATTAATATTTAAAATCTCGGATTTTGAGGGGTTAATTTTCAAATTTGCTAACTCTTCGTAATCTTTTAATATTCTCATTAAATTTGGTAATGTTAGTCTAGGGTTCATGAAATAAAATAGCATATCATCTGCATATGCTGCCACCTTATGCTTAACCTCCTCTACTCACATTCCTTTGACATCTAGAGTGTTTCTTACGGTTGCCAATAGCGGTTCCAGAGAGGTCACAAACAACAGGGGAGAGAGTGGGCATCCCTGTCTTGTTCCATTATACATCCTAAAAAACTTTGATAGTGGTCCATTGACCTTCACTGCAGCTGATGGGTTTCAATATAACTCTTTTATCCGCCACATCATTCTGGGCACAATTCCTTCAATGTGTCTATCACTCTGTCAAAGGCCTTTTCGGCATCGATCGATTAGATGACCCCTGGCACCTCTCCTCTTCCATTATTTTGCAGGATAAGCAATGATCTTAGTCCGTTGTCCCTTCCTTGTCTACCCGGGATAAATCCCACTTGGTCTAGATGTATCCAGTCGGGCATCAGCTCCTTCATCCTTATCTCTAATACCTTCACATAAAGTTCTGTATCGGTATTCAGCAAAGATATGGGTATGTAACTGGTGCACTAAGAACAATCTTTCCCCTCCTTAGGTATAACTGTGGTATACGCCTGTTACGACTCCTTCCTCATCTCTGTCTCTTCTCCTAATGCATTCATATATGTACACAGTTTAGGGACTAGTTGTTCTTTGAATTTATAATATTCCAGAGTAAATCTAACGCTGTTAATCTAACTTCATCCAATCTGGGTAGGCCAGCCAGATTGCCTTTTTCCCTTTCTCTCTTCCACTGATTCCTTCTGGTTCTTAGATTTTATTCCATATAAACTACTATAGTATCTCTGGAATTTATTAGCGATATATAATTCCCCCACTGATATTTTTCCTTCGAAACCTTATTGAAAAACGTCCTTGTTGTTTGGTCCATTAGAACCTTTAATTCTTTTCTTTTTAATATTATCTCCTGTTGTATTTCTGTGGTTATTTTCTTTTTATGCAATTGTTCCAACTGAAATAGGTCTTCCGTTAATGATCTAATTTTTTTACCCCGTTCTTTCTTTTTCTCTGCCCCTATCGCAATCAGTATACCTCTAATATGGGCCTTGTGTGCTTCCCATACTGTGGTGATTGTAACCTCCCCAAGCTCGTTAAACTTTAAATATTATTCAATTTCCTCAAACATAGACATAATAGTGTCGCGCTCCACTGACAAATGAAAAAACTGTTACCAAAAAAACAATAACAATATTCCAATAATTAAATGTCCATATGCAATATCACTATTCCAAAATTAAGTGTCCATATATAAGCCGTGAAAAAAACTCTTTCCAATAATGTGGACAAAATGATTTGTGTTTAATTCACCAATATTGCGTAGTAATGACAACCTTGCATGCACCTTCTCCTGTTGTGCTCTCACCTGGTAAATATGACCAAACCGTTAAGTGAGGTCATAAATAGCGTGTGTCCCTTTTGTTTGGACTTAAACTGGATGGGATTAGCAATCTTCAAATTTAGGGATCTCCTCACTTCCTTAAGACTCTTCCTCCAGTAGTATATCTGCCATAAAGAGTAATGAAAAACATAGTGCCTTATCTGCTTTTAAAACATTTATTAAACATAAAGTATTGCACTCACATGTAAATGCTAATAAAGTTGCTTTAAAATGTGATCCACAGTGTTTGCTAGCTTTCAAATCTGTATAGTTGCTGTTTGGCTGGCTGTCTCCTCAAGCATCGTGATGTCAGAGTCCCTCCCTTATGCATTATGCCACTGGGTCATGTGGCTTCAACAGGGTGAAAAAGCTCACTTATTATTGTTCAATTTCCTGTTTTACTCTTGTTTCCATTTCCAGGTCTTGTAAAATTGTCTCATTTAATCGCCACATGTTCATTTTGTTCTGTTCCCTTCCGAACCGTAGTCTCATTGTCACAGGGGCATGGTCTGATATAGATATTACTTATCAATATGTAATCCATTCGTAAATACGTCCTATGCACCTCAGAGAAGAAAGTATAGTCTCTTTCTCTTGGATGCTTGACTCTCCAAGCATCCATTAGCTAGCAATGATTCAACTTTTTTTTTACATTCTTTAGACTCTTATCTTCCTCTCTCTGTGCACACTATGAGGCATCCATCTCCAAGTCCATGCAAAAATTTAAATCTCCTACCACAATCAGACATCAGACTACCCCTTTTAAAGTCTGTAAGTTTTATCAATACTCCTTCCATATATATATATATATATATATATATATATATATATCGTCAGATTTTTATTCGGGCAGTAAATGTTTGCTAATGTACACTCCCTTCCCTGCAAGTTTCCTCTCAAGAATAAGTATTGGCCATCTGGATCTACTAAAATTTCCTCCAACGTGAATTTTATATTTTTCCCAAATCCTATCACCACTCCCTTTGCCCGTCTTATTGGAGAGTCCATATAGTACCATATTGGCAGATGCTTAGAGTATAATTTAATATTTGAATCTTGAGATATATGTGTCTCCTAAAGAAATACCACTTCAATAGAGCTTTGATGTATTTCCCTTAATACCGTATCCCTTTTTGTTGGAGTGTTCAATCCTTTTACATTGTATGTCATAAAATTAACCATATTCATTCCTCTCATTTTGTCTATTCTCCTGTATATTCTCTTTACTGGGGTACAGATAAGCACAATCCAGAGCAGGAAGACCTTCCCCATTTAGCAAACATTTCCACCATTTCCAATTTTGTGGGCATTTGTGGCCTTACTTCTTGCTCCTCCATATTCCTTTTCCCCCTTTTGCTTTCCAACTTTGAAAATTCTTTCAACTGATTCCTATCTGATACCTCAAAAGACAATCTCATTTGATCTCTTGTGCAATTTACTTCACCGTGACTCTCTGGGGTCTGTTCCTCTGGGTTTTTCTCATGCAAAGGCATATACTTCTTTATTGTGCTTGTATTTAAATTCTGTTGGGGGGTTTTTGCTCCTCCTCTACTCTTCATATTCTTAAAGTTGAACAGTTACTTACAGCTTCAGGTAGACATTTATTTCTAGTTTCCCTGGGTCCTTACACGCAACAGTGATCTTACTTAGTGTCTTTCCCCTCCTAATCTATATGAGGGTTGGAGTTCTTTAGTGTTCCCTTCTTTCCCTTCTTCACCTTACACTTCCTGGGTGTCCCCTCCTTTTTTCACATAAACTTGTTTTCATAAAGTTCCATTTAGCCTCTGAGACCCCTTAACTGCTTCTATTATGTTCACCTTTCTCCCAGCAATGACAGTAGCATACACGACCTCAGCATTGGGGATTTACCATCTCCTGCAGCAACTCACCCACTCCTACTGTATGTCCTGCATCCACCAGCTGGACGTTAACTGTTGGTTGTTGTCTTTAGGGGTCTCAGGCAATCTCCTTTGGTGTTTGGGGGTTCCCCAATCCGATGGCCTCCACCTAAGGTCTCCTCTTCCAACCCTGGGACTGACTCCATCCAGCACCAGCCTGCCAGGTTCCCAGGCTTCCTTGCCCTGGTCACCTGATTGGCCACGCGGGTCCACTCGGCATCCTCCGATCTTCTGCCGGGTCTCTCACTGCACCGCGACTCCCGGGGCTTCCTCCAGCGGCACTGGTCCCTCGCTCCACCAGACCCACAAGCCACTCCCGGCTTCTCTAACCAGGCACAGCCCAGGCTCTGACAGGTCTCTCTCTCCCTCCAGCTGCTCAGCATCCCACGGGGGTCTCAGAATGGGAACACCTCAACAATGCGGGAAAGCGTAGAGGCCAGGGGAGTACCATTGCGGACGTCGGGTCTCCTATCTCATGTGGCCATAGAGCGCCATGCTCACGCCCCTCCCCAGCTAATAAGATTTAAAGCAGGATTTTTTCAGTACAATATTTGATTGGTTGACATAAACAACAGTGCTAGTTTTCTTTTCCGCCAAGCTCCAAAAATTAGATAAGTATAGCTTATACCTTCCAACAGCCTTAGTTTTGCTGGGCGACTATAAGTTTTTGGTCATTAAGGGGGAATTCGAAAGTGAGTGTAGTTTGTGAAGATGTTAAACAACATTTAAGGTATATGTATAGCTCAATTTTTTTATTTGTTTTGTATGTGCACCACTGGCAAATTTCCCACCACTACCTGTCCAAGAGATACAACTAGTTAGAAGAAATCCTGAACTGATAAGAATTCCTTTTTAAGGCCTGGTTCACACCTGTGCATTTTTTATGTGCTTTTTGAATTTTGCAGTAATGCACTATAGTCCATTTAACATGGTTTCCTATGGCACACGTTCACATGAAAGTGTTTTCAGCTGCTGCATTTTTGGAAGGATCTTTGGAAAGGGACTTTTTTTCTTGTAGTAGATTGCAAAAGGCATAGGTGTTAATCAGGCCTAAGACCATTGCCCCCAGTACAGGTGCCCCTTGCTAAGGTTTCCCTTCACCTCTTGTTCTGGGGACAACTCTAAAATTTCTCCTCACTCCTTCTCCCACTCCCCACTCTGAAAATTAAAAAAAAAGGTATTGCCATGTGATACACTTTAAAGTATATCTAAAGCCAAAACATAATTCCATTTTGGATAGACTGTAGTAAAAGTATTATTTTTTTTTTATCTGTATTCTATAAGTGATTTCTCTTCACTTTCTATTTCAGAAATATCATATAGTGAGAGGCAGTCCCCTCTTAGGGCCATTTCATATGGGCAGAGTCAGTAAAAATGGACAGTTGATCCTAATTTCTAAACAGAATTAAAAGCCTGTTGGCAGGGAAAAAAAGTTCACATAGGTATGTATTTCAAACATTTGTATAGTTGATTGCCTAGAGTACCATGACCCTCAATGTTAGAAGTTTGGAGGTTTGTCTAGCAGTACATGTACAATTGGAATTGAAAACAAGTAATGGTTTATTTATAAAGCAGTGACTGTGACTTTCATCAAACATTCACTGGTGATGAATCAACCATTGTCATTTAAAAAACACCTGAAAAATTCACCTGCAATATCGGAATCGGTGCAGATACTAGGCATTTGTATGAGTACTCGTGCAAATGCTCCCATACATGAAACCTATACCTTGCACTGCAAATCGCACCACACCCGCAGGGAAACCTATTGTGATTCAGACAGGAATTGCATCCCATTCCTGTTCAAATCACATGTGATTTTTTTGCAGTGCAATTTGAGCCCATTATTTTGTATAGGCTCAAATCACACCACAAAGGTTAGGGTATCAGTATCGGCAAGTACTTGACCGAAAGTATCAGTACTCGTACTTGCTGGTAAAAAGCCGGTATTGGTGCATCCCTACAGTGAATGTTTGGTGTATATGCTTTATAAGAAGGGTCCTTAGTCTTCTGCAGTTTTGACAGAGCATAATGCCAAGTTAAGGATCCATTAACTAGAGGGAGGACAGAAATTGGTGACTGTGCTAAATACTTTCATGCTTGATCTCAAACAAATAGTGATATATATCTCTTGCACATAATGGCACACTAATTCTCTACCAACAAAAGCTTTTCATGCCAATCCAAACTGATACCTATTGAAAGGTGTCAAGTAACTGAAGTCTACAAATGTTGAAAACAAACTAAGGATAACCAACAGCAAAGTCACAGGAGGGCTGACATAATGAGGAAAAAAGCATTTACCCCCACCCCTTTCAGGACACTGATAGACTCTAGTTTTTGCAGATAGAAGACAGCACTGAAGGAGTAAGCAGAGCTTCTGCACATTCCTATTATTGTGTCCCGATATCTCATGAGGCACACATAGAGGTGGAACTGTAAATTTACATAGTAAGGTTTAAAAAAATACAAGTCTATTAAAGCAGATTTAAACCCGAAAGCAAATATTTATTATATTGCAGCTTACCAATTATTAGATGTGATGGTTGCATTAATTTTGTTTCTTAGGCTTTCTTCTTTTTTCATCAGGTGATTGAGCAAGTAGGTCTGTTGTTTTTCAAAAGAACAAGCTCTCTAGCAGAATGTGTCAGTTACATAGATGAGACAAACCATTTAAAACAGGGGTGCTTACAATAATCAGCTTTCCTTTATTCATGTAAAACCTTTATCCCAAAAAGAACAAACAACTGTTGCTGTAACTGATTATAAAGTATTAGCTGGAATTTGACTTCAATTTGTTAGTATATTTATATCTGCTAGTACATCTAGCACTCCTTCCCACAGACTGACCATGCTGTTGTCCAATGGGGCCCCTGTGCTTCTTCATCCAGAGTGGGGGCACTCCAATACAAGAGGTGTGTTACTGGCCAGATCACCAGGTGAAAACCAAGGGAAAAAAAACAAAAAAAAAATCTAATGATTGGTAAGCTGCAATATTTTATGTTTTTGGTTTTCGGTTTAATATTGCTTTAAGTTTATCAAAAAAGGTGAAGCTGATGTTGATCCAGAACTAACTAACTAAATGGCAGGTTCCAATTTTTTCAAGCAAGGAATAAAATCTTGATTCCCAAAGGCAATCAAATAACTCCCCAAGTCAACATTTTACATTTAATTTCTTGTAAATATCAGTACTTAAACCTCATTTCCTCCATTTGCAAAGAGCGCCCTAATGTCTTTTGCTCTGAGTTTACTATACACTGTGTGCACAATTATTAGGAAAGTGAGTTTATTGGGGCTCTGGTATGGGCTGGTATTATTACAGTACAATACCAGCCTGTACCAGAATCCCACCTTCACCTTGCTGGTATCTGAGTCGAAGTGGAGCTCAGTGCCGTTACTGATCCAGCCACCTGCCTATCTATCTGGTCCGTCAAGAGTCACTCTCATTTCATCAGTCCATAAAACCTTTGAAAAATCTGTCTTCAGATATTTCTTGGCCCAGTCTTGACGTTTCAACTTATGTGTCTTGTTCAGTGGTGGTCAGGTTTCAGCCTTCTTTACCTTGGCCATGTCTCTGAGCACTCAACACTTTGTGCTTCTGGCACTCCAGGTAGGTTGCAGTTCTGGAATATGACAGCACTGGAGGATAATGGGTTCCTTGTAGCTTCAAGTTTGATTCTTCTCAAATCTTTGGCAATTAATTTGTGTAATTTTTTCTCAACACATTTCTTGCAACCCTGTTGACTATTTGCAACAAAACGGTTGATGGTTCTGTGATCACGCCCCAATATCTTAGCAATTTCAAGAGAGCTGAATCCCTCTGAAACTTTTGACTTTTCAGAGTCAGTTAAATCTTTTTTTTTGGCCCATTTTGCCTGAGGAAAAGAAGCTGCCTAATAATTACGCACACCTTGATATAGGGTGTTGATCTCCTTCAGCCACACCCTCCCTCATTACACAAATACACATCACTTGATATACTTAAATCCAATAAGCATTCACATTTACACAGATTAGAGTTGGACAATATGCATAAAAATTATGACTCAAAACTCACTTGCCTAATAATTATGCACACAGTGTATGGACCATGGATGTATATGTAGCGCTACCCCCGTAGGAGCCACTTATCTTGCCCAGGTTTTTTGCTAGATCTTCTCCCACAGCCAAACACACAGCATTTTCTTATAGCCAGGTGCACACAACTTCCACTTGTTACTCCAATGATTAGACTAGGGTTGTAGTTGGTTTTTTATTTTGTTTTTGAACTGGGATAGGGAAGGGATATAGTGAGATACTCCGAATTGATCTATTCTCAATGGAGGACAGCTTTGTCTAAGTGGATCTGTGGGTTTCCTTAGTAGGACTGTATAGCAGACTGTACAAAGAATGGAGCAAAGTCCCTCTGTAGAAATGCAGAACTTAATGGATAATTGCTCTTCTGGACACCAGCTGGAGTTCCCTCTATCTTACACCAGCAGCTGACTATGTAGGTTCCGAGGGGGTTGAGCAGCACAAGTTCCAGGATCCATTTAGAACAGTCTGTACTCACAAGGCCCTTGCCACAGGTCGCATTCCTCCATGATACCAGACAGGATTTGTAGACATCCCCCTCAGTCAGCCCTCAAAGCACCCTGGATTTCAGCATTTTGGCCCTTGGGTCATCCACCCGAGGCCTCTTGGCAGCATGAGCCAGGGGGGGCAGCTGCCTCCCAGGCTGGAACTCCCTGCTCCTGAGGAAGAGGAAGAAGAACTCAGATCCCATGTGCTCACTGAACATAAATACCAATACCCAGCATGCAAAGGGATATCAATCCCTGTAATTGGCTGAGATGGTATTCATGTTCATGCTGCTGATCTGCATGGGTCAATGGCAATGATTATTGACTCATAGTGGGACTGTAATAGTGCTGTGGGCAATTTGACACTAACTGACACTGGGTGGGAACTGACACTGACATTACCATTGACACTAATACAGTGATCAGTGTTAATACTATACACTGCCACTGTACTAATGGCACTGGCTGGGAAGGGGTTAACATCTAGGGGCAATCAAAGGGTTAACTTTGTGCCTATCAAGTTTTAGTGGGTGTAATTTGTGCTGGGTTTTTTTTTTCTAAAAAACTCTTTGTTCCTTCTCCTTGCTTTGCAGGGAGAAGAAACAAAGCAATTGTTCCCTCTGTACAGATCCCTTTGTTGACTGTCAGCACAGGGCTCTGGGCTGTGATTAGACACAGCCGATTAGCAGGTCCTGGCCATGAACCATTGGCTGGGACCTGCTGACAGAATCAATCCTGCTGTGTCTAATCACAACATGAGATGGCGCTCGCTTTCTGAACCCAGGAGAGGCAAGTGGCATACAGGTGTGTACAGTGCCTGCATGGCACACATTGCGTCAGGCAGTCCTTACTTGGTTAACTAAACCCAAGAACAATAATTGTAATACAGTAATACCTCGGATTAAGAACTTCTCGGTTAAAGTCATTTTCGGTTTACAAATGAAAATCCACTGAAAATAATGCCTCGGTTTACAAATTTTGTATGAATTTTTTTCGCAATAAGAAGTGTGTCAGTGCTGATTTTTAAATGCAATTGCTGGCTCTTTTTTTTTCTTCACTATAGCTCACATAATTATCTGTCACTTTCCCCAAAGTTAACGGAAATTTGTTTCTTTTAAGAAACTAAAAAGAAACATTGTTTGCACCCCCCCCCCCCTTTCCTGACCTGCCAGGCTGCATGCTCTGAAAAGGGTGTGGTATGGATTTTGGGGAGGACCCCCACGCCATTTTGTTTAAATTTTGACGAGGGAGTTCCCCTCAAAATCCATACCAGACACGAAGGGCTTGGTATGGATGAGAAGATGGACCCCACGCAGTTTTTAAATTTTGTTTTTAATTGCCGGCAATTCTTTTACATTCAGCTGTCAGTGGGGAACCCCGCTGACAGCTGAAATATTAACACATGGTTGTCACTACTAAAATGCCGCAAGACTTGATAAAATAACTCATGCGGTATTTATTAGTATTTACTTTTTTCTCATCTCCGGAACAGATTAATTGGTTTTCAATGCATTCCTATGGGAAACGGCGTTTCGGTTTAAGAATTTTTCGCAATAAGAAAAGTCCTGCAGAACGAATTAAATTCTTAAACCGAGGTATTACTGTATATTGATGCTTACCAGGCCTGAGATGTGGTGGTTACATTAGTTTTAGGCTTTTTTTCCATTATTTGCACCTGGTGATCCTGCCAGTAATGCACTTCCTGGCCTAGTGTGACAATGTGCAGTCACCGTTCTGTATCTATACAGAAGCACTTTTATCAACCTAGATTAGGACTACAAAACATCTCCCCCTTCTCTTCATGATAACACATGGGAAGTGTTTGTATGTCCTTACTGATAGCAGGAAACAATGCAACTAATAAGAGGACAGTGGAGAACACAGAAAATCTTGGCCTAGCAAGGCAGCTGTGGTGTCAGGCCTAGAGGGCAATGTTACTGTTTTTCCCAACCTCTAGTGCTTACACTAGCTCACCACCGATAAGAGAGGACCCCACTGCTCTTCAAAAGGAGTTTATCCTCTGGCACTTTTTAAACTCTTTGTCATTGGGAACAGTTATTATTCATATCTTTATTAATAATATCTGTGGACATGCCTCTTCTACAGTAATATAAACCTTCTTGCCTGTTCAGTCTTTCTTAGAATGTACACTGAGCTGCAGTTGCATGTACAACTCAATATACATTTTTGCACTGTCCTTGTGTGCTTGGATGACTGAACTGCGCATGTGTGGAAGTTACGTCATCCTGCGTCGGGTATTCAAGATTAGTTGAAGACCAGCACCTGGAAGAAACTGGGGAGAAGATACTGGTGTGGGGCATCACAGCTTTCAGACCATTGGGGATGTTGGAGATCAGTTTCCATGTTTTATTACCAACGCTTAATAAAAGTTATATACAGATCCCATGTATGCACAAGCTGTTTTTTACTAATGTATGTCTCTCTTACATTTTTGGCTCAAGACTGGGCCAAAATGTCTATTTTTACATTTTACATTTTTTTCATTAAAATGTTTTACTGATCTCGGTTTGCTTCTCCAGTGTTGTATAAAGTCCTGCCATTTAAAAAAAAATCCTCTATAGAAAGCACAGGAAGGTATTGGTTCACAAGATTTTTGGCAGGATCATCATGTATTTTTACGCAATGTCAAACAGATTAAGAAAACACTTCCAATGATATATTTAACGGACCAAAAGGGAGCAAAAAAAGAAGTTAATCTTTAGGGTTTACATTCACTTAATCATAACCAGCTGTCAGTTGAACAAATTACACACAGTCATTCAAAGAACATTGGGCAACTTCCCCTTCATAGGGGGGAGAACAATGCAGTCAGGTCTGCTTTATCATCACTCATAAACCGAAAATCAGACAGCATGTTGAATATTCCAAGTGACAAAAAAAATAGGTATCATGCAACAATCTCTTAGACTTTGTGGTCTACTTTAGATTTGTTTCAGTTTTAGCTCCAAGCAGGCACAAACCATTAGAGTTACGGAAAGCCACACCTGTACTGTAAAGTGTATGTAATGGCATAACTTTGCTTTTTGACATGAATAGAATTGGGAAGGGTTAGATCTTCTGTCAAGTTTTTGTGTTATCTCTGTCGCCACTAACACTATTCAACAGTTTGTAGCATTGTGTTCCATGCGTGGCATGCGGAGATAAGTGATAACAGAGGATTGCTATTACCAGGAGTTTTTGCATTGAAGTCAATGGGAGGCGTTTTTGCATTGATGTAAATAGAGATCGTTTTTGCATTGAAGTCACTGGGAGGTGTTTTTGCATTGAAGTCACTGGGAGGTGTTTTTGCATTGAAGTCACTGGGAGGTGTTTTTGCATTAAGTCAATGGGAGGCGCTTTTGCATTGAAGTCAATGGGATGTGATTTTGCATTGAAGTCAATGGGAAGTGATTTTGAATTGAAGTCAATGGGACACGATTTTGCATTGAAGTTAATGAGACCTGACTTTGCACTGAAGTCAGTAGGAGGCAATGTGTGAACCCAGGTGCTAGGACACAATTTTTAATCACCATGGCGACCTGGCACCTGGGATTTTGCTTTAAATCCTTTTTAACTACTTCCCACATGCCCGTGTATAGACACTATATTGCCAAAAGTATTGAAACACCTGCCTTTACACACACGTGAACTTTAATGGCATCCCAGTCTTAGTCCGTAGGGTTCAATATTGAGTTAGCCCACCCTTTGCAGCTATAACAGCTTCCTCTCTTCTGAGAAGGCTGTCCACAAGGTTTAGGAGTGTGTCTATGGGAATGTTTGACCATTCTTCCAGAAGCGCATTTGTGTGGTCAGGCACTGATGTTGTACGACAAGGCTTGGCTCACAGTCTCCGCTCTAATTCATCCCAAAGGTGTTCTATCAGGTTGAGGTCAGAACTCTGTGCAGGCCAGTCAAGTTCCTCCACCCCAAATGCACTCATCCATGTCTTTATGAACCTTGCTTTGTACACTGTTGCGCAATCATGTTGGAACAGGAAGGGGCTATCCCCAAACTGTTACCACAAATTTTGGAGCATGAGATTGTCCAAAAAGTCTTGGTATGGTGACCTCTTAAGCATTCCCTTCACTGGAACTAAGGGGCCAAGCCCAACCTCTGAAACACAACCCCACACCATAATCCCCCCTCCACCAAAATTTACACTTGGCACAATGCAATCAGGCAAGTACTGTTCTCTTGGCAGCTGCCAAATTTGGACACGTCCACCAGATTGCCAGATAGAGAAGCGTGATTTGTCACTCCAGAGAACAGGTTTCCATTGCTCTAGAGTCTAGTGGCAGTGTGCTTTACACCACTGCATCCAATGTTTTGCATTGCACTTAGTGATGTAAGGCTTGGATGCAGCTGCTCGGCCATGGAAACCCATTCCATGAAGTTCCCTATGCATTGTTGTGCTAATCTGAAGGCCACACAAAGTTTGGAGGTCTTTAGCTAGTGACTCTGCAGACAGTTGGCGACTTCTGTGCACTGTGTGCTTCAGCATGGTCTGACCCTGCTTTGTCATTTTATGTAGCCTACTACTTGGTGGCTGAGTTGCTGTTGTTCCCAGTTGCTTCCACTTTGTTAGAATACCAGTTGACCATGGAATATTTAGTAGCAAGGAGATTTCACAGATGGAATTCACTGAGCTTCTAGGAGCTACGCATTCCTTCACAAATGTTTGTAGATGCAGTCTGGATGTCTAGATGCTTGATCATATACAGCTGTGGCCATGGAGGTGATTGTAACACCTGAATCCAATAATTTGAAGGGGGTGTCCCAATACTTTTGGCAATATAGTGTATATGGCTGGGCAGGTGCTCTCCAGTTCCAGAAGGACGTCACTGGATGTCCTCACTCCTCTGGTGTGCAGCAGCACGATCTGGGAATAATATAATTGAGAAAGAAATGAATGAAGGTCCAAAATTTTAGAGTTGTCACCAGAGCAAGGGGTGAGGGTAAATTTTCCAGTGATTGCTTAAGACAGGAAATTCCCTGACTTTTGTCATATTTCGCCTTCTTTCCCATTCAGTCGCCAGGACATTAAGAGAAGTCAAATCCTCCCAACAGGGCACAGAAAAAAACAACTTAATATAGATTTTAGACTTTCGTCACTCTATTCAAAACAAAAAGAAAAGTTTTGTCTATATTTAGGGTAGGCGGCTGGTACCTCTTCCATGTTCCCCTCATTGTTGGGCACCCAATGTGTGTGTCACATAGGAGGCCCACCCCAGGGTGGGATCTTCTCGGCTACGCTAGGCACCTATAACAGGATCACTCTACTTCACACTTATGGAGGTACCTTTACTCAAATGCCATTTTAATCACTGCCCTGGGACATGGACAAGGCCACCATGGGGGAATAATCAACCTTAAGGCAGGCCTCTACTCTTACAGATGAACATACACCATGAACACTTACACAACAACTGTTCTCCAGTTATTCTTGGGTCCCCGTGTAAATGTACATCGTCCCACTGTTGCTTGCAATTAGGAGGGCCATGCCGAACACTGACACAGCTACCTGTCCAGCATTTTCCTCTACCAGTCCTGGTAGCAGCAAAGAACCCTGCTGTGCACATAGCGTGGGCTGCATCGTGTACTTGACATTAACTCTTGAGCTTTTGTACCTTTGTACAGGATGGGGACCTCTGCAATGCACTTCTGCTCCGGTTTCTAAGGGAAATGAAATGCGGCATAGGGAGTGCTAACAATATCTCCCCTCGTGGGTAGAGGCTGTCCCATATATAACAGGTACACAATGCCAACAGGCTGCTTGCTGACTGCACCTCTCTTGTTTGCAACCGCATGTATAACTTGCACTAGGATGACTCTTAAAGTACAGACTCTTCATACCCCAACATGTTAATGTTCCAAAACTGTAGCAATGCGCCGGTTACTTGCATAACACTCCTTTAAATGACTTCAAACCAGGCAGAAGGCAAAGTTTTTTTGAGTAGTTGAATATTTTTTGGCACTGTCCATATTCTGAATATTACAGAAGGCAAAGTTTAAACGCTTTACTGAATGACATGCAATATGGTACAAAGTCTTACAGAAGAACAGTCCTTTTTCCAAAGTCCCTAATCCCTACTCCTAATCAGGTTATGTGCTGGAACACTTGCAGAGGTAGAGTCTGTGTCTGTAGTTGTCCATGGGTGGCAGGCTTCAGTGGCTGGTATCTTCTGGAGAGACCCCAAAGTGTGTGACTCTCACATCTTCAGGGCTGATTGACATGCAGCAGGATTCTTCGACCCTTACAGCGGCATTGTGGCTTCCAATAACAACTATTCTCCCGGGGCTCTCTCTCTTCTCACCCCCCTTCATCCCTAGGCTCTCTGCTCCAAACCACTGTCCCTTTTTATATCCACAGAAGCAGTGGGATGGACCTCCAAAGATCCCACCAAACGTATATATACACTGTAATTTAATGGGGTGCACAGTACAGCAAGCATTTCCCTTAGTTGCTGTTTCTGTTCAGTTTCTATATTTTTCCCAATACAATTTCTCAGCCAAATGGCTCATTAGGGACATGGTATAGGAAAACTCAAGTTAAAAGTAAATCAAAGCAAGCTTTACATTTTCTTCACACTGTTCAGTTTTCATGATGTCAATCTTTGGAATCCTGGTACTAAAAGAAGACATAAGACAAAAGGAAACAGATGAAAGTGTGCAGGTTTATTCTTCCTTCTTAGGTTACTGGGCGTAAAAGAATTGTGGGCTGCTGCATGCCGTCACAATAAATATGACAAGTGCTTGTCAAAAAGGATTACGTTTATATACACTGTATGCTGGCACTTTCGAGATCTTATCAGGTTTTTTTCTTTAGACTGATTTTGCAAAAACAATTAGGACCATTGTGTACCCCCATGCATGCGCCTGACTTTCCTGCTTGAACACTTGCTGAGAGCAGTGGTGTGAATTAAAGTGTGTGTATAGCCAAAACTTTTTTTTTTTGTTTGGGATAGCTAAGGGAATAATTAAGTTTTTATTACTGCCTTTGTCCCCACTAGGTAAATTCACCCTCTTTGTTTGGTGACCATTCTTAGTGGGTCAGAAAGTGATGGGAGAATGTCATCAGAACTAGAGGTGAGGGTAAATCTTCTAACGGGGACACCTGTTCCAGTGACAGTTGTCTGAGATAACCCTCAATTTGTAAAGGTTCCCCCCACTTTCTGTTGCCTCTCCTGGACAGGAATTGAAGAGAGATCTTCTCAGGAAAACGTAAACGGATGGGGATTTCCCTACCCTGTTTAAAACTAAAATAAAAACTTTTTGACTATACATACACTCTAACTTACAGCAACCTATCAGGATTCAGATTTACTGGTCTGTCCACGGTTCTATTGGTTACTACAAATGACCGCTCTTTGCACTGTTGTTAAATGAGCCCTGCTATTCATTTAGGCGCATAAGCAGATGAAGCAGCTTGGTGGATCTGACCTGACGTATACAGACTTGATTACTCGATCCAAAGCTAACTAATCCACACTAAAGCTATGCACCGCCATTTTTAGATATTGATATGTGGAGCATATGTGTAAGGGCTACTCTACCCTGCTGCTCACGTTCCAGAGATCTGGTCATTTTACTAGTAGCTATCTAGATTCTTTTGAAATATTTATGGCCTTATTCAAGAAAGACCGGGGCCTCACAGGACTATATTTTTTAATCCTTTTTGGAGGAAAAATATTATGTATGTTTTTTTATTATACATTTACAACATCTGAAAACATTTTACAACATTTATACTTTATATTCTTTTGCAAATGTTCTTTTGGTGAATAGGAGCACACTCCATAACACACACTCCAAAATTATGTGGAAATCCCATGGACTGAGATGTCCAAAAAGCTCAGTTGGGTGTGACAGGTGTCCACAAGCCTTTGGCCATATGGTATTAATGAAATGCCATCATAATATAATATGGTGCAGGAAGCAAGTAAAATGGGGAAATCCTTTTCTAAATCTATCTTAGGTAAACCTTGAAATTATCTTTAATGGGTGTGTGCTTAAAATACTTAATATCATAACCGTGAATAGTTCCAGGGCTGAATCCAGATATGGGTTGCCCTGAGTGTGTAGGAGAATGGTCACATTAAATTGTTACTAAGCCCACAACAGTAAAATCAGTCCTTATATGCAGTAAAGCATGCTTGTTATACTCACTGTGGAATTGAAGGGTTTAATCCTCTGCATTGTGTAAAAAGAATGTTTGATCCTGTCTTCTCTAATCCTCCCCTTATTTAAAAAAACAATTCTATTACCTGCATGGAATTTTCAATTTTCTACCAGTACTTGCATGGGTTTCCTTTGAGTACTCTAGTTTCCTCCCACACTCTAAAGACTGCTGTTACTTTAATTGATGCCTGTCTGCATGTCCCCAATATGTGTGTATGCATGTGAGGTAGGGACCTTAGATTGTAATTTGTTGAGGATGTATGGACAGCAAAGTGGCTAAATGGCTAGCTCTTCCGCTGGCAGTACTAGGGTTGTTGGTTCCAATCCCAACCATGGCATCACCTGCGTGGAGTTTGCATGTTCTCCCTGTGCCTGCATGGGTTTCCTCCGGTTACTCCGGTTTCTGCCCACACTCCAAAGACATGCTGGTAGGTCAATCGGATCCTGTCTAAATTGGCCCTAGTATGTGTATATATGAATGTAAATTAGGGACTTTAGGTTGTACGCCCCTTGAGGGTCAGGGACTAACGTGAATGTAAAATCTATATGTAAAGCGCTGCATAAATTGATGGCGCTATATAAGTACCTGTAATAAATAAATAATAAAAGGATGGGGACTCATGTGAATGTGTTAAACTGTTGGCGCTGTATAAATACCTGTAATTAATACATTTTAAAAAGTGTCAGCTAGACCCCCCCCAACCAGGTGTCTACATGCCTTTTCCCAAGGAGGGAATGATTGCAACTTATGATGCAACTTTTTTCTGTGCTGGTTGTGCCTTTGCAGTAATTCTCAATGGACTTGAATGGAGCTGCACTCCTACAGTAGTCACGCTACAATTAAAGCAAAATGAATGATGCTTGGTTCTGTTCAGCCTGTAATTTTATATAATATGTTTTGGCATAGTGTTGTATGTCTGTATAAAAATGCCGGTTACATTTAGAACCTGAGTACACACTAGCAGAGCAGGAGAGCTGTGTGCGTCAGCAGTCTCTGGAAAGGAGAGACCTCTCCAGGATTTTTCTGCTGGCTGCAGGAGTTTTAGGGTCCGGTTTGCACTGACAGCCACAGGAAAGTTAAGCTACTTAAGGCAGTCTGTTTATGAAGGGCTGACAGCTTTATGGCAAGCATTAACAGATTGAATGTTTATTGGGGCAAATGTTTGTACGGAGGATTAGCCTAGAAACCTGGGCTCCGGCCTTTAGACATTTGCAAATACTCTCAGGGATCAGATGGTGTTAAATTTTCCTTTCTTAGTTTCCATCAGAGTGCCCTTTACGTGCCACTAGTGTTGTCTCTTCAGGACTGTTCTGTGCAGTGTCAGATTCAGATATTAATGATGATTTCCAGAATACATTTTATTTCAGATTTCTATTAGATAGAGTTTAGAATCTAATAAATGGATGAAAAGTGAGCGCTCTAAAATCAGCGGCCAATGCACTCAAGGTAATCACAGCAAACCTCATAAGATAATAAATAAATAAAAGTGCAGCGCTAAATGTTAGTAGATAAATGAATAATAAAATGTCCCAAAAACATATTATAAACGCATGAATAAATAGTTAATAAAATATATAGGTAATCCACTTGATGTCGCAGTATACCAAGGCAAGTAGTTGCTGGGGCAAATGATAAAATTGCACACTCACCGGACGCGCATAGGTAATGCGCATGTAATCAATATCCAACCAGGTCACTTAGGAAGGTGGAATAGGTGAGCATCTATCTAAAGGTGGAAAATCTTGTCTTGGTGGTAAGTGATTAAAACTGCCAGGTCCAGAGGTCCCCTTAAGGTTGGATGGGTGCACAGACTGGATACAGGGCTCCCTCCCTCTGGTGGTAGTGGATAGTAATGGGATATCCTGGAAATTAATTAGCTCCAATGGGAGCCAAAAAGATGCCCATAGTGTAGCATTGTTAAAAGGACGTTATTCAGACAATGCAGTGGTAAAACAGGGTAGTATACACTCCATGTATGTCAGAAATGATGTAGAGTAGTACTAACCCCTTATTAAAGATGGCCGCCGGGCCTCCTCGTAGCTCCAGGCAGCAGTGATATCATGCTTTGTTGACTCCTCCTTGTTTAGAGTTTAGAATCTGGCAGTCCTCTTGCCATGCATTTTCCCACAAGCTAAATCTATGATCCCAAACAAGGCTAATCCAACCGAGAGGTCAGGTCACAAGCATGCATTAGGTGGCACTCTCTAGAGGCAGCTAAGATAGGGTGAGTGTGCAGAATGTTCACCTCTTGTTTACTTGAATAGCAGAGTCCAACAAAAGGGCAATCAATTTATGTGCTGACAAAGCCTGCTGATAGAAGGAGAGAGAAAGGTGTCAGAGAGATCAGCGATTAAATCAAAGGTTGAGGACTGCACTTCTTCCAGTGTTGGATCGTGGTCACCTTGAGCCTAAAGGCCAGTTCACACCACAGAAACACAGTCTGGTGTTTTTTTATGTGTTTCTGATGCGGTGTTCCTCTTGTTTTTTCTTTTTATCACATTTTCTTAATTTTCCTTTTTTTGTGTAATGCATTTTTTACGCATTTTCATGAGTTCCAGTGCCTTTTTGATGTATTTTGCCACCTTCTAGTACAGTTCCTTGCAGAAAAAAATGCAGCATGTTCTACTTTTGTTGACTGTACTGGAACACAGTGTACTAGTGCCATTGGAATCCATGTAACCTACTGTCCATGCGTTTTGATGCAGAAAAAAACACACAGGACTGCATGTGGTGTGAACTGCACCTAAGTATCTGTGCAGCCACTTGTGACGCATATTGTACACAAAATATCTTGCTTTTTATTTAGGCGGGAGTTCATTAACTATATCATTCAGGGACATTTACAGTTGAGACTGTAGTTAATCCTTTTTCCCTCTAGTGCCCAGTACTGGGACTGCTGCATAACTTCCTGTTAGCAGAGTTGATCCAATTCTTCTGATAGAAGAGGATCCTGGGACCTGTAGTCCTGTAGCTAATACATACTGTATTTCTAAATGCTGGTTGAACTACAACTACCAGAGAGCTGGGGAAGGAGAAGGATGCTGGGAGTGCAGATATATTCTCCAGCAAGGTACTGTCTCTTTCTTGGTGCAGGATTCAGAGCTGAACACAGGGGGACTGCCATTCTCCTCCAAAGACAGATTGTTGTCTACTACTGTGGGACTCTGCATACCAGTGTTGCACAGTGGTGACGACGATCGCTACACCAGGATCCTATTAGCTTCTCTGCATCAAGACTGTCACTGTCCAGTCTTCAGCCAGTCATCTCTGCTTGGCGTGCTGACAGGCCATCAGGCAGTAACTCTGCACTGCCCTGCAAACAATCAAGAGCCTTGTTCCCAGGAGGCCGTGCTATCCATGGGATTGGTGAGCAGGCAGATGCCTAACCTCTTTCTGGCAACACTCTAGAGACACTGCATGAAGACACCTTTACACCTCAGTACCAAGAGATCTATGCTTTGAGCGCTTACCACAACCTATCTGTTAACTTCATCGAATTATCATTACTCATTACTGTATATGGGTCCCACCATTGCTAGCAGAAGACAACAGCTACTATCACATCAGAAATTTTAACATCTCAGGGCTCAAGTTGCTCTTTCTATTTAAAGGGACCTCTTCGCATCTAGGCCATTGTTATTCAATTTGGAGTGTCTATACCAGGGGTGGGCAAACTTTTTGACTTGAGGGCCGCAATGGGTTCATATATTGGACCCGGGGGCCGGACCAAGAGTAGATGAATGATGTGTATGTGTGAAATAATATAAATTAAAGTAAAATTTGTAACATTTCATCCCCCATAGTACTATTCCCCTCAAGTAGAAAGCCAAGTCCCCCCTGTGTCAATTTACTTACCTTTGCTCCGCGCGTTCCTCTCGCCGTGTTCCCGCGCCGTTCCGGTCTTCAGGGCGGACTGTGAGAGGAGCCTAGCTCCCCTCACGTTCGTCATGCTGCCCCGCCTACACACATCCTGACAGCCAATCACTGGCTATCAGGATGTGAGTGGCAGCGAGACTGGCCAAACATTGCATTTGAGCGCGCTGAATGATGCAAATGTTTGCCTGCCCTGGCTGTTTTTTTTTTGTATCACGCTCCGCGGGCCGGATTAAAAGGTCCGCCGGGCCATAGGTTGCCCATTCCTGGTCTATACCCATTTATGTCAGAGCAATATATATATAAATATACATATATTTATATTTAGATAATTCATTGCATTTTCTATTGTGATGCTGGTGGCCCAGATGGAGCTGATAAGTCAACAAGCCTTTTCTCCCCCCTCCTGCTGCTGGTGTTTCAGTTACATAGTTACAACATATCATTTGTGACTGTATAATCTGTTAACCATTGCTATTTGGTTATTTCCATTTTATCAGTGTTTTGCTTTTACTGTATGCGTTAACTGCGGATGTACCTCCTAAACATACATTCTGTGGTCTATTCTTTTGAACAATCCTAATAGAGAGGTGTTACCAAAGGATTGTGTCTGTTGCATTATTATTTCATACTTTTAACCATTGCCGCCCGCCCTATGGCCGAATGGCGGGCGGCAAATGTCATCAGCGTTCCGGGTGGATGCCATATGGCATCCTCCCGCACATGCGCAGATTGCGCTCCTGCAGAGTGGCGCAGTGGCGCGATCTGTCACCGGCCGTGTACCTCAGACACGGCCGATGACAGATCTGAGTATCGGCCCCGTTGCCGGTACCATGTGACCTGCTGTGACCAATCACAGCAGGTCACATGACAGTTGTATACAATGGTTGGCTTCATTCATGCCATCCATTGTACACTAGTGTCTAGCTGTGAATGGTCACAGCTAATCACATGCACATGTCATGTGATTAGCTGTGGCCAATCACAGCTAAGCACAAAAAAAAAAAAAACCCTGAATGAATCAATGTCATTCAGGTAAATGCTTGCTTATAGCAAAGTAATTCTTTGCTATAAGCAAATTGTGTAAAAAAAAAAAAAATACTGATCACTTCCCCAAAGTATTACAATGTTACTATGGTAACATTGTACTACTTTTGTCATAGTGAAATATAAAAAAAAAATCTTAAACAAAAGAAAAAAAATTTAATAAAATAAAAAAAAAATATATATATTTTTTTTCATACTGTCACCAGTCAGTGTCCCTGATCACCACCATGCCAGTTATATGATGACGCTGTACTGCACTGGTGACAATATGTAAAAAAAAAATAGTGAAACTAATTTTTTTAATTTTTTCATTTTCTGAAAAATTATGACAAAAAAATACAACTTCAAAAAACTCGCCATGCCTCTTATGAAGTACGTCGGACTTTCTACTTTGCAAAAAGGGGTCATTTGGGGGATATCTGTACTGTTCTGACATTCTTGGACCTCAAGAAATTAGATTGGCTGTCAGTACTTCAGGATTGATCAATATTCAGATCTATGCCATAGTTTGTGAACTCTATAACTTTCCTACAAACTAAAAAATACATCCTAATTTGGGTTATTTTCACCAAAGAAATGTAGCAGAATACATCTCGGCCTAAATTTATGAAGAACAATTATTTATTTGCAAACTTTTATAATAGAAACAAAGAAAAACTTTTTTTTTTTTCAAAATATTTGGTCTTTTTTTGTTAATTTAGCAAAAAATAAAAACCCCGGCAGTGATTAAATACCACCAAAAGAAAGCTCTAGTTGTGTGAAGAAAATGATAACATTTTAGTTTGGGTACAATGTTGTATGACCGCGCAATTGTCATTCAAAGTGTGAGAGCGCTGAAACCTGAAAACTGGCCTGGACAGGAAGGTGTAAAATTGCCCGGTATTGAATTGGTTAAAATATGTCTGAAAGTTTCGGGAGGCTTGCAAGGTCAGGACAACCACTGGGGACAAGCATTATCAAGCGGCCCCTGCGAGGGTAGCGCTACACCTGTATTATTTTTTTCTTCCATATAAAAGTTAGCTTCCCATTTCTTTCCTTTTAAAGGTTCATTGTGGGATTCATCTGCCTAGGAAATCACATTGTCAGTACAGCTCTGCCCTCAGCGTCTTTTTGCCTGGCATCAGAAAGACATTAGCAGGAGGCTGCCATCTCTCCTGCCAGTTTTTCACAACAGAAGCATTTGTTCTTTTTTGTGAAGGCAAGCAAATATTTCTAATGCAGGTAAAGCCAGGTAGCAGAAGATTTATTGTGTGTCAACATCTAAGAGGAGGGGGAGGAAGAATTACGTAAGCAAATATGGGCAGTGGGTGCGGACAGATCGCTTATACTGACAGGAGGATAAAGTTGGCTAGGAGGTGAATGTGAGGCCGGGACTTTGTTATACTGGGATCCGGTCCTGCTACTGATGTCCCAGATTATATCATTTCCAAGACTTTATTCAATGGGAACTATGTATGGCTAATGTCAGGGTTCATCAGTAAAGAAGCACAAAGGGCATTAATAACTGGGATATATAATAATGTACAATAATAACTGGTATATACAGTATAATAATATAATGGGTATGCACCTAACCAGAAACTACCTTCCATTAATCTCATAATGGTAAGCTGAACTTTTATTTGCTGCAAAAGATTACTGCATGGTGCAAAGTTCACTTTAAAAAAATAATAAATGCACATTTTTTGCAGGTAAAAAATGTACCTTTAATATTTTTTTATTAGGAGCCTGTAAAGCATTGTACTTGCGATCACCAGATCGTGGGTGCAGTGTCAGGTTCCTGCAGACTGTCAGCGTAGCTGTCTACCCATATCTTACATATGGGCAGGCAGTTACTGAAGTCCAGGAAGATCAATGAACATCAATGTAGCTCACTCACCAGCACCCTTGTAGCTCTGTGAGAACTACAAGCCATCAGCTGCAATAGCTGATAGTAGTTGTAGTTCATTCACTCACAGAACTCTGTGAGTGCATGATGCGTCCAGGTGGGCAGAGCCCTGTACGGCTGCTCTGTATTTGAATTGTGACAGCAAGTGCGTAGAGAGGATTCCCTACCTGCTGGCACAATGGGGATCAGAGGGTGCAGGGCTGCTGATTTATTAACATCAGGGGCGGACTGACCATTTGGAAACCCGGGCACTGCCCGAGGGCCCGGTGTCAGTAGGGGGCCCCATGAGATGCACCTGTTACCTTTTTCATAGGCTTTTTTGAGTTTGGGCAAGGACACAGGGGCCCCATGATCCCCTATTGCCCAGGGACCCCATGAGTTGTCAGTCCAGCCCTGATTAACATGTTACATGCTCTGAATACAGGTGTAACTTGTAACAAGGGTGAACTTATCCTTTAATTACTCAATAGATGGCACTAATGCTTGAACTGCAAAAACTAATTGCAGATTGTTTGTTGTGTTTGTATAGTAAGAACAAAAAAAAAAGTAGTGTAGAGGGAAAAACCTTATAGAGCCTGATTCAATTTGCTCCTAAATAAACAAAAGTTATTCTAGGTCCCCAATGGCAATTGGATACTTCACAGATTAACGTTCTACAGCAACAGTTGTCAATTTATGAGCTTAAGGGGGCCTCAAATGCATCCCTTGACATCACCAAAGGGCTGAATGTAATGTTCAATATATATAATGCTTTAGAGGACTGTCAGAAACTGCAGACCTAAGAGAGGAATAAAGGGGTCAGAGTGTGGACATGCCACATTTTTTGTCTGGGGATATGCTGCAGAAGACAATATGAAATTATATAAAGAACATGTTACGTAAGGCTAGTAAAGATCAATGCTGTCATCCTAATCAATGTTCCCATTATAAAATGCTGAAGTCAAAGAATCGTACATCATGTATAAAAGGGCCACATGCCCTTAGGCAGCAGGTTGGGCTCCAGAGTTTTACAGTGCTATTTGTACCTGATTGGACAATGTGATAACCACCTCTCTCTAAAATAAGACACACAACCTCATTTATTAGAACTAAAGACAAAAATATTTTGTGCTACGAGACATTAGTCATTGAATTGTAAGAAAAGTTGAAATTGAAGTGCCACACCACTATTAAGAGGTCCAGATACAACTTTATTCCATTAAAGGTCAGGGGTATAAATTGAGAAGTAGCCAACACTTTTCGGGGGTCCAATTGCTCCCTTCATCAGGGCTTGACTGGCAATAAAGTGAACAGACCAGGAGTGAACTGGACCTACAATGGTATTTATTCCAGTGTGAATTAACCACTTGCCGCCCTGCCACTGTAGAAATTCGGTGGCAGGGCGACACGGGCAGGCAAAACCACATTTTAAAACGTGTGTTTTGTAAACAGATAGGGGGCGCCGGTCACCGTTGCGGATGGCAGTCGCCGGGTCACAGCCGGTCCTTACCGGCTGTTTCCCGGTGATCGGCGGCAAGCAGTGACAGACAGCACAGCTGCAGTAGATATGCTGTCTGTCACTTCCCTGACAGCTCGAGGACGAGCTAATCGAGAAAGAAGAGTTTCTCGATCAGCGGTGTCACCCCCTCCCCCTAGTAAAACACTCCCCTCACTCCTATAACCCTTCCCTGCAAAATAAAGTTAACCCCTTCCTCCCCAGTGCCATTAGTACAGTGTCAGTGTTTTTTTTTTTTTTGCACTGATCACTGTATTAGTGTTTTTGGGGATGTCAGTGACCCCAAGTCAGTACCCCCCAATGTCAGAATGTCCGCAGCAGTCCCGCCATAAGTCGCTGGTTGCTGCCATAAGTCCCTGATCGCCACCATAATTCGCTGATCGCCGCCATTATTAGTATATAAAAAAAAAACCTAAAAATCCCAGTATCTTTCCCGCCATTTGTAAACGCTATAACTTTCACGTAAACCAATTAATTTACACGTATTGGGTTTTTTTTTTTTTTAGCAAAGACATATCGCAGAATGCATTTTGGCAGAAATTTATGACTAAATTTGATTTTTGCATTTTTTATTTACTGGACATGTTTTATAGCAAAAAGTCCAAAATATTGTTTTTTTTTCCTCAAAATTGTCAGCCTTTTTTTTTATAGCGCAAAAAATAAAAACTGCACAGGCAATCAAATACCACCAAAAGAAAGCTCAATTTGTGGGGAAAAAAAGATGTAAATTTTATTTATATACCGTATTGCATGATCGCGCAATTGTCCGTTAAACTAGCTTAGCACTGTATAGCAGAAAAATGGAGTAAATTGTAGTATTTATACCATAGTTTGTAGATGCTATAACTTCCACACAAAGCAATCAATATACACTCATTGGGATTTTTTTTACCAAAAACATGTAGCAGAATACATTTTGGCCTAAATTTATAACCAACTTTGAGTTTACTATATATTTTTTATAGCTAAAGTAAAAAATATTGTTTTTCTTCAAAATTTTTGGCCTTTTTTTGTTTATAGCGTTAAAAATAAAAAGCACACAGGTGATCAAATACCACCGAAAGAAAGCTCTATTTATGTGAAAAAAAGGACGTAAATTTCGTTTGGGTGCAGCATTGCATGACCGCGCAATTATCAGTTGAATTAGAGTAGCAAAAAGAGGCCTAGTCATTAAGGGGGTAAATCCTCTGGAGCTCAAGTGGTTAAAAGCAAAGGCCTAATCAGCAGCTTGTTTGGCAGTCATTGAATGAGATTATCTGTAGAAGATATAGGCAGCATGTATGGTACCATGTATTCGCACATATACTGTATACTGTACATCTGCACCTGATTACTACTTTCATCATAACATCATTTTTGTAACTAAGGCCCTTATGGAGCTTAGAACTGCTCATTTTTTAATCACTTTTATTACTTTTTTAATTGACAGATGATTAATCACAGAATTTGGCCTTACAAAGGTGTCTGTTTATGCACCAGCGGTAATAGATCGCTGCTCAGTTCTCCGGCATTCTCGGAGAACACAGTTCTCCTGTGAATGCAGTTTATGAAGCATATGTAGATCAGTTCTCCAAACGAAGGGAGAACGGTCTACAAACGTTGGAGAACGGTCTACAAACACTGGAAAACGGCTGATTTTACTATAATCTCTCGAGATTACAGTAAAAGATCAGTTTACTAAGCAGAGGTAAATTATCGCTGCTTAGTTTGCGGTCCCTCCGATTCTCCAGCTCTGGGCTGGAGAATCTGGAGGGAGAACACAGATCTCCAGTGAAGGGCTGAACATGTTCTCCGCTGATCTCCTGAGTGTCATAAACTGTGAATGACCAGAGAATAGCTGCGATCCTCTGAATCGCAGCTATTCTCTGTGGCATAAACGGACACCAAAGTCAGAACAACTCTATCAAATGTTGGACTACAAAAAGTAATTGCAAGTGCACTAACACGTAGCAGCCAGTCTTATTGACCACAAATTGCTGAAAAGTCATTTGTGTCTTTGGGTTAGTTCCCATTTGCATATTATCTTTTTTTTTCACTGCCTGTTAAAAAAGCTTGGAAGAGACTAAGATATGGAGTGTTAAAAATTCTAAAAACGAGAACGAGGAGATAGTGTGAGCTGGCCTCACACAGCTGTGAGGGTAAGAGCCCATCTATTTCCATGTTGCCCAGCCCTGATGACAGATAAATGATGAGGGCTGACAATGCTGAAAGAGAGAAGGGTCCTCTTCCCAGGTGTGTTGTTTGTTCTGTAATGCTCTGATGCCCGTCTTTTCTCAGGTCCCACATCTAATGGGCCTCGACCATTTTGTTTCTGCTGCTGTTTGTATTAGTTCAGGTTACTGCTACTTTATTCTTGTAGGCCCGCATCCTGCGTTCTCTCCCTGCTTTCTGTGGGGGGACAGGGAGGCTTTTAAGAAAATAAAGGAGAATCATAAATTTTAGTTGTCAAGGCTACATAGAATACAAGTTGGAAAGGTGGGGCTTACTGAGATATTTCTCTGGCAGAACGCAGGATGGTCCTCTGGCAGGTTTAGTGATAAATTAAAGGGAAAGGCATGCTTGTAATTTGTTCATACTAGTAACTGTGCCTTCTCCCAGTGATCGCTCATGCATTTATCAACATTATTGATGTATTGTTTATTTTAAGAGCAAGAGTTCACATATTATGTTTTACTCACTTTTTTTTTTGTAGAAGAGCCATTGCGCACACACAGGTGCAGTGACAATTTAAAGAAGATCTTAACCCGAACTAAATATACACTGCTCAAAAAAATTAAAGGAACACTTTGAAAACACATCAGATCTCAATGGGGAAAAATATCATGCTGGATATCTATACTGATATGGACTGGGTAATGTGTTAGGAACATAAGGATACCCCATCGTTTGATGGAAATAAATATATCAACCTACAGAGGACTATATTCAAAGACACCCCGAAAATCAAAGTGAAAAAATGGTGCAGCAGGCTAGTCCATTTTACTGAAATTTCATTGCAGCAACTCAAAATGGTACTCAGTAGTTTGTATGGCCCCCATGTGCTTGTATGCATGCCTGGCAACATCGGGGCAAGCTCCTAATGAAACGATGAATTGTGTCCTGGGGTATTTCCTCCCAGATCTGGACCAGGGCATCACTGAGCTCCTGGACAGTCTGAGGTGCAACCTGGCGTCGTCGGATGGACCGAAACATGATATGCCAGTGGCTTTCTATTGGATTTAGGTCAAGCAAACGTGGGGGCCTTTCATTGGTATCAATTCCTTCATTCTCCAGGAACTGCCTGCATACTCTCGCCATATTAGGCCGGGCATTGTCATGCACCAATAGGAACCCAGGACCTACTGCACCAGCGTAGGGTCTGACAATGGGTCCAAGGATTTCATCCCAATACCTAATGGCAGTCAGGGTGCCATTGTCTAGTCTGTAGAAGTCTGTGTGTCTCTCCATGGATATGCCTCCCTAGTCCCTGACCGACCACCAAAACGGTCATGCTGAACAATGTTACAGGCAGCAAAATGTTCTCCACGGCTTCTCCAGACCCTTTCATGTCTGTGTCATGTGCTCAGGGTGAACCTGCTCTCATCTGTGAAAATCACAGGGCACCAGTGGCGGACCTGCCAATTCTGGTGTTCAATGGCAAATGCCAATCAAGCTCTATGGTGCCAGGCAGTGAGCACAGGGACCTCAGGCCACCCTCATGAAGTCTGTTTCTCATTGTTTGGTCAGAGACATTCACACCAGTGGCCTTCGGGTGGTCATTTTGTAGGGCTCTGACAGTGCTCATCCTGTTCCTCCTTGCACAAAGGAGCAGATACCAGTCCTCCTGATGGGTCTTGAATTAAAATTTACGGAGGTCTGGTTATCAAAATTTCCTTCCAGCAGACAACTGAATCTCGTTAGTGCTATAACACATCACGGTACCCCCATACATTTTCGTCTTCAGTGTACCTTTCACATTGTAGTCCCCTTTACATCACAGTCCCCTTTTTAGAGGAGTCCCACAGTGTCCTCACTTCCCCTTCACATCACTGCCCCCCTTTACATTGCAGTACCCTTTACAGTGCATTTCCACTTAACGCAACACAGCACCCCTTAACAAAACACAGTTCCCCTTAACACGACACAGCACCCCTAACACAACACAATTCCCCTTAACACAACACAGTGCCGCTTAACACATCACAGCACTCTTAACACAATATGCTGGCTGAGCAGGAGATGCGGGAGAAGACACCTAGCCATGGCAGTGACATGACTGCGGTCTGGACAGAACTGTCACTCAGTCCTGTTGCGGACCATGGTCCACCATTTAGTGACCGCTGTTCTACAGCCTTGTCCAGCTCTCCCAGAGTAACTTTCTCCTGCAATCTCCTCTAAACTGTTGAGACTGTGCTGGGAGACACAGGAAACATTCTGGCAATGGGCTGTATTGATGTGCCATCCTGGAGGACTGCCTGTGCGACCTCTATAGGGTCCAGGTATCGCCTCATGCTACCAGTAGTGACACTGACCCTGCTGAAACTGATTAACAACCCCCTCTGCTACTTAACTGACCAGATCAATATCCCAGGAGTTCAATTGAATTGATGCTATCCTGATTAAAAAGTGTTCCTTTAATTTTTTTGAGCAATGTATTATAATTAGTTAAGGCATAGTAAATTATTAGCTATTTCCATATTTCTTAATACAACTTTTTTACTTTTTACTCCAGCCCTTTGACTTCCTACAGCTTGTTTTGTATCCACTTCCGGTTGCCCATTGGCACAACCACTTTTAGTCTCCAGAGTGTTACCACCTCGTTAACAAAAACATACTTTTACCATTGCAGAAATGTGATCAACCTGTCATCACCCAAGCCTTTGGGTTGTATTCTAATTTAAAGAAAAAGTTGGGCAACAAATTAGGTCAGTAGACAAATTTAGCAGGCTTTTTTCAGTGACAATTGTTTAATGTCCTGGTATCACAAGAACTGTAAGTGAGGGATTAATAAAACTTTTTTTTACTGGATTTAGGATTAAATGATTGGTTGAGATAACCAAATAAAAATGGTTATATTTTCAATTTATCTTTATCTATTAACAGGTTGCTTGGCTTCTACAAAGGAATCCTTCCTCCTATCCTGGCAGAGACTCCAAAACGGGCAGTAAAGGTAAGAAACCACTTCCACTGTTTTATGCAGATTTGTAAATCATTTAGTAGTTGCTATGAGCAGGAAAAATAGAATTAGAAAAATAGCAGGAGATATTCTATAAATAAGGCTGTCTCACCTTCAGTGACCAATCCGATGTACATTTTTTTTTTCAAAAAAAGGGCTTATCCGCAAATCATATCGGCGGAGGCTCTCACTTCAAAAATCAAATTGGCTAGGTGAACCAACTATAGGACACTTACTGATTCTGTGCCTTGCCAGAGAAATAGGACACCTCCCTTCTTTTTTTTTCTCTTCTCTTCCCTTTCCCCTTTCCTCTTTCCCCTTCCCCTTTCCCCTTCCCCTTCCCCCTTCCCCTTCCCCCTTTCCCCTTTCCCCTTCCCTTTTACCCTTTCCCCTTCTCCTTCCCCTTTCCTCTTTCCCCTTCCCCTTTCCCCTTCCCCTTCCCCCTTTCCCCTTTCCCCTTCCCTTTTACCCTTTCCCCTTCTCCTTCTCCTTCCCCTTTCCTCTTCCCTTTCCCCTTCCCCTTTCCCTTTCATTTCCCCTTTCCCCTTCCCCCATTTCATTTTGCCTAGTCTTGTCAGAAAACCCTTCCATATTATTTTTGTTTTCACTCTTGTGTGGTTAGTAGTTTTTTTTGTTTCCATGTTTGTTCTTTGTCTTGGGATATGAAAATTTAACCCACATGGATTATGTAAACCAAAAGGCTTACTGTACACAGCCAGTGAAAGGTAAATGGATTAAGGTTTTCCTTGTTCCTTTTTTTTTTTAAGGGTTAACTAGCAGTTGTCAGCTAACAGGGGAATTGACCTCTGACCGAATCATAAGAGACGTTTGTTAAATAAAAAGGAAACTAGAAATTCGTCTCCTGTTCTGTAAAACAAATTCTCTATTTACATGTCATGCAAAGCTTTGCTTTACCTGTGCTATTTACATAACGTTGAAATTACCATGGGAAGCAAATCAGAACTTTTGGCAGCTTTGCAAGGAGCACAAGAAGAACAGGAAAATTGACTGCAACCTTCAACTCTTTGTTTGTAATAAAGAATAAATTCCATTAACCATCTATCTACAAAAATGTTGTACCCAACTATACAATTGCTTTGTGCTGCCAGCAGACTAGAACAGGTCACTTCCTGTCACCTTGCTACATTTTAAAATAACCTTTCTGCTGCCAGTCTAGATTGCCAATTTTTTTAGTACTGACTGGCACAGAGGCGGTAGAGATTGCAAACTCTTGAGTTGGCCCATTGGGTTAACGACGATCACATTTTTTGGCAAAATGACTGACCAAATCATAATGGGCCTTGCACGCTGAAGCCAACAAAAAACCCTAAGGACTGAAGAAACCTTGGTGAGCAGTGCAAGATCCGAAATGCTCAAGAAGGCAAAGGCGCCACCAATGGTGTCTTGTGGGATATTTGGTAAAAAGCCGTAGTAGGATGGACGTACCTATTTTTGATCTCACTGGTTTGCAACATATATTTGATTATGCTTATGATTATTTGAAAATGAGGTAAAGGTCAGCACATCACAAAATGTGTTTCTTAGTTACTCATTAAAATAAATAAATAACAAACATGTCATACTTACCTGCTCTATGCAGCGGTTTTGCACAGAGAAGCCCCAATCTTCCTCTTATCGGTACCCCCGCCGATGCTTCTGACCCCTCTCTCCTGTCCCCAGAGCAAGTAGCTTGCTATAGGGACACTCAAGTTGGCTCGTTCTGCATGTCCATTCACACACAGAGCTGCGGCTCGGCCCCGCCCCTCTCTTTCCTCATTTGCTTACCTGGCTTCTGCTTCTGTCTCAGCCAATGAGGGAGGTGAGTCCCTGGAGAGTTGAGGCTCTTGTGCACATCGCTGGATCGTGATGGGGCTCAGGTAAGTATTAGGGATTGGGGGGGCTGAAGGGCCTCTGCACACAGAGGCCCCTTTTTTACCTTTATGCATAGAATGCATGAAGATGAAAAAAAAACTTGAGCCTTTACAACCACTTTAGGGTCACAGAATCAGAAGGAATTCTGAGACAACTGGGTTATACTGCTGACTACCAAAGAATTAGCAAACAAAAAAGTTATTTGTCAGCCAGGTATAACCCCTCTAACTTCCATCATTCTTCAGTTTTTTGCCACTGTTCCAGTAGAATGAACATGCGTTATTTCTCCTCACAGAAAAGCAAACCCATTCGTTTTGGTTTTTATCAAGATATTTTTTAACTCAATCAAGATTATTTGTTAGCTGCAGAGTTATCAGGGCAAATATTACAGCTTTCTAGACCATCTGATCCTCAGCAACACAGTGGAGGCTGTACCTGAAACATGACTTGAAGACAATGGAGCCTTCCTGTAATGTGAGCTTTGGGCGCTGGGCTCGGCTTGCTGTGCCCTCTACATGCCCAGTATACTGTACTAGTTAGCTGCAGAGAACTTTTTAGGTCAGAGCTATGATCCATATTTAAAGTATCTTGCGAGCCAGAAAACAAAAAAAGGTCTCCCTAATATACAACATAAAATATATGTCCTCTATATGGTCGGATCGCAAACATCTAACACATAACTACCAATGTGAGTGTTATACTTGGAGTCAATAAAGCCAATCTTTATAAAGGATAAAACACCATGTTGAGATCTTTTTCCTATGTGGAGAGCCGTATGGAGATGAGAGTATAGAGGAGTTGAATCCTCTGGAGAAGGGATCAATCCCAGAGCATATGTCAATAGAGGCGGATATCCATTGTTCCAAAGGAGGGAGTCCTAGTCAAGTAGGTTCCATAGGAGGAGAACCAAAAGCGCATATAGCCTAATTATAGGCAGAGAAGGAGGTGAGCGTACATCTGCACTAATGGGAGGATTCACAATCAGTCACGGATTCACATGCAATATGGATTGAAGATTAATTAACAGCACAAAGTCACTTTTTATTATTTGGGACACTGTTTTCACATATGCATTTATTAATTTATTTATGCACATTGATCATTTGAATAATTTTTTATAAGTGAAGTAATATTCATTCTTTAACCACAGTTATTATTTTAGTATAATCACGGAGGTTTTTTAATTTTAATATTAATTCAGTATATTTTTTATGTCATTTGATTTATTATATATATATTTTTTTATTTTTTTATTTTTATATTTTTTCTGCATATGGTTCTTAGGACATAGATAAAGTGATTCCATATATAAATTGGAGTGTTTTGGGAGCGCAACATTATAGGATTTTATTCACAGAGCTATGATCCACCCAGGTGTAGCCCTGCCCCTGAAGACTCCTTTGAAAGTATGCCTTCCTGAGGTGTTTGACTAAAATGTAACTGTGCTTGTTGCAGCAGGGCTCCCATCTGACCACCATTGGTTTATGTTACTGGGACTTTGCCCCTCTTGGGGCCTGGTATGGGTTGGTTTTCCCTTTTTTGATACATTTGAATGTGCCACAGACACTGGGGGAATTGCGCTGCAACACTATTGGATGTGTTGCATGTACCCTAGTTAATCCTACTATGCCACACTGGTCTTTGTCTCTGACTCAAGGCTCTAAATTTCTCCTCTCCCCCCACCTCAAAAAACAAGGGAAGTTCAGGTAAACTAAGATCTAACATGCACATAGGGTTCCCCGCTTCCCTAAAACAGCTCTGCATGGGCACGGTGCACAGATAGTCTATGCAGTCTATGTGTTGCCATAAAATACACACAAAATGCAGTTTGCAGGTGAAGAGCCTACTGGTGATATAAGCTTAAGATATTATTATTATTATTATTATTATACAGTATTTATAAAGCGCCAATAGTTCGCTCAGCGCTGTACATTACAAAGGGAGACAGAACATGTGACAGAACAATACCAATACAATGCAAAACATGAGGGGATCAAGGGCCCTGCTCTTTCGAGCTTACAATCTAGGAGGGAGGGGGTGGTGGCACAGGAGGAGATAGCTGTGGGGGATGGAGTGGTAGGAAGAGTGGAGGAGGTCGGCAAGTTAGCAGGGGGTGGGGTAGGCTTCCCTGAAGAGATGGGTTTTCAGGGTGCGCCGAAAGGAGAGGAGAGTAGGTGATAATCTGATGGGTTGGGGCAGGGAGTTCCAGAGGATGGGTGACACCCTGGAGAAGTCCTGGAGGCGGGCATGGGAGGAGGAGACCAGGGAACTAGAGAGAAGGAGGTCTTGTGAGGAGCGGAGTGTGCGTGCTGGGCGGTACTTGGATATTAGGTCGGTGATGTAGTTCAGGGCAGTATGGTGGACAGCTTTGTATGTCAGCGTTAGGATTTTGAATTTGATCCGTTGCACAATCGGAAGCCAGTGGAGGGATTGGCAGAGGGGGGTGGCGGAGACAGAGCGGTTGGAAAGGTGAATGAGTCTGGCAGCCGTGTTCAGGATGGACTGAAGAGGGGATAGCCAGCGGCGAGGCAGGCCAGTGAGGAGGGAGTTGCAGTAGTCGAGTCGTGATATGATGAGGGAGTGGATGAGCTGTTTAGTGGTTTCTGGGGTTAGGAACGTGCGGATTTTGGCGATGTTGCGGAGGTGGAGACTGCACGAGTTTGTTAAAGATTGGACTTGGGGCTGGAAGGATAGGTTGGAGTCCAGAATGACACCCAGTACTCTGGCCTGCAGGGCGGGTTTGATGGTAGCGTTGTTGGATGTGACGGAGAAATCAATGGGGGGTGGTGTCCGGGCTGGGGGGAAGACAAGAAACTCGGTTTTGGAGAGGTTCAATGTAAGGAAGTGGAGCGACATCCAGTCTGATATGTCACTCAGTAGGTGTGTGATTCGGGCTGAGACCAAGGGGGTGAGGTGGGGGGTTGAGAGATAGATTTGTGTGTCGTCGGCATAGAGGTGGTAGTTGAAGCCGTGAGAGTGTATGAGTTGGCCAAGGGAGGAGGTATAGTTGGAGAAGAGAAGGGGCCCGAGGACAGAGCCTTGAGGGACCCCAACAGAGAGGGGGAGTGAGGGGGAGGTGGTAGCATTATAGGTAACGCTGAAGGAGCGTTGTGACAGGTAGGATGAGAGCCAGGAGAGAGCAGAATCTCTGAGGCCGAGGGAGTGTAGTTTTTTGAGGAGGAGGGGGTGGTCGACTGTGTCAAAGGCCGCAGAGAGGTCAAAGAGTAGGAGCACTGAATAGTGGCCATTAGCTTTGGCGGTTAGCAGGTCGTTGGAGAGTTTGAGTAAGGCAGTTTCGGTGGAGTGTAGGGGACGGAAGCCGGACTGTAGGGGATCGAGGAGGTTGTTGTCGTTGAGGTGAGAGCATAGGCGGGTGTAGACAAGGCGCTCGAGGAGTTTAGATGTAAATGGGAGCAGGGAGATGGGTCTGAGGTTGTTCGGGTCATTGGGGTCCAGGGAGGGCTTTTTAAGCATGGGGGTGATGTGTGCATGTTTCAGAGGGGAGGGGAAAGTGCCTGAGGAGAGGGAGAGATTGAAGATGTGGGTGAGGGAGCGTAGGATGGAGGAGGAGGAAGGTCGTAGGAGTTGTGAGGGGATAGGGTCGAGGGGGCAGGTGGTGAGGCGGGCATCAGAGAGGATCTTGGAGACTTCCTCGATGGTAGTAAGGTCAAAGGTGTGGAGTGTTGGGAGAGCTTCAGTATGAGGAATGTAGGGTGGGGTGGAAGAGGAGGTCAGAGCAGTGGTGGGGCTGTGGGAGAGGGGTGATGAGGGGGTAGCTGAGTGAGGGTGAAGGGGGTGAGCAGCGACGAAGTCCCTGCGGGTTATGTCGAGGGGGAGGGGGGATAAGGGGGTAGCTGTGTGAGAGGGGACGGGTTGAGAGGGTGTGTGAGTTGCGGCAATGTCCTTGCGAATTGTGTCAATTTTGTTTTTGAAGTGATTGGCAATCTCAAGGGCAGTGAGTGAGGTGCTGGGTGGAGGTGGGGGTGGAGAGAGTAGAGAGTTGAAGGCAGAGAAGAGTCGGCGAGGATTGGAGGAGAGGGCCTTGATGAGGGTCAAGAAGTAGGCCTGTTTGGCAGCATGGAGGGAGGAGGTGTAGGTGTGGAAGGCAGATTTGTAGCGGATGAAGGCTTGTTGGGATTTGGTTTTGCGCCATAGTCGCTCCAGGGCACGACTTTGTTGTTTGAGGGTTTTGGTGTGATCAGTCTGCCAGGGCTGGAGCGGTCGGGGTCTGATGTTGCGTGTGGTTAAAGGTGCTAGTGAGTCGAGGGCTATTGAGAGCGCATTGTTGTAGGCGGTCAAAGCCAAGTCGGGGCAGGACAGGGGGAGGATGCGGTCGTGGAGTTGATCAGCTGCAGAGTGGAGGGAGGCAGGGTTAAGGTTGCGGAGGTTACTGCTTGTAGTAGTGTGACACTTGGAGGGGTAGGCATTGGAGGACGAGGAGATAGAGAAGGTGATCAGGTTGTGGTCAGAGAGAGGGAAGGGGGTGTTAGTGAGGTTGTGGGGAGCGCAGCGGTTGGAGAAGACAAGGTCCAGGATATTTCCGTCGGAGTGGGTGGTGGATTGTATGCACTGTGCAAGTGCAAAGGAGGAGGTTAGGTGGAGGAGACGGGCTGTGTCCGGGTTGTCGAGGTTGACAGGGATGTTGAAATCCCCAAGAATTATGGTGGGTAGCTCAGAGGAGAGGAAGAAGGGTAGCCAGGAGGAGATGTCATCCAGGAAGCGGGGTATGGATCCAGGAGGCCGGTATATCACAGCAATCTTCAGGGGGGTTGGGGAGAATAGTCGGAGGCAGTGGGCCTCGAAGGAGGAGAAGGATAGGGAGGGGGGGTTTGGGAGGACTCGGAAGGTGCTCTGCGGTGACAGGAGCAGACCAACCCCACCACCTTTACGACCGTTAGGCCTGGGTGAGTGGGTCCAGGTGAGACCTCCGTAGGAGAGTGCAGCAGGGGAGGTAGAATCAGTGGGCTGGATCCAGGTTTCCGTGATCGCTAGGAGGTTGAGGGAGCGGGAAACAAAGAGGTCGTGGATGGCGGTAAGCTTGTTGCACACCGAACGGGCGTTCAGGAGTGCACATGAAAACGGGGGGGAGATTTTAGGGAGCAGGGGGACAGATACTAAGTTGTGGGGGTTGCAGTAGGACGTGGAGGTGGGAGGGTGTTGAGCGGGTGAGGGAGGTGGAGGGCCAGGATTCGGGGAGATGTCCCCCGCGGCTAGGAGGAGGAGAAGGGTGAGAAAGGTGGCATGGGAGCGGGATGTGCAGGAGCGTGAGAAACTCCTAGTGGAGCTGTTGGGGTCAGTGGGAGAGCGGAGTAATAGGAGGAGGTGGTGGGTGCCATAGAGGGGTGAGGGAAGCAGTGAGGACACGATATACAAATGTTTGGGAGGGGCAGAGGGATATAGTGAATGGATTTTTGGGAACTGAGGAGAGGAAAATGAGAAGGAGGAGTGGAAGAGACCTTTTGGGGAGGTGAAGAGAGCAGTAGTAGGGAGATGATAGCAGTGAGGGGGAGATGTACAGGTTGTGAGGTGGAGCAGAGGGGTAAAGAAATGAGATTTGGGAACAGAGGGTAGTAATATGATAAGGAGAAGAGGGGTGTATTATATAAAGGTACACAGAGTGGGACTCAGGCATGTAAGAGGTTTCCCAGGGTGTTTGCTTGCAGTCTTCCAGCATGCAGTAGAGCTTCTTGCTGTTGTTGTGTCTTCCTGCTGCTTGAGTTCTTCTGCTTTAGTTCAACTGCTGCGTTTAACTGCTTCTTCTATGCACTCGTTCAAAGCCGCACTCAATCTGAAGCAGCACCCCATCGATATTTAAAATTGCAACAATACCTTGCAGAGCCAGCTTTTTTGTTGGCCAATGTTCAGTTCTCCTGTAAGCAGCAGTATAACCCAGTCATCTCAGAATTCCTTCTGACCCTGTATCCAGTAATGAGCTCTAAAAAATGGATTTTACAATAAGTCAAAAATCTATTTATCAGTATAGAAAACTTTTTCTATACCTTATAACTTTGGGCATCAATCCTTTAAAGTGGAACTTTACCCATAAAAACTTGATAAAAAACATGTTCTTTAGCAAGGAACATACATTCCACATTAATAATTATGCTACCAAAATGTACCGTGTACTGTAAATTACCTCCAGCATTGCTCCTGCCTATTCTTGATGGAGGCTGCCATTTTGCTGAAGCCCGGAGTCCCTGAGCAGCAGTAAATCCTTAGGCTATCAGCAGACTGGCTTCTACATTTTTGGCAAAAAATAGAGATCAACTGAGCATGTGCAGAGCAGGGTGAGGATGAGTGTGTTACTGGATTTTAAACAGTATAGAGTATACACTGTAATAGGTGAAAGGTATTCAGTGGGCATAAGATTTAAAGCAGAACTCCTGACGTTTTTTTTGTTTTTTTTTGATAGAGTAGAGCAGCGCAGCACTAGATCCTGTGTTGGATTTTTATTGCTAGCTATGTCCCTTCTAGATTCCCCTGCTCTTCCTGTCCTGGTTACCACACAAAAGATGAAGGGAATTATGCCCAATAGAAAACAAAGAGCAATATATAGCAGGCAGATTTTTTTCAACATTTATCCACTTTTTCCTATAAAAATTTTGACATTTTATTTTAAAATTCAGTGATTTCTCCAGGGTGGATAGAGGGTATTTAATTTGTAGGGCCTTTTGCCTAGAGGAGAAAAGGGCTTCTATCCAAGGTTTACTAAGAAGACTGGTTAACAAGATAATATTAATGGATAATTTAAAAAACTGAGTTTTAAAGCTTGTTGTCTTGGATCCTCTGGGATCTATGAGTAGCATGATATTTAATTATGTATATGCAATTTTTTAAAAAAATTTACCGCTCCCATGGCCCAAATATTAGAACCTATTTCAGATTTGACAGCTTTCTTTCCTTTCTGTAGGGGACCCTATAATAAATATATGTGTGTGTATATATATATATATATATATATATATATATATATATATACAGTTGCAAGAAAAAGTATGTGAACCCCTTGGGATTACGTGGAGTTTTGCATGAATTGGGCATAAAATGTGCTTTGAACGTCATCTAAGTCACAACAATAGAAGAACACAGTCTGCTGAACATAATACTACACAAACATTAGATGTTGCCATGGTTTAATTGCACATAACATGTAAACATTCACAGTGCAGGGAGGAAAAAGTATGTGAGGCCCTAGCTTAATGACTTCTCCCAGAGCTAATTGGAGCCAGGAGTGAGCCAACCTTGACTCCAATCAGTGTGATGATATTGGATGTGTTGCTGACAGCTGTCCTGCCCTTAAAAAACACACACCTGTTTTGGGTTTACTGGTTTCAAGAAGCACTGTCTGATGTGAACCATGCCTCGCAGAAAAGAGCTCTCAGAAGACCTATGATCAAGAATTGTTGACTTGCATGAAGCTGGAAAGGGTTACAAAAGTATCTCCAAAAGCCTTGATGTTCATGTGTCCACGGTAAGACAGACTGTCTACAAATGGAGAAAGTTTAGCACTGTTGCTACTCTCCCTAGGCGTGGTTGTCCTGTAAAAATTACTGCAAAAGCACAGCGCAGAATGCTGCATGAGGTAAAGAAGAATCCCAGAGTGTCAGCTAAAGACCTACAGAAATCTCTGGCACATGCTAACATTTTTGTTGACACATCTAAAATAAGGAAAACATTAAACAAGAATGGAGTACATGGGAGGACACCACGGAGGAAGCCATTGCTGTCCAAAAAGAATATTGCAGCACGTTTGAAGTTTGCAAAAGAGCACCTGGATGTTCCACAGCACTACTGGCAAAATATACTGTGGACAGATGAAACCAAGATTGAGTTGTTTGGGAAGAACACACAACACTATGTGTGGAGAAAAAAAGGCACAGCACACCAACATCAAAACCTCATCCCCACTGTAAAACATGGCGGAGGGAGCATCATGGTTTGGGGCTGCTTTGCTGCCTCAGGGCCTGGACGGATTGTTGTCATTGATGGGAAAATGAATTCCAGAGTTTATCAAGACATTTTGCAGGAAAATGTACGACCATCTGTCTGCCAACTGAAGCACCGCAGAGGATGGGTGATTCAACAGGACAATGACCCAAAGCATACAAGTAATTCAACAAAACAATGGCTGCAACAGTACAGAATACGCCTTCTGGAGTGGCCCAGTCAGAGTCCTGACCTCAACCCGATTGAAATGCTGTGGCATGACCTTAAGAGAGCGATTCACACCAGACATCCCAATAATATTGCTATACTGAAACAGTTTTGTGAAGAGGAGTGGTCCAAAATGACTCCAGATCGTTGTGCAGGTCTGATCTGCAACTACAGGAAACGTTTGGTTGAGGTTATTGCTGCCAAAGGAGGGTCAACCAGTTATTAAGTCCAAAGGTTCACATACTTTTTCCTCCCTGCACTGTGAATGTTTACATGTTATGTGCAATTAAACCATGGCAACATCTAATGTTTGTGTAGTATTATGTTCAGCAGACTGTGTTCTTCTATTGTTGTGACTTAGATGACGTTCAGAGCACATTTTATGCCCAATTCATGCAAAACTCCACGTAATCCCAAGGGGTTCACATACTTTTTCTTGCAACTGTATATATATACATACATACTGGTTACTCCCATTCTCAAAAAACCCTCACTGGATCCCACCTGTTTGAATAACTTAAGACCCATCTCCCTGCTCCAATTTACCTCCAAGCTTCTCGAGCGCCTTGTTCACAACCTTATAAACTGCTACCTCACCGACAACAACCTTCTTGATCCCCAACAGTCTGGCTTCCGCCCCCATCATTCCACAGAAACTGCCCTACTAAAACTCACTAACAACCTGCTAACTGCTAAAACCAATGGCCACTACTCCATACTCATACTCCTTGACCTTTCCGCTGCCTTTGACACAGTCGACCACCCGCTCCTCCTCAGTAAACTCCACTCCATCGGCCTCCGTGACTCTGCTCTCTCCTGGTTCTCGTCTTACTTTTCTCAGCGCACTTTCAGTATCACATACAACTCCTCCGCTCCTCTTCCAGTTGGGGTACCCCAAGGTTTTGTCCTCGGGCTTCTCCTTTTCTCTCTCTACACCTCCTCCCTGGGCCAACTGATAACCTCCCATGGCTTCCAATACCAACTCTATGCTGATGACACCCAGATCTATCTCTCCGCTCCCCAGCCCACCCCCTCAATCTCCTCACATATCACAAATCTACTATGCAACATATCAGCATGGATATCACACCACTACCTTAAACTCAATCTTTCCAAAACCAAGCTTGTAATATTTCCTCCTCCCCGATCCCCCACTCACAACTTTATCATTAAGATCAACAGCACAACCATTGGTCCTTCCCCTGATGCCAGGGTGCTAGGCGTAATCCTAGACTCTGACCTCTCCTTTGGGCCCCACATCCAATCACTGGCTAAATCCTGCCGCCTCAACCTCAGGATCATTTCCAAAACCCACCCCTTTCTGACCAATGACACCACAAAACAACTTATCCATGCCTTGATTTTATCCCGTCTTGACTACTGCAAGTCCCTCCTCACTGGTCTACCGTTACACAGCCTATCCCCCCTTCAGTCTATTATGAATGCTGCTGCTAGACTCATACACCTTACCAACCGATCAGCAACTGCTGCCCCTCTCTGCCAATCCCTTCACTGGCTTCCACTAACCCAATGTATAAAATTGAAAATACTAACCACAGCTTACGAAGCCATCCACAAAACTGCCCCTAGCTACATTGTCAACCTTATCCGCAGATACCGCCCAAATCGCCCACTCCGCTCCTCCCAAGATATCTTCCTCTCCAGCTCCCTCATCACCTCCTCCCATGCTCGCCAGGACTTCTCCAGAGCCTCCCCAATCCTCTGGACCTCCCTACCACAGTATGTCTGATCATCCCCCACCCTGTCTGCCTTTAGGCGATCTTTGAAAACTCACTTATTCGGGGAAGCCTATCCCACCTCCACCTAAGAACTGTACTTGAATCACCTCCACCAGATTATCCCTCGCAGCTATCACCTTTTGTATCACCTCCCCCTTCCTTTAGATTGTAAGCTCCACGAGCAGGGCCCTCATATTCCTTCTGTACTGAAATGTATTGTAATTGTACTGTCTCCCTTATATTGTAAAGCGCTGCTCAAACTGTTGGCGCTATATAAATCCTGTATAATAATAATAATAATAATAATAATAATAAACACACTATATTGCCAAAAGTATTGGGACACCTGACTTTACACATGCATGAACTTTAATGGCATCGCAGTCTTAGTCCATAGGGTTCAATATTGAGTTGCCCACCCTTTGCAGCTATAACAGCTTCAGCTCTTCTAGGAAGGCTGTCCACAAGGTTTAGGAGTGTGTCCATGGGAATATGAGGTCACGCACTGATGTTGGATGAGAAGACCTGGCTCACAGTCTCTGCTCTAATTCATCCCAAAGGTGTTCTATTGGGTTGAAGTCAGGACTCTGTGCAGGCTAGTCAAGTTCCTCCACCCCAAACTCACTCATCCATGTCTTTATGGACTTTGCTTTGTGCACTGATGCACAATAATGTTGGAACAGGAAGGGGCCATCCTCAAACTGTTTCAACAAAGTTGGGAGCATGAAATTTTCCAAAATGTCTTGGTATGCTGATGCCTTAAAAGTTCCCTTCACTGGAACTGAGGGACCAAGACCAACCCCTGAATTACAGTCCCACACCATAATCCACCCTCAACCAAAATTTACACTTGGCACAAGGCAGTCAGGCAAGAACCCTTCTCCTGGCAACCGCCAAACTCAGACACGTCCATCAGATTGCCAGACAGAGAAGCGTGATTCGTCACTTCAGATAACATGTTTCCACTGCTCTAGATTCCAGTGGTGGTATGCTTTACACCACTACATCCAAAGTTTTGCATTACACTTGGTGATGTAAGGCTCGGATGCAGCCGCTCGGCCATGGAAACCTGTTCCATGAAACTCTCTATGTACTATTGTTGTGCTAATCTGAAGACCATATGATGTTTGGAGATATTTAGCTATTGACTCTGCAGACAGTTGGTGACTTCTGCGAACTGTACACTTCAGCATGTGCTGACCCCGCTGTGTCATTTTAGGTAGCCGACCACTTCGTGGCTGAGTTGCTGTTGTTCCCAGTTGCTTCCACTTTGTTATATTACCACTAACAGTTGACCGTGGAATATTTAGTAGCAAGGAAATTTCATAGATGGACTTATTGCACAGGTGGCAATCTATCACAGTACCACGCTTGAATTCACTGAGCTCCTGAGAGTGACCCATTCTTTCACAAATGTTTGTAGAAGCAGTCTGCATGCCTAGGTACTTTATTTTATACACCTGTGGCCATGAAGGTGATTGGAACACCTGAACCCAATGATTTGGAGGGATGTCCCAATACATTTGGCAATATAGTGTGTGTATATATATATATATATATATATATACACACTATATTGCCGAAATATGGTGTGGGGTTGTTTTTCAAGGGTTGGGTTTGGCCCCTTAGTTCCAGTGAAGGGAACTCTTCGTCTTTGTCTTCTGTGTCAGCATACCAAGACATTTTGGACAATGTCATGCTCCCAACTTTGTGGGAACAGTTTGGGGATGGCCCCTTCCTGTTCCATCATGACTGCGTACCAGTGCACAAAGCAAGGTCAATAAAGACATGGATGAGCAAGTTTGTGGTGGAGCAACTTGATTGACCTCAAACCGATAGAACACCATTCTATTAGAGGGATGAATTAGAGTGGAGACTGTGAGCCAGGTCTTCTCATCCGACATCAGTGCCTGACCTCACAAATGTGCTTCTGGAAGAATTGTCAAACATTCCCATAGACACACTCCTAAACCTTGTGGACAGCCTTCCCAGAAGAGTTGAAGCTGTTATAGCTGCAAAGGGTGGGCCAACTCAATATTGAACCGTGCACACTAAGACTGGGATGCCATTAAAGTTAATGTGCGTGTAAAGGCAGGCGTCCCAATACTTTTGGCAATATAGTGTATATACACTCACAGCCACTTTATTAGGTCACCTGTTCAATTTCTTGGTAACACTAATTGCTAATCAGCCAATCACATGGCAGCAACTCAATGCATTTAGGCATCTAGATGTGATGAAGATGACTTGCTGAAGTTCAAACCGACCATCAGATTGGGGAACAAAGGGGATTTAAGGGACATTAAACATGGCATGGTTGTTGGTGCCAGACTTCAAAAACTGCAAGACTTTCAAAAACTGTTGACCTACTGGGATTTTCCGGCACAACCACCTCTAGGGTTTACAGAGAATGGTCCAAAAAAGAGAAAACATTCAGTGAGTGGCAGTTGTGTGGACAAAAATGCCTTGTTGATGTCAGAAGAGAATGGGCAGACTGGTTGCTGCGACATTCAGACAGCAGGGTCAGAATTTGGTGTAAACAACATGAAAGTATGGATCCACCCTGCCATGTATCAACGGTTCAGGCTGGTGGTGGTGAAATGGTGTGGGAGATATTTGATTTCTTGGCATTAGCAAGATGTTCCTAGTAAAGTGGCCAGTGAGTGTACAGTGTGTGTGTATATGTGTGTGTATGTATATATATATATATATATATATATATATCAGTTTTAAGATTGTTGAAATGAATGGTCTGGCAACAGGTTCTCTTAAAGCAATAAGAGCTTTCCCTGTTATTCTCAGTAATGTTCATATTTCATTCAAGTCATTACCTTATTATTGTAAAGCTTGTTTGCATTTCTCAACAGCTGTGTTTACACTGTAATAAATGTCAGGTTCTTATTTTTTTTACCACAATTTTATTGAATAACTCTTGCAGGATTTAAAAGATAACTCCAACCTTATCAAATAATTGGCTGTTAAAATGCTATAGGCAAAGTGATGCAAATAGGCTAGATAGTAGATAGAATAGTATATCAAAAAATTAAAATCCTATAAAATATTTAACATGTAAATATAGTTTCAAAAGTTTTTTTTTAGAATTTCGAATCTGCAGCTTTTGTTAATAAATATCTGGAGATCTTGAAAGTTCTTCAGGCACTCCCAGTTATAGGGTAACAACTGTCTTTCAACTGAACACTGACATTGTCACCCTTATGCTCATAATGGAGACTGCAAAGCGCTGAAAGGTGGTACAGGCATATTCCACTACTGTCACTACCATAAAGCCAACCAAAAGAAATTATGTACAGCCTACCTTAGACTGAGTGCATGTAGACAGGAAGTGGCTGAAAGATATTAGAGGTGATTAGCAGTACTATGACACAAAGGTGGATGAATTAATGATTACAACAGTTTTTTTCTGAAAAAAAAATCTTTGCAGTGCTTTAACAAACTAGATATAATCCGGTTAGAGTTTATATATACTTTAATTAAAATGTGCAAGCAGTTGAAGTTAGTCTGCTAACACCTTGTGAGTGACTGCTTCTTGGTGCATGGACGGTCTCCCTGCTGTTTGCACCTGCATTTAAAGCATTTAATTATGCCATAGCAAACCACCTTAGCCTTAATGCTGCAGCTAACAACAGATTTTTCTGTCTGCATATACTGTAGATCTTCTAATACTACTGTAAGTTGCCAGACAATTACAGGAGAGAAAGGTATAAATGTATTTTTTTTCCTTTTTAAGTCAAGGATACCAATTTTTTTTGTTTTCTTACAACACTTAGTCCTATTTCTTGCCTTGTTGCAGTAGTGTCTGTATTTTCCCTAAGGCTAGGTTAACACCTCCGCAGGTTGCCTTTGAGCTGTTTCTGCATTGCATTTTTGCCGCATTTTTGATGCGTTTTTTGTTTTGTTTTTTTATTTTTCTTGTTTCTAGGCAGATTTAAAACCCATCCAAAATGCAGCAAAACCTCATCAAAAACGCAATACATGCTTTTCTGCAGTGTTTCCATTGAAGTCTACAGCAGCGTTTTTCAACCACTGTGCCGCGGCACACTAGTGTGCCGTGAGATATTGTCTGGTGTGCCGTGGGAAAAATTCCAATTTCATCTGTAACATGTGGCTTCGGCTCACAAATAGACCAATCATTAGAATCTAATGATTCAGTGGTCGGCAAGCCGCGGCTCGCGAGCCACATGCGGCTCTTTACCCAGTCTAATGCGGCTCTTCTGTGTGCCGGGCGCCTGCTCCCCTCCCTCCTCTCGGTCGGCCGCTCCCCTGCCTCCTCTCGGTTGGCAGCCCCAAAAGTCCGCGCGGACCTTTTAATCCGGCTTGCGGATGTGGCTGTCAGGATGTGTGTAGGCGGGGCAGCGTGCCGAACGTGAGGGGAGGGGAGCTAGGCTCCTCTCACAGTCCGCCCTGAAGACCCGAACGGCGCGGGAAGACAGCGAGAGGAACGCAAAAGGTAAGTGAATTGACACGGGGGACTTGGCTTACTAGAAGGGGGGGGGGGGAATAGTACTGTGGGGGATGAAATACTATATGAGGGATGAATTACTTTATGAGGGATGAAATACTATATGGGGGGATGAAATACTATATGGGGGATGAAATACTATATCAGGGATGAATTACTATATGAGGGATGAAATACTATATGGGGGGATGAAATACTATATGGGGGGATGAAATACTATATGGGGGGATGAATTACTATATGAGGGATGAAATACTATATGGGGGGATGAAATACTATATGAGGGATGAAATACTATATGGGGGATGAATTACTATATGAGGGATGAATTACTGTATGAGGGATGAAATACTATATGGGGGGATGAAATACTATATGAGGGATGAAATACTATATGAGGGGATGAAATACTATATGGGGGGATGAAATACTATATGGGGGATGAAATACTATATGAGGGATGAAATACTATATGAGGGATGAAATACTATATGAGGGATGAATTACTATATGAGGGATGAAATACTATATGGGGGGATGAAATACTATATGGGGGGATGAAATACTATATGGGGGGATGAAATACTATATGAGGGATGAATTACTATATGAGGGATGAAATACTATATGGGGGGATGAAATACTATATGGGGGGATGAAATACTATATGAGGGATGAATTACTATATGGGGGGATGAAATACTATATGAGGGATGAATTACTATATGAGGGATGAAATACTATATGAGGGATGAAATACTATATGGGGGGATGAAATACTATATGAGGGATTAATTACTATGCTTACTATGGGGGAATATTACTATACTTACTATGGATGACACATACACATCATTCATCTACTCTTGGTCCGGCCCCCGGGTCCAATTATAAAATACTTTATTATTTCATAATAAAGTAATTATAAAATAATTTCTTTGTGTTTGATTCCTATTCAAGAGAATTACTTTATATATAGTCAATATAGGCACAGAGGTAAATTTTTTTAACATTTTCTAATGGTGGTGTGCCTCGTGATTTTTTTCATGAAAAAAGTGTGCCTTTGCACAAAAAAGGTTGAAAAACACTGGTCTACAGAACCAAAAACGCAACTTTTTGCGTTCAAAAAAGTCCGTGACCCTATCCAAAAAAATGCACCAGGTGAAAATGCACAAGTGTGAATATGTCCCCTAGGAAATCATGTTAAATGGACTGTACTGCATTTCTACAAAAAGCTGCAGAAAACTCTTAGGTGTGAACCTAGGGTTACAAAAAGAAGAGGAGAAGGACAAGGCCAACTTTCCCTACTGACTAGTCTGCTTTAATCTTCAGAAGGGCCCCAGTAGTAAACACATGGACAGCTTCCTTGGTCCTTGGATGGTTGAACATCCTTAGGGTGAAATTCTGCTTAAACGTAGCACCCCAGATTATCTTGTATATGGAGGAACCATTCTGTAAAAAAAGATGGAAGGGCATTTTTGGAAGCTGATGGCATCCTCTCCTGGATATTTTTTCTGATGCTAGGGAAACATTTTTAGTGGCTAGGTATATTCTACCTAATTTTTATATTGTGTGTGTAGGACAAGATAAAATGTATGCACTCCCCTGCCACTAGCTTCTTGAATGGTGTAACCGACCCAACTGGGACAAGGCCTCTTGGAGGGAACTGCAGGCTAGCCTCTTATCTACTGACCATGGGCCCTGACATCTGAAGGGGCTCTATTCTTTAGGAGGTGTGTGCCTGGGGAAGCTTTTGGAGTAGATTTACTTTGGAATTGAAAGTTATTTTGTTATACTGGTAAAGTGAAACAGTGTATATACATTATGTGAAAAGTATTATGCTTGAAATAAATATCAATCAATAAATTGCCATATCCACAGTATATAACACATCATACATATTACATCAATAAATTATATATAACAGGGGTGTGAGTCCTCATTTATCAACACGTTTCTCTTACCGCTTCTTCAGGACGCATAAGTTTGCAGTAGTATACACTGAAATACAACAAGATCACATATGAGTCATCTATAGCATGCAAAAACCATATAGTATATACATATATCATATCTACAAAGAACTTTTCTAAGGCACCTTGGTCATGCATATCTAGGTGGCCTGTGGGTCCCCCCTGGGGCAGGCACCGGAGCATAGGTTGTGGCTTGGGAACTCCATGTTGAGGAGTATATCTGAAGCCATTTTAGTTTCCTGATAGATGCTCTTTTTAAAATTTTAATTGGTTTTCAAACTGTGCAGTGCAGCTTATGCATTATCTACAGTATTTGTCTGAAGCATCATATCAGTAAGCCAACAGTAATCTAGTAAATATGATATAGCATTGCTACAGTGAGCACTATAGACATTTGTTCTTTATCTGTTGCCATTATATCTCTGCCATCCCTGTTTTGGTCATCGATAAAGATGAATCATTAACCAACATGTGTGTGTGCATATGAAGATTGCATTGCCTAACATTGTCGATTACTGCAGATACTGCAAACTTGAGGTTGGAGCTCTAGGTTTACTGGTACAATATTGCTTAAAGGAATATGATCATTAAAAAAACAGCAGTGAAAGGTGTAGAGAAAAAGACAAAAGTGTTCAGTGTTACAGAGGTGTTCATCGATGGAAAAACAGGAACTTCCCCAACTCCACCTGCTACTAACAGCATGAAGAAAGAGAACAAAAAAATGGGAAATATGCCACCATCCAATTAACCTGTTCCTCAACACAGAACCCCTAAACGACATGCCACATTAGATTTGTTTCAGACCCTCAAATGCCTTCATCCTTTAATTTGAATATATTAAGTGCAGGGTTAGACATTCTCTCAAAGAATTCTTGTTTCTCATTGACTATGCTAACTGTTTTTTCATGCATCGTTTATTTATTTTATTTCAGGTACTTATATAGCGCTGTCAATTTACGCAGCACTTTACATATATATTGTACATTCACATCAGTCCCTAACGCTCAAGGGGCAAACAATCTGAGGTCCCTAACTCACATTCATACATACTATGGCCAACTTAGGCAGGAGTCAATTTACCTACCAGCATATGTTTGCAGTGTAGGAGGAAACCGGAGTACCCAAAAGAAACACACACAGGCACAGGGAGAACATGCATCATGAGCCGAAATAATTGATTTTTCCTAAAGTCTAAGCTGACCATGGAGGTTTCTATGTCTTAGGGACTGTTACTTTGTCATCTAAAAAGAAATTAGTCTCTGAGAAGATTTTGGGATACCTGAGATACCAAAAAAAGTGTTGAAGTGGTGTTTGGACAGAAACAGTAGATTATCGAAAATGGGGGATAATGGAATGTGGGGAGATCTGAGGGGAGTCTGTACACATATCTTATTGCACATGTTAAAGAGTGAGACAAGGTTCAACACATAATAGCTGGTTGCTGTTTTGAGCCACAAGGTGCTGCCTCTAATATTATTAAATCTGATGAGTACAATGGATATAAAAAGTATACACACCCTTGTTAACATGTCAGGCTTCTGTGATGTAAAAAAATGGGACAAAGATAAATCATTTCAGACCTTTTTCCACCTTTAATGTCACCTATAAACACCCTCTTATAACTGGGGATGTAGTTGTGTTCAAAATGAAGCAATCACATTCAAAATCATGTTAAATTGGAGTCAGTACACACCTGCCATCATTTAAAGTGCCTCTTATTAACCCCAAATAAAGTTCAGCTGTTCTAGTAGGTCTTTCCTGACATTTTCTTAGTCGCATCCTAGAGCAAAAGCCATGGTCCACAGAGAGCTTCCAAAGCATCAGAGGGATCTCATTGTTAAGAGGTATCAGGCAGGAGAAGGGTATTTCCAAAGCATTAGATATACCATGGAACACAATGAAGACAGTCATCATCAAGTGGAGAAAATATGGCATAAAATAGTGATATTACCAAGAACTGGACGTCTGTCAATAATTGATGAAAAGACGAGAAGTAAACTGGTCTGGGAGGCTGCCAAGAGGCCTACAGCAACATTAAAGGCGCTGAAGGATATCTGGCACGTACTGGCTCTGTGGTACATGTGACAACAATCTCCCGTATTCTTCATATGTCTGGGTTATGGGGTAGAGGGGCAAGACAGAAGCCTTTTCTTACAAAGGAAAACATCCAAGCCCGGGTAAATTTTGCAAAAACACATCTGAAGTCTCCCAAAAGCATGTGGGGAAATGTGGTATAGTTTGATGAAACCAAGGTTGAACTTCTTTGCCATAATTCCAAAAGATATGTTTGGTGCAAAAACAACACTGCACATCACCAAAAGAATGCCATACTCACAGTAAAGCATGGTGGTGGCAGCATCATGCTTTGGGGCTATTTTTCTTCAGCTGGAACTGGGGCCTTAGTCAAGGTAGAGGGAATTATAAATAGTTACAAATACCAGTCAACATTGGCACAAAACCTTCAGGCTTCTTCTAGAAAGCTGAACATGAAGAGGAACTTCATCTTTCAGCATGACAATGACCCAAAGCATACATCCAAATCAACAAAGAAATAGCTTCACCAGAAGAAGATGCAGGTTTTGGAATGGCCCAGCCAGAGCCCAGACCTGAATTCGATAGAAAATCTGTGGGATGACCTGAAGAGGGCTTTGCACAGGAGATGCCCTCACAATCTGACAGATTTGGAGTGTTTTTGCAAGGAAGAGTGGGCAAATATTGCCAAGTCAAGATGTGCCATGCTGATAGACTCATCCCCAAAAAGACTGAGTGCTGGAATCAAATCAAAAGGTGCTTCAACAAAGTATTAGTTTAAGGGTGTGCACACTTATGCAACCATATTATTTTCGTTTTTATTTTTACTTTCCTCCACCTAAAAGATTTCAGTTTGTTGTTCAACTGAGTTGTACAGTTTATAGGGTACGTTAAAAGTGGAAAAAGTTCTGAAATGATTTATCTTTGTCTAATTTTTTTACGTCACAGAAACCTGACATTTTATTAGGGGTGTGTAGACTTTTTATATCCACTGTATGTCATGAAATATATTATAGAAATCTGCACTATGTGTGCTGCTCAGTAGTAATATGTTATGTGTGGGACTCTTAAGTCCACCTTGCTTCCTAGAGTGTAGGATGTTATGGGAAAGCCTACATGGCTGTGCTCCAAATGTTTTGGTATCACAGATTACATTTTTTAAGGATTCCTACATATGTCAGGATAGGAAGGAACTTTTTAAATAGTAGAATAAATTTAGGGGTATCATAATTTTAAAAGCATTAACTCCACCCATCCAAGATAAATTCTGTGTAGACCAAGTGTCTCTTCCTTCCTTTTGCTATCCTGCTTGATATTCATCAAAATTGTTTTGATGCAACAAACTTGTATCCTGTGTCCTGACTTTCTCTGCATTCCCAGAACAGAAAACATAAGAATAGAATATTACAGTCAGAAGTGGTTGTTGGGTATGTCTCCTGTGTCCTTACTATCTCTACTCTCCAGATGCTGAAGACAGAAAGCACTACACAACCATTGCATTAATCTGCTGCCCTTTATAACCAAACCTGCTGGAATTTGTAAAAAACAAAGTGAACATGATGAATGTACACATTATCAATAAAACACAGTGCTACATACTGTATTATTATTATTATATCGGATTTATATAGTGCCAAGAGTGTGTGCAGCGCTTTACAACATAAAGGGACAATACAATTATACAAATACAACATATAACAATACAGTTACAATACAATAAAAAACAAGAGGATTAAGAGGCCCTGCTCATAAGAACTTACAATCTAATAGGGTGGGGACTGTATATAAAAATCAAACTTAACAATAAAAAAAGCTATGTTTAAACCCAACACTTCAGCATCCGCCTGTGGCGCCTAGATATATTGGAGGTCACTGGGACTATTGGTAACATCCTGGGAAAGCTGAAAATATCAAAGCTGAACTTCAGGCAGACACAGATTAAATCAGCTCTGTATTTTTATTACATCATTAAATTTGTTTTTAAATGCAAGTACCAAAATTTTAATTGGTTGTGCTGCAATGCAATGTTCATGATGCGCTCATCAGTCTGCTGCTTCTTCTTTCTCTGCCCAGTTACATATTTGGGGAGGGACAAGGCCTGTTAAGGGTTAACTGCAGGGGAGAAAAATCAGGTCTCCATTCCTACCAGACAGGACTATGCTGTGTGGCAGAACTGTTTAAAACACAGCACTGGATAAATAGAAATACATAACTTTTGGTAGGTAAAACAGCCCCCATATATGCATCTTCACACATGTAGAGGTTCTAGGGTTGACTGGCCATATATTTTAGAAGCCTTACCTAAATTCAATTTTTGGAGACTCCTTTATCTGCTCAGTCAAGCTTCTATACTATAAACCTAGATAACGTTTACATATCAACAATCAATTGTATATCCAAGCCTTTTAATATCTTTAATGACATGAGACAGGGATGTCCCCTGTTGCCTCCATTGTTTGCATTGGCAATAAAGCCCCAAGCAGAACTCTTGGGATCTGATTCTGCCATACAGGAAATTATGATCAATGGTTTAGAGCAGGCATCACTAAATGGCGGACCGATTCACTGCCCCATGCAGACCGGTGTGGTCCCACCATTTAGGAGCCCTTTCTATCCCCAGCCATCATGTAGTCATCCTCACAAAGCTGACAACGGGAGTTAGGGCAGTTCTGGATGGAGGGCGGGAGCTGCCTAAGGTTAACAAGCAAGTGATTGGTTGCTAAGATGAAGGGCAGTCCTAGCAATCAATCACTGTCTGTGTAAGGTAGGACAGTGTGTGTGGGGGGGGGCTGATGTGAAAAGCAGCTAAGGACTGAATGTTGGGGGGCTGAGGACATTAAGTGGGGAGGGTTAAAAACAGTAACATGGGGGGAATGAGGACAGTAGTGTGTGTCTGTGGTGGGGGGGGGGGGTTGAGGACATTACAATTAAAGTGGAGAAACTGAGAACTGAATTGTGGGGGGCTAGAAGCTGTGACGTGGGAGGCTGGGAGCATTAAAATGGGGGGGGGGGGCTAAGGACTGTGATGTGTGGGGGCTGAGGTCATTAAAGTGTGGGGGGGGGCTGAGAACTGTAATGTGGGGGGGGTTGATGTCAAGGAAGTTTGAAAACACAACTGTGAAAGGGGTGGATGGGATAATGTAAAGGGGGAGCTGAGGACACTCAACAAGAGGGGATCTTTCTGTGAAAGGAGAGGGGACTGTGATGTGCAGTGGGGATTGAGGACACTGATGTAAGAACAGTTTCAGATCTGTACATGTGCATTTGGTGCTCACATCATGAGTAGGTAAGCGAAAGAGGATCAGAGAAAAGTCCCCAACCCTTTTTTTAAAATCTCACCACAGCAACATGTGGTTTGGCGCACACAGAAATACACCAACGGTGCCTACATGAGTTTCGGACCTCTGCTCGGTGAACATTTTACTGCCCGGACCTCGGTGAATTTTAATTCAATGCCACTGGTTTAGAGGAAAAATTCTCCCTCTACACTGATGATATGTTGATTTATTTTACTGAACCCATAATATCCCTCAACACATTACTTCATTTGATCTGGAAATTCTGACTATTCACAATATCATGTTTTGTTGGTCATGAAGCTCTACATAATGTTTGGCTCCAAAATAAATATATAATGGTTTTCTGAAACCATTTTCAGGTATTTTGGTTTTTTAATGAAACACATTTTTCTTCAGACAGCAGTTAGTCAGCAACTTGGAGGCCCCTTTTTGGTTGTCAGGCAGTAGAGTGACCTCTGCATTGCTTCTTTTCTAGAATAAATTTTAGAAGTACTGCATGAGGTTTGAGTGCAATGTTTACATACTGACATCTGTAGAATTTTCTCTTGTATAAGTATTTCAGCACTTGCTTGCCCACGTGACCACATATCACTCATCATACATACTTATACAAAAGAAAAACAACCTTTTAAGAGCAAAGCTTGAAGATAGAACAAACTTTCCCCAGAGATGTGTAAGAAATATACCCAATCTATTTTAGGATTGCCATCAAATTTGTAGAAAAAAGATGTTTCAAGTACAGGTACTTCTTAAGTTACCTAATTCCAACTTTATACAAAAAGGTTGTGCTGGTACTTCCACCCAAGTTGGGCATAAAGGGGTCTGCAAAGTGATAAAATGTAAGTCCAATTCTGTGTGGAGGCATGCACAGTGCACTCAGCACAGGGACAGCAGTTTCTGTGTGAAACAAACCAGAAAGTAGTGAAAATCAATTTATGTCTAGCAGGAGCAAGGGGCAAGTGGATGCAGAAATACACTAAGCATTACAAAAATTCCCCAGCACTTAACACAGCTAGCCAGAACAGAACATCATCACTCGGCCCAGCTTACAGCACAGAACACCAGCAATCAACCCAGTTTACTAGCACAGAACTCAGTATTCAACCCAGGTTATGAGCACAGACAAATAGTACTTAACCCAGCTTACCAACACAGAACACCAACACGCAACCCAGCTTACCAGTGCAGAACACTAGCACTCAACCCAGCTTACTAGTGCAGAACACCAGCACTCAACACACTTAGCAGCGCAGAATACCAGCACTCAACACAGCTTACCAACACTCAGCCCAACTTACCAGCACAGAACACCAGCACTCAACCCAGTTTACCAGCACAGAACACCAGCACTCAACCCAGCTTACCAGCACAGAACACCAGCACTCAACCCAGCTTACCGGCACTGAACATCAGCATTCAACACAGCTTACCAGCACAGAACACCAGCACTCAACACAGCTTACCAACACAGAACACCAGTAATCAACCCAGCTTACCAGCACAGAACACCAACACTCAACACAGCTTACCAGCACAGAACACCAGCACTCAACCCAGCTTACCAATGCAGAAGACTAGCACTCAACACAGCTTACTAGCGCAGAACACCAGCACTCAACACAGCTTACCAGCGCAGAACACCAGCACTCAACCTAGCTTACCAGCACTCAGCCCAACTTACCAGCACAGAACACCAGCACTCAACCCAGCTAACCAAGACAGAACACCAGCACTCAACACAGCTTACCAGCACAGAACATCAGCACTCAATACAGCTTACTACACAGAACACTAGCAGTCAACCCAGCTTACGAGCACTGAACATCAGCACTCAGCCCAGCTTACCAGCACAGAACACCAGCACTCAACCCAGCTAACCAGCTCAGAGCACCAGCAATCAACCCAGCTTACCAGCACAGAACAGCACTCAACCCAGCTTACCAGCACAGAACACCAGCACTCAACCCAGCTTACCAGCACAGAACACTAGCACTCAACCCAGCTTACCAGCACAGAACACCAACACGCAATCTAGCTTACCAGTGCAGGACACTAGCACTCAACCCAGCTTACTAGCTCAGAACACCAGCACTCAACACAGCTTAGCAGCGCAGAATACCAGCACTCAACAGTTACCAACACACAATACCAGCACTCAACACAGCTTACCAGCACTCAGCTCAACTTACCAGCATAGAACACCAGCACTCAACCCAGCTAACCAAGACAGAACACCAGCAGTCAACCTAGCTTACCAGCACAGAACACCAGCACTCAACACAGCTTACCAGCACAGAACACTAGCAGTCAACCCAGCTTATCAGCACTGAACATCAGCATCTAGCCCCGTTTACCAGCACAGAACAACAGCACTCAACCCAGCTAACCAGCTCAGAGCACCAGCAATCGTCCCAGCTTACCAGCACAGAACGCCAGCACTCAAGCCAACTTACCAGTGCAGAACACCAACACTCAACATAGCTTACCAACACAGAACACCAGCACTTAACCCAGTTTACCAGCACTCAGCCCAACTTACCAGCACAGAACAACAGCACTCAACCCAGCTAACCAAGACCGAACACTAGCACTCAACCCAGCGTACCAGCACAGAACACCAGCACTCAGCACAGCTTACTACACAGAACACTAACAGTCAACCCAGCTTACCAGCACTGAACATCATCACTTTGCCCAGCTTACCAGCACAGAACACTAGCACTCAACCCAGCTTACCAGCACAGAACACTAGCACTCAGCACAGCTTACCAGCACTGAACATCATCACTTTGCCCAACTTACCAGCACAGAACACTAGCACTCAACCCAGCTTACCAGCACAGAACACTAGCACTCAGCACAGCTTTCCAGCACAGAACACTAGCAGTCAACCCAGCTTACCAGCACTGAACATCAGCACTCAACCCAGCTTACCGGCACAGAACACTAGCACTCAACCCAGCTTACCAGCACAGAACACCAGTATTCAACACAACTTACCAGCACAGAACACCAGCACTCAACAAAGCTTACCGACGCAGAACACTAGCACTCAACCCAGTTTCCCAGCACTCAACACAGCTTTCCAGCACAGAACACCAGTACTCAACCCAGCTTACCAGCACTCAGCCCAACTTACCAGCACAGAACACCAGCACTCAACCCAGCTAAACAAGACAGAACACCAGCATTTAACCCAGCTTACCAGCACTGAACATCAGCACTCAGCCCAGTTTACCAGCACAGAACACCAGCACTCAACCCAGCTTACCAGCTCAGAGCACCAGCAATCAACCCAGCTTACCAGCACAGAACACCAGCACTCAACCCAGCTTACCAGCACAGAACACCAGCACTCAACCCAGCTTACCAGCACAGAACACTAGCACTCAACCTAGCTTACCAGCACAGATCACCAGCATTCAACACAGCCTACCAGCACAGAACACCAACACTCAACCCAGTTTACCAACACAGACCACTAGCACTCAACCCAGCTTACCAGCACAGAACACCAGCATTCAACTCAGCTTACCAGCACAGAACACCAGCACTCAACAAAGCTTACCAATGCAGAACACTAGCACTCAACCCAGTTTAGAAGCACTCAACACAGCTTACCAGCACAGAACACCAACACTCAACCTAGCTTACCAACACAGAACACCAACACTCAACCTAGCTTACCAACACAGAACACCAACACTCAACCTAGCTTACCAGCACAGAACACCAGCACTCAACCCAGCTTACCAGCACAGAACACCAGCACTCAACCCAGCTTACCAGCACAGAACACCAGCACTCAACCCAGCTCACCAGCACTGAACATCAGCACTCAACCCAGCTAGTCAGCACAGAGCAGCTGTATGCAATCCAGTATTTTGTTTATGAAAATACAATTTATTAAGTTCACTTTATTGAACACATAAGAACAGCAGTAACAATACTTGTATGCACACCACAACTAGGCTTTACCCACCAAATTTTACAGAAATAGCTGCAAAATGTATCATAGCACATATATAACATCAAAATAATAACCGCATTTTATCTCAGTTCACAGTACAATTGCAGTACCACTGAATGCATAAAGCTAATTATGCAATTACAACTAAATAGTATGATATATTTGGGATGGGGGGGGTTATAAACAAGGATCTGGGAATAAAATACACATACTACATTTTATTTTTTTGTTAAGATAAGTGTTACAAAATTCAACTTGAGAAAATGGATATTACTTATTATGGCAATTCGCTCACAAGCCATAATTGGGGGCAGAAAGGGTATTATTGGTGATGTTTAGTATGACTCTAAATTATACCTAAATAAAAGAAAGAATGCGGTACTGTCAGCACAGCCAATTGAGGCTTATTCAGTGGTAAAGCAGTACTTCAGCAAAAACAAACACAAAAAAGGAATGGGGTGTAAATGCACACTGGAAAGGTACAAGTAAAATGGATTAGAAACACTAGATTACACTGATAATAGGGAGGGCAGAAGAAGGGTGCGAGTACAATAGCTTGGAAACACTGAAGGATGTAGAAGAGAAAGACTAGCTATATGCGGGAAGAGGAGAAGAAAGGATAAATGGTGATTTTACACACATGGTAGGGTAGCAGAGCTCTACCCACTATATGTAGGAGAAGCCATCTGAGTAAACTTACGATCAACACTTTGGGTCAATGGGATCCACACTCCTGATTGCTGCACAGAATTTCATACATGGACATCTGGCCTCATTGAATGGAAAGTGTATAATAACATAAAACAATAGCCAGTATTTCTTTGATATGATGAAATTTCATTGATTGCAGTGTCTAATGGCATGTTACACATTCTGTAAATTTAGTAGAGAATGTTGTAGATACTCATTAGAAATCTGTCTTGTGCGACAAACGACACAATGTGCAACAGGTTCAAGTACATGAATTGTCTTAGACAAAAACTTTTGTCTGTGACACAATACTTACCTATGTGACACAGTTTACTCCAACATGGAAGAGGACCTATTTACCTCCACTTTCCTCATCACTAATGTGGTAGTATTTCTTTATAAAACTGTTGAAATAGTAGCGACAGACAGTTAAAGTGTTATTCATGTGAATAAGAATTTCATGAATTTGTTGCTCTTGTCTGTATGTACAATGTCACACGAGTTTTATGAATTAGATGCAAGGCTTGCGACTACATCCACACCATCAAAAATATGTTGCAGATACCTTATTGAATCACCTCCAATTTCTTTACTTTCCATGCTGCTTTATTCAATAAAACTAGTGCTGTATAGTGCTGTACTAGGGGTCAAGTAACCAATAAAGTTCCAAGCAAATATCAATACTCTGCTGTAGGTCCCTACCACCCCTCTATACCAGAGGTACATGCTGGCATCTAAAGCCCATCTAAGCTCCCATATTTTGTGTCTTATGTTGAAACAGGCTGTACATCACTCTCATGAAGCACTACACAACTTTATTTTAATAATGGCCACTCACCTTTGCGGATTCATGTCCTTCTGTGTAAAGCTTACTCAGAGACTTCTATTACAATCTTTACAAAGTCAAATGCATCAGAGGGTTGAGGCAAGGCAGATTATGAGTGGCCTTGCATAGCCATAGAGTTGCTGAGGGTTTGATAAGTGCATTGTGCAGTGTGTGTCATTACAAAAAGCCCAAAAAGTTAATGCCATAAATATCAAAGCATGCAATTTTGTGGAGCTTATTCCCTATGGCAAATTGAGCAGAGAAAGTGCAGAAAACCATACTAACTGTCTGGACATAAAATAAACTTAGTTGCTCTGGTTATTCTAAACCAATAAAATGCTTTAAAAAAAGCTATCTCTTTTTGATATTGGTCATTAAATATAATTTCATTATTGCCCTTTGTTCTTCCTTACTAAATATGACCTAATGAGTTACTTGACATCATAGCATCAAATAGTTTCATGTTTAAGCACCTGCATAGTACAGTGTGGCTATTTTGTCCACTGAAGCTTTATATTGTTCCAATATACAACAGTGGTAGGTGGTATAATCAGTACATTTTGTACTGTAAATTTTATTTGAACAGGAATCCGTGGCAGAAACTGCTAGGGAAAATGTGGATGGTATAATGTTGATCTCATAGAGATCTCATGTTTTCTTCATGAGCTATAAATGAAAGCGGAAACCATTTATTAATACTTGCAGGTAGGAGTAATGAAAGGTTGACATTGTCCATGTTTTAGATTGGCAATTGATATAGTTGAGTGGTAAGTCTTGCAACCTTCTATTGACACCTGTAAGAGTAGAACTTTTCTGTTTAAGCCAATGAAAAGAGGAGGAGGAGCAATAATATAGGCTGATACTGCAAGTTCTGCCTATTAAGTGGAAACAATAATGGTCAGAATAGGTTTTCTGAATTGTCGGATCGATGTTCCTTCTATTAGACATGAGATTGGTCACTGCTTCATTACCAAATAAGTTTGGAAAAATAAACATCTGACTTTCATTATAGACTTATTTGACATTGTCAGCATTCCCATCTGGAAACTGAGAACAGAATATGGCCTTGCCCATGAAGCACTTGCTTGGTACATTGTGCTTATTGGGATTGTCACTAGTCAAATATCCATTCTCTGTCTCACTATCCCTGAATCTCTCCCTCTTTCTTTCTCTTTCCACAAGACTGTCCCAGTATTTGAAAATAACCCCGCAATCCTCACTTTAGAACTGAATGGGTGGTCTGACCAAGCTGTCCACCACAGAATGAAATGAGTGATAACCAAGCCAAGCTGTCCACCATAAAAGTGAATTTCTGGTCACCCTAGATGTCCAAAGAGTCTTACATGTGCAGGGCTGACCACCAATGATGAAGTATTTTTCCTCCCACTAACCACCAATGCTGACATATTTTTTTACTCCCACTAAAGTCAAAACATTTTCTATTATGCATACTAAACTATACTTCTTCAAACAAATCCACATATGCAGTGTTATTTAACCATGCCCACTTTCCACTGGACTAGCCTCACCATTTTCGCACACCACGGGGCAAGTCAATAAGGCATTCGCAACATATTTATGGTGGTGTGGATGTAGGTAGATACCTCATGCCAAATTAATAAAACCGTTATTTTCATTGTTAGTACTGACACATGTGACAAATCAAGTTGTTTTTATTTTCAACACTTTTATATGTATAGTTTTTTTTTGGACTGAAACACAGCAGTATTGTATATTATATGTGAAGTTATTATTTTTAAAAAAATCATAACAAAGACTCTAAAGTCAAGTCACAGGTTTCTAACAGCTTAAGGCTACATACACATGGGTGGTTTGTCTTGTCAGCTTCACATTCCTACGTTTTGGGGAGCCCAGGGGGCATAAGTGCAGCATCCAGCACTGCTGCCAGCAGCTTGTCAAAATCTATAAAATGCTGAAATATGCGTTGTTTGGATTCTGAACTGAGCAGCATTCCCGTATATGGCTGTATGTGTTCAGGGTTGTATGCCCCAAATGCAGAACTACTTTGTTTAGTGCATATGTCCCTGAATGCACATGGCCTTATTCATGAGTACCACATGGTACATCTTCCAGGTGCATCCAGTCACTAGGTATTTAAGCCTGACTTACATCTTGACAGGCTGTAGGCAGCAGGGCTGGACCCTGCACCTGTACCTTGCCATGATTTGGCACTGGTCAGCTAAAATACCTGTGTACATGAATCCCAATTTGCTAGTCATATACATTAGAAGGCTGGCTTCCTACTAAGATTTCAGTGCAATAGAAAGTAGTAGGAAAAGAGCTCAGATTTCAGTTTCTGTTGTAAAGTTTGAAAATTAATTTCTTCACAATGCTTATACATACAGAGGTGAGTGAGGACTTGTTCTTAATGTATTTTTACTGCTAGTTCAGAAAAAAAGTATGTATATATATATTTTTATATATATATATATATACACAATATATATGTAAGTATATATATATATATATATATATATATATATATATATATACATACACACACACTTTTTTTTTCTGCACCATCTAGAACAGGCTCAGTTTAAGTATTGTTTTCAAAATTATGTAATTTTAGATCTTTAGATTTATTGATGCATAAAAACTATCAATATGACAATGTATCAGTCTGTGATGATATTTCTTCCAGATGTTTTGATCACTGATTTGTTCTGTTTCAGTTTTTCACCTTTGAACAATACAAAAAGCTGCTATTACCACTCTCATTGCCTCCTGCCTGGGTAAGTCAGACTCTAATCGAGCCATGTTTGTTCAATATTACCTCACACTGTGGTGCAATATATTTTCAAGTGATAAAAATTAGTAGGCTTTTGAAATAAATAAAATCAAATATGCCAGCAGAACTACAAATACATAGGATTCCAAATTAAAACTACAGGTTGGACATGCCTTTCCCAGACTAGGATATTCCCCTTCCCTTGGCCAGAGGTCTCAGTTCTTCCCCAACTGCAACATAACTTCCATATAAAAAGAGCGTTCTTTACAACCAAATCCAGGAATCGGCAAGCATCATTATTAAAAACATCAGCCAAACAGTAAAAGACTTCAAAAGGCTTTGATGTGTTTCGCTCAACAGTACCTTATGAGTAAGCACTATCCTACTAAAGGTGTTTTGAAGTCTTTTGCTATCTTGTCATTGCTTTCAATAAAGAAGCATGCTCAATCTGGTACTGGCCATAATAGCACTTTTTACATCAATGTTAGTTATAGTACTTACCCAATAAAAGAATGATACAGAATTAAAATGTTAAAACATGTATTGCATGTATTTTGATGAGTGGTCTACTCTCATAAAATACCCACTAATGTTCAACAATACATAACCTTCATATTAGAACAATACATTTCTTCTTTCCCTTCCTTCAGCATTACATCAAGTCATCGGTACTGTCCCTCAGTCATATTTGAACATGCAGGATTGCAGTCTGTTTTAAATCAATACAATCTAATCAGCTATGAACAGTCTGCACTGAAATATGTTTTTTGTGTCAAGAACCAGTTAGCTTTATAGTCCAGATCAATTAAGCCTATGGCTTTCTCCATTTATATCTGTCTCTCATATGAGATGCCAAGGATGACTCAGCCACCAGGCCCCACCTAAAACTAAAGACCATCAGACCCTTTGGGGACTCTAATTTTTTACTTTTTGATGGAAATAGTTGTCTGGCTGTTGTTGTGACTCACCGGCTTCATTTTTTTTGTACCACTGTCCTGGAACAAGTGTGCAGGCCACAAAACTGAGAGCAAAGTCAAAGATTTTTACTTGCAGATTTCTGCTGGTCCACCACAGTTTGGAGAGTCAGTGTGACATGTAGGCAGTGAGAATTTTAAATGAGTGGTCAGTAATGGCAGCCTCCATTGGTCCATATTGACAGTTGTTCTTTAATAAGCCTACTGTAGCCTTTGCTGACTCAGTTGTTCTATGACGTACAAGTCTGATGGTGCATCCTTTGGTACATTTAGGGAGCCATGTTGAAAATATGAAATATCAATTTAAATTGTGTTTATTTCCAATGTATTTGTCTTTTCATACACTGTAGGTGTTTGCTATAGCTGGCCTTGGGTCAGGATTAACTGAAGCTCTAGTCGTGAACCCTTTTGAGGTTGTAAAGGTCAGCCTTCAAGCTAACCGTGATGCATATACCCAGGTAAATATATAATGGCATAGAGGTGTGATATTTTGTCACACCATATCATGCAGAGTCTTGCAGATCATATAAATGTAGTAACTGCCGTGATAGAAAGAGTACTACTGCAGAAATAATTATATCGTGTCCTGTCATGCCCAGGGAAATTTTGAACCTTCAGCTATCATCAACCAATGATAGATAAATCTTTTTTACTTTTTGTTTTGTAATTGTTTTAAACATTATTTATGTATTAACTAAAAAGTGCAAAGGCACATTACCTATTTGAGGCTATAATTGTGAGTAATGGAGATATTTTCAAAACCAAGGTGTTCTTTTATGAAACTGAGATCAGCGACGATCCTGAGGATCGTCGCTGATCTCAGATCATTAGTGGTTTAGGAAACAGAGATGATCAGCAGAGAACATGTTCTCCACTGATCATCTCAGCACACAGACGGCTAGTGTATGAAGGAGCGATGTCAGCCCTTCACTGGCGATCTGTGTTCTCCCTCCAGATTCTCCAGCCCAGAGCTGGAGAATGGGGGGAACCGCAAATGAAGCAGCGATAATTTACCGCTGCTTAGTAAACTGTTTGACTGATCTCTTACTGTAATCTCATGAGATTACAGTAACAGCAGCCATTTTCTAGTGTTCAAAGCGTTTGTAGATCGTTTCTCTCCTCATTAGGAGAACGATCTACATCGATTTATAAACAGGCATTCAGAGGAGAACTGTCTCCTCTGAGAATGCCGGAAAACTGAGCAGTGGTCATTTACTGCTGCATGATAATAGGACACCCAAGTGTCTTTACTAAATATAGCTGGATCAGCTGATCAATACTACTGACAGTGATCAATAGCAGCGTCACCAGTTTGTTTGCACTGAACAGAGCTGAGTTTGACCTCAGCGACTGCTAGAATGTTTGAATGTTTTTTTGTTTTTGGCCCAGTAGTAATATTGCATGTCTATTGGTCAGGTACCACTGCAAGTCTATTGGTCAGGTACCACCTGAACAAAAAGAAAATACATTGTATAAAATGTATAGCTTATCCCAATATACAAATGACATCTTGAGGGATCATTAAAAAGCTGTATATTTAAAGAATTGAAAAAAAGAAGCTGTATAAAAAAGTAATGATAATAATATGGCACAGCAAGCAAGTAAAAATGCGTCACATCAAAGTTTTTGGCAGGTCATTGTTAAAATAATTAGTTATAATAAGTAAACGATATATTTTTTAAGTAGAATATGCTTTATACAGTAGTTACTTAGTTTACCATTAGCTATACATTATGTATATTTTGGTGGGAGAAAATAATAAAATTGGCATTGCTGGCAGTTGGTTCCATAGTCTTCATTATACTAACTACTTGCAAAGCATTTCAGCCTATCAGATTTCAGCTGTCATTTTTACAAGTCTAGTTAATAAAAGAAGTTGTCTCTTATAAGCAAACAAAAAATAAAATAATGGCTTTATGCGCATGGTGGTGGCATGCACAGACAGTCCTGTAGTGATGTAAGAAGCTATTATTGTAAGGTCATTGCAGTCTGGAGTTGTTGGGACAGCGAGGGCTAAAAATGTTACATAATTTTAGCTCTTGAATTGGAAAGGTACACCGAAAATATTATGGGTAGCTCTGACTTATTGTAACTGATTGTTGGACATGGCGTACCTAAATCATAAACTAAAATGACTTGACATATTGGCAGTTTCATTATTAATGTGATGTAACGGTTGTACATGACTTTTGCATGAACTGTTAGCTATAATCTCACCATTGTATTATTAAAATTTGATTAATGTCCCATAAAATAAAGATCTGGCTAGGAAGTATGCTGTACCTGTATTGTGCATTTCCAGTTGCTTTGTTGACTTAGCTATATTTGCTTTTTTCTTAAACGCCACTTGTTCAGTAAGTGAATTGAGTAAATACCTTGGACTTGGCCAGAATGTAACAGATGTATACCCCAGGTAGAATGGAGTGCAAGGTGTTGGAATTAAACAACCAGAAGCCAACAAGACTATTGGATCTTGTCCTTTGATGTAGTGCTGCCATGTTGAAATCTACGGGTTTTATGCCTTATGTGGCTTCTCTGCCAGTTACATGGTCTCAGGACGTGGATTTAGCTGTCAGTACCATCCACCCACTGCAGAGCTGATAATATCGCCAAGGTTTATATTAAAGCATATCTACACAATAACAACAATGTAATATATTGCATTATGCCAGTCCTTAGATGTCATGGTGGCATTAGTTTTCTTTTTCAGGCTTGTGCCCCTTTATTTTCACATGGTGATCTTGCATTCCTGTCACTACTCTTTTTCCTTCACTGTATCTATGGAGGGCCACGGTTGTCATGCACATATCAGCCTTCGTTCATCTTGATTACATGGTAGTTTATGTGTTTAGAAGGTTACAAAAGACATAGGGTTGTTTATGTTGTCTTTTTAGCTCACAGAAAGTGAAATGGACACTGCATTATTGGCAATAGTCTGTGTTTATTTGCTGAAAATGTCCTCAGCCTGAAAAAAGAAAATTAATACAGTCACCACATCTAAAGGCTAATAAACTACAAAATATACATTTTTGTTTCTTGTTTAGATGCTGTTTATATTCATGCATATCAGATATACTGTATATCTGTATGCCCTTATGTCTCAAAGGACATACATAGTTACATATAGTTACATAGTTAGTCTGGCTGAAAAAAGACAAAAGTCCATCCAGTTCAACCATAGGAAAAAAAAAATTAGATTCCTATACCCACAGTTGATCCAGAGGAAGGCAAAAAAGGCAATATTCCCTGGATCAACTTCACCTATAAATCTTAGTATCCAATTATATTCTGTGTATCTAAGAAACAATCCAGACCTTTTTTGAAGCAATCCACTAAGCTGGCCAGAACCAACTCTTGCGGGAGACTATTCCACATTTTCACAGCTCTCACTGTGAAGAAACCTTTCCATGTTTGGAGATTAAATTTCTTTTCCTCCAGACGTAAAGAGTGCCCCCTTGTCCTCTGTGATGGACGTGCTTTTGAACCCCATACTTATCTCCAGACCCTAGTGCACACTGATGAATTCTGGCACCAGTCTTTCCTGTGTATCATTTCAAACTCCACACTGTGTTTTAATTTTCTTCATTCCACCCTGTGAATGATCATAAAAAGTTTGGCATCACTGATGATCACACAGCAGACTGTATACAGGTTTATTACCAGTATATTGTGATTTGAGATATGGACACAATGACAATACAAAGAGAGTCTTGCTACATCATGACAAGGCAAGGTTAAACTTACTTCTTTTTATATAGCAATGCACAATCAGCAGTAGCTCTTAGCATGCGTTTGAATTTCTCCTTTCATTGTTTTATATTCTCTAACTGAATTCTGATTGTTAATCGAGGATACAAGATGCAATTCATTATTAAATCTGCAGAGTGATATTCTTGGCAAAAGCGTTGAAGTGCCATTAGTTTTAAGGGTATGCTTTGATCCAAGGATGAGATTGGCAAGAACTTTAAACAACTGTATAAAAGTGAATTCTGTGGGAAACTGTGGGGAAGAAGGGGTTGAACCAGATGGTTAGAGCAGATCTCCAAAGTTCAGAGGATGCTGTTATAGATATGTAAAATGATGACATGATATGTAAAATGATGTGATATTGAATATGATGAAGGGTTTGTTTACCCACCTCAAGAGGATCAGATTGCTGGTATTGGGGATCAAAGTCCTCAAGCAGAACTACTTTATGAGGAGAGGGGAGACTTTCCTGTTATAAGTGAGGCATGAGACATATGTTGAGGAGGACTCCTCTAGTCCTGCCCTCCCTGACCTGGATGTGTTCAAGGGGATATTTGGCATGGCCCAGATGTGAAACCCTACTCTGGCCCAGGCAAGTGAACAGGTTTTCATAAATGGGGTTCCCCAGGAGGCCGGGTGCAAATGAACGTTGGCTCCATTTGGTAGTCAACAATTACCTGTTTTATTAGGTGATCAAGGTTCGTGAAGACACAGTTAAACACCTGTTGATGCAGCAGCCATACAGACTAATGGTCCTCAATCTGACACATAATGATGTTTGGGGGGGACACCTGGGATCTGAGAAAACAGAGGCACATATCACCAACCGTCACAGAGGAAGAAAGATTCTTTTCCTTCACCAATGAGACATCCCATCCGTTAGAATAAGATCCACCAGGTACAGCTGCTTTCTTCAAATTGCCAACAAGGTGGGTGAAGCAATCTGTATCGAAAGCAGGGAAAAAGGAAAATGATGGAAGCGCTCCCCTAGTGTAAAACCTTCTTTTATTAGGACACAACATAAAAGAAATCCAATGCACTCACATTTCCGCAATGTATGCATGCCTGTCACGAGAGCTTGTAGTTTGTGTCCTGTCAATGTACCCATCCCTACAGTGCAGTTGCTGTATATTCATCCCCATGCAGACTTAACAGATTGAGCCTGTTAATGCCTGAAGAAGGAGGCCACACCCTCGGAAACGCGTTGCTGTATCCTCGGCAACAATTGTCACCTCAGGCTTACCTTCCCCCAGCCTGCATGTATTGTAGATCTGTGCTGTCTGCCAGTTCATGATACACAGGCACCGGTGATTTGACAGTTCACCTGCTGCCTTTACAATCAACGGGTTTTGCTGTCTTTCTTGCCTCCCTTGTGGACACACTCTGGCTCAGTCTGTTAAGTCTGCATGGGGATGAATTTACAGCAGCCGCACTATAGGAAGGTTGAATTGTCCTGACACAGGCTACAAGCTCTCGTGACAAGCATGCATACATCAGGGAAATGTGAGTGCATTGGATTTCTTTTATGTTGTGCCCTAATATAAGAAAGTTTCACCCCAGGGGAGTGCTTCCCTCATTTTCCTTTTTTTCTTACATTTCACCAACCTATTTGACAGTTTAGGGTTGAAATGTAAAGAAATGCTGTACATTTTGTCCAACGTGCCAGTTAATTACTCCATTGTTCCAGAGCCCATCGGTGCCCCTAATACATATTGGTGATCCTCGACTATGCCACCTGATACCCTGAAGCTATACCTGCAGAATATCTCATCCAAAATATTTGTTTGTGAACTGTTCCAAAGGTTTACTAGGATGGGTTCTCCCAGACATATTCTTACCAACCAGAGCACTCCATTCATGTTGAGGGTATGGATGTGCGCAAGCTATTTCAGGTTAAGCAGCTGTGCGTACCTGTCTTCCATCCGCAGACAGATGACCTGGTCGAACAAGACCCTAATAACCACACTTTAGTGGGTGGTAATTGTGTTGGTTCCAAGCTCAACCACTCTTTTTGATTCTTCAATGATTTATGGAAGGTTGGTGAAGTTTCAAAATGTAATGCCTATCCCATGCCCTGGGTGGATGAGCGCCATAAAAGACTAGACCTGGTCCAATACATCACCGCTTTGGACCTTACATTAGAGTATTGGCAGATACTTCTAAAAAAGGTTGCCCAGAAGAAAACAGTTTTCTCCACCCCATATAAAAAGAATGCCTTTTAACCTTCAGACTGCTCCAGCCATGCTCCAATGGCTGATGGATAGGATGTGACTACCCTATCAGAGATACACTTCACTATATCAAGACAACATTTTCATTTTCAATAGAGACTGGAAATCCATTTTGCCCAAGGTTCAGGCACTTTTAGACTCCCTGAAAAGAGCAGGATTTACCAAAATCTCCAAATAATGTACCTCACGCATTGGGGAAGTGAAGTACCTTAGGTGCATCGTGGGAAGAGTGCTGGTAAGACCACAAATCAGCAAGATAGAGCCTATACAGACTTGGCTATGCCCCTCTTCAAATATCAGGTGTGTGTTTTCCCAGGCATAGTAAGGTTCTACAGATGATTTGTGCCCAATATTGCCCTGGTGGCTCTTTTGATTGATCAGATTAAGGGTCAATCAGGGTGGGGTGGAGCACGGATGCTGAAATGCCTTCCTGGAACTCAAGTGTTAGCAACCTGTCTTGGTAGCTCCCAATTTCTCAAAAAAAATGTGTCATCCAGATGGACGTCTCCAATGTGGAAGCTGTTCTGTCAAATTTGTGACAGATTCCTACCTTTTTTAGCTATGAAGAAATAGCTGTTTATTTACCAGACTGATCACATACTCATATTGAATGGGATTGACTGGTTCACTATAATCAGCTTGTGTACAGAATGCCTCCAGGTTGTCATATTGCGTTGAATTTTATATTGCCATTTTGCCATTGAGTGCCATTGCATTGAACTTTACAGAAATTTACAGGACTGAAGACTGAGGAGGATGGTTTGTATAGCGATTGTATATGCATATTTGTTATTTTTTCCACAAAAGTGGAGTTACCCTTTAAGTGCTAGTGAATGTATCTAATAAAAAGGTATGCATAGAAAAAGCATCAGAAAACGGTTCTCAAAAGTGAACATTCCTTTAAAACCCATTGAAATTATTAATGTCCCAAAGTTGGCTTTAAGATTAAAAAGATAACAGTCACACGTTTGATCTCAGTGCAGAAACACCGTGCCTTGTAGATTAGGAGCTGATAGTACACACCTGGGAAGACTAAAGTGATGTAAAAGCACATAGTGGTCCATGTCTTTTGACAGCCCATTATCTAAAAATAAGCAGCAGTACTGATCTACTGCTCCTTGTCTTAGCATGGAGCTAACATTGGTTCACTGACATTATTCCATTTGTCTCTTAGAGTTGTGACATCCCAATAGAAGACCGAGTGGCACTAGCTGTGTTTATTTTGTTACTTAGAGGTTCTGGTTTGATCTCATCTTGCCAGTTGACAGACAGGAAAAGACAGAATGACTAGTGTTGAAGCTGTTTTTCTATAGGTTTTGTTGGATATACAGTGGGGAAAATAATTATTTGAACTACTGCAGATTTTGTAAGTTTGCCCACTTACAAAGAAATTAAGGATCTATAATCTTTTATCGTAGGTGTATTTTAAACAATAGAGACATAATATCAACCAAAAATCCAGAAAAAGCACATGATACAACTGTTATAAATTGAGTTGCATTTCAGAGAGTAAAATGACTATTTGATCCCCAAGCAAAACACGACTTAGTACTTAGTGGAGAAACCCTTGTTGGCAAGTACAGAGGTAAGATGTTTGTTGTAGTCGGTTACCAGCTTTGCACACATTTCAGGAGGGATTTTGGTCCACTCTTCCTCACAGATCTTCTCTAAATCCTTAAGGTTTCTTGGCTGTCACTTGGCAACTCGAAATTTCAGTTCCCTCCATACATTTTCTATAACTTTAAGGTTTGGAAACTGGCTAGGTCCCTCCATGACCTTAATGTACTTCTTCTTGAGCCACTCCTTTGTTGCCTTGACATTATGTTTTGGGTCATTGTCATGCTGGAAGACCCATCCACGACCCATTTTCAGTGTTCTGGCTGAGGGAAGAAGGTTCTCATCCAAGATGATGTGTTGTTTCTGGATTTTTGGTTGATATTCTGTCTGTATCATTTAAAAGACACATATGATAAAAATTATAGACCCTCCATTTCTTTGTAAGTGAGCAAACTTACAAAATCTGCAGGGGATCAAGTAATAATTTTCCCCACTGTATTGATGCCTGAAATTCAAGAAACATGGAAAGAATATGATCACAAATTCAGTTTCTGTTCCTGAATTTATTTCTTATATTCTGTATAATTTGAGCAGCAAGCTTTTGAAGGTGTGCTAGTTGTGGCTTTCACTTATTGGCATTGCCCAAATGTAATTATTTGCTGGCAAATTGTTCCTTAGTTTTGGATATTCTGCCTACTTAATTATTGTTAGACCCCATAGTATTTGTATTATGCCTGCCACCAAATCCTAGAAAACATTGTGTGAGAGATAGCTCTGCAGCGGGGTGCATGTGACTCTTTGGATTGATTCACAACACTTTAAACAGGCACAAAAACAAACGTTTTCAGTAAAACTGAAATTTATTTATAAGCAAAAGCAGAAAAACAAACAGAAAACAAGAAAACAAAACTTTGCCACTTGGCAACTTATTAACATACAGGGTCCCTGGCTAACAGACCTGGAGCAACTTACTGCTGCCCAGGCACCTAACTGCAAAATAAAGTCCTTGCCAAACAGATTGTATCCCACCAAACATGGACTGGATTTTACCACACAGGTATTCCAGAACTTATCAATCTCCTATGCACAGAAACGTCTTCCTCACTGGAATGAACCTCCAGAGCAAGCTGAGAGTTTATATAGAGCCCCAAAGCACCCAACTTGCTTTAGCTAGGACCTTTGTCTTATTAGCCACCCAAAACAACCACAGCTCTCCCAGGCAAACTGCCTAAATCTGGGACATATTTATTTTCCATACTTTCCATCCTCAATAAAACTACAAACTTCAAAATAACTATCTTGGTGGCAGCTTAGTTTTTATTTTTTTAAAATGGCATCTGTTCTGGTCTGTCACTCCCAAATCCATAAAACAACAATCCAAAGTCAAATACCTAATAATAATATTGGGGAGCTTGGCAATACAACATAAAAGTCTTGTATGTGTAAGTTTCTCTATGAGCAGCTGACTGCAGATCCTCAGTAAGGAAGATATACTCGAAAACAAAAAAAAAGTGCATCTAAGAGTATCAGCAGATGGACAGGTAAATAGGAATCAATGTATGCACTCACCTTCGTGAGTGGCTGATCAAACACCAATTTTTGTCTCGACTAAGAAGCTTAAATAGCAGGAATCCACAGTGAATTTCTTCTTCTTAGGATCTTTAAAAACATATTCCAAGATTGGTTACTCCATGCTCAACATGGGGAAATTACAAGGTGCAGATCAAGGAGGTAAATCATGATACCGATAGATAAACAGAAGTCCCAAATTTATTAAAATCAACTAATCTCAACTCATTTCAAGGCATGCATTGCTTCCATTCCAGGGGTTGATGCATACTAATCAAAAACTATTAAAATGACACACCCCAATTTGATGGATTTACCAAGGAATACCTGGTATTTATATATATGATTTTTCCAAACCACTTTGGAGTTTGTGGTTTGGAGTGTAGAAACATATAATTCCATCCACCCATCAAACCCTTATCAACTTTTTCTATTAAACAGGTTTACTCCAGACTAGGAAAGTGCAGGCGAGGGAAGGGGAGCAGATGAGTGCTGCAACTCACCTTTTTCTAAATCATACCAGGCCACGTGGGGAGGGTACCTTGCCAGGGAGGACTGTTGATGACGACAAGGGACTCTTCCCCACAACCCTGGTCCGGTGGTTGTGGGATTCTGTAGACCAAGGGGCTTATCAGAATCTGGAAGCCCCTTTAAAAATAAGGGTGCCCCAAAATGCAGCCACCCTTTTTGAATGCATAAAGAGTACATAGTATCCCTACTTATTCACAAAAAAAAATAACAGTAAATAAATACACTAACATTTTTGTAGTTATAAAAAAACAAAAACAAAACAGAAATATCCTAAGATGTAAATATCGTCCTCAATCACATTGTCCATTGATGTAGACCCTTGTAATCTTGATGAACGATGCCTGCCAAAATAAAACCCCCAATGCCTTCAGTCCTGCTATTCACTCACTGTAAATGACAGCTACTAGTACAAAGGGGCGGGGTGTCCCAGGTGATATCATTGACCAAATATGAGCATTACTGTCTTTGGTTGAGAACATCATAAGGAACCCCTGGTGACAACATTGACCAAACATGGTCATGTCCATGTTTGGCCAATAAAGTCACCAGGGATACCTTGTCCCTTTTTTTACATTCCGCTGAGGTAACTGGGAGCTGTCATTTTGGGGGAATAAGGGACAGGATCAGTTGTGTCATTGGGTTTTTTCTTTCGTCAGGACACGGGGTGTTGAACATTGTGATTGGCTAGAATGTGCAACTTGATTGACAATAAAGCACTTGTCAAAAAGTGTCAGCATGTTTATTTACTGTTTTTTTCACCTCTGTACCCTTTACACATTCATATTGGGGGGCAGTATTAGGCTTCCCCTTATTTTTAAAGGGGCTTCCAGATTCTGATAAGCTCCCACCCACAGACCTCCACAACCACTTGGCCAGGGTTGTGGGAAAAGGCCTTTGTCCCCATTAGCATGGGAAAAAGATGATTTGTCAGAGGTTCCATTCTGGTAAGTTAACCTCCCCATGTTGAGGGCATGTGGCCTGGTTCGGTGGGGGGAATGCAGGCTTGCCTTCCCCTTTTCTGTCCTGCCAGGCTACATCATTGGATTGTGAGCTGATATGGATTTTCTTTCATCTGGGGGATTTGCAGTCCATAACATGGGAGCGGGGGTTTTGCAGACCATAACATGGGAGGAGGGGGGTTCTATGGTCCATAACATAGGAGGGGGGTTCTGCAGTCCAGAGAAAGAGCTAGGAAGTGATAAAGGTGTAGCATATTCAGAAAGCACACAGGGCCACAAAAAAATCATCTGCCCTTACTCAAGAAGGCCATGGCTAGAAATGCTAGAGGGTGTTTTTCAAAGTGATTTCTTAACAAAATAAAGCATAGAGACATGAATGGATTGGTGAGCTTGCTTTGAATATTAAAAAAATGAATGATACTGAGTTTACAGTTTGCGGTGCTCAGACACAGTTAAGTTCCGCTTTAAGCATTATTAACCCCTTGACGCTGATCATATGCAAATTAGTGGCCCAACTGGACTGAGCTTTTTTCTGTAGGGCCGCTGATTTGTGTACTTGTCTTTGTACTAGGAGCACGCTGGGCAGCGTTTTCCCATCACAGAGACCAGGGTTTCACTGAAAGCCCTGGGTCCCGTTCTAACGATCGGGACCCAGAACTCCTGATTCTGCGTCACCTGATCACTGTGATAGCCTCTGATTAGCTATCACATTGATCAGTCACTATGAAGCCCGCCCCTGTGTTTTTTCTATCTAAATGGAAGAGAGAGATACATTGTATTTCTCTCTGTCCTTTTAGAGAGAAAAAAAAAAGTGTGTTTTAAATGAATACATAAATAAATAAAAAATACCTAGATCAAGATTTGATCTAGGTCAGTGCCAAGGTTAGTGTTTGGGTCGGGGTCAAATGTCAAGGTCAGGGTCAGTATATATTTTTTTTTGGTCAAGTTATATTTATTTAATTTTTAAATTAGTATCACTGTCAGTTAGTGGCAGAAAAAAAAGCAAAATGCGCACTATTGTTTCTGGGCCGTACTACGGGTACTAACAACAACTAACATACACGTATGTGATATCGCTATGATCGTCAGGAGCAGGAGAAATTATTTTGGATTGATCCTTGGTGGTAGGTTGCGTAGTAGCAAGAAGTATACAGCTAAATTAAAACAACAAATGCTTGGGTTTTGTTTTACTATTTTGGGCCAGTTTCCTTTAATTAAAAAAAAACAAAATCAGGAGATATCCATTACCATTTACCACCAAATGAAAGCCCAATTTGTCCTGATAAAAAAAACAAGGTATAATCCACCTGGATGCACAAAGTACTTGTGATGATATGTACGGTTTTGCTAACACATAAGTTGCAAAATTGTGCTTAGGCGTTAAGATTTGTTTTACCCTTAGGCGTGAAGGGGTTAAAATACCCGCCAGATGACGTTTAATAAAATTATTTTTGCTATGGTACATGTCCTCCAGGGCAGTGCCCAGCCCCATGCCTTTTGTTTGTCAGTCCCTTGCCTATTAATCCAGAAATGGCCTTTACTGATTTCTAAGATTCGTCTCCCATTGACTTTAGTGGGGTTTTGATTTTGCATCCAAAGTTCAGTAAAGTTCACAGAATCCGCCCCATACTAAACTCAGGTGCAGTATATTCAGCTCATCACTAGTTAACACACAGAATCAGTCGAGCTTTACTGAATTGCACAGTGCCTTCTGTAAACATGTTTATAGAAGTTTCTAGATTGTAAGCTCGAAAGAGCAGGGCCCTCGATCCCCTCATGTTTTGCATTGTATTGGTATTGTTCTGTCACATGTTCTGTCCCCCTTTGTAATGTACAGCGCTGAGTGAACTATTGGCGCTTTATAAATACTGTATAATAATAATAATAATAGAAGGAGAGAGCAGAGAGAGGACCTCATTAGTGAGCTTCTCCTCCTTTATTATCCAGTCACAGGCTGGGGCTGGACCAGGCTGTATTGCCTAACTACAAGTGTAACCTGTAGAGAGGTCTAGAACCTGACTGTGCTGCCATAGGGTACATGAGTTCAAAGACTAAACGGAATTACAAATCCTTTGGTGGATATATTTCACATCTATGTATCTATCTATCTATCTATCTATCTATCTATCTATCTATCTATCTACAGTGGATATAAAAAGTCTGCACACCCCTGTTTAAATGTCAGGTTTCTGTGATGGAAAAAAATTAGACAAAGATAAATAATGTCAGAACTTTTTCCACCTTTAATGTGACCTATAAACTGTAAAACTCAATTGAAAAACAAACTGAAATCTTTTAGGGGGGGAGTAAACATAAGAAACTAAAATAATGTTGTTGCATAAGTGTGCACACCCTCTTATAACTGTGGATGTAGCTGTGTTCAGAATTAAGCAATCACATTCAAAATCATGTTAAATAGGAGTCAGTACGCAACTGCCATCATTTAAAGTGCCTTTGATTAACCCCAAATAAAGTTCAGCTGTTCTAGTAGGTCTTTCCTGACATTTTCTTAGTTGCATCCTACAGCAAAAGCCATGGTCTGCAGAGAGCTTCCAAAGCATCAGAGGGATCTCATTGTTAAAAGGTATCAGGCAGGAGAAGGGTGCAAAAGATTTTCCAAGGCATTAGATATACCATGGAACACAGTGAAGAAAGCCATCATCAAGTAGAAAAAGTATGGCGCAACAGTGACATTACCAAGAACTGGATGTCCCTCCAAAATTGATGAAAAGACGAGAAGTAAACTGGTCTGGGAGGTTGCCAAGAGGCCTACAGCAACATTAGAGGAGCTGCAGGAATATCTGGCAAGTACTGGCTCTGTGGTACATGTGACAACAATCTCCTGTATTCTTCATATGGCTGGGCTGTGGGGTAGAGTGGCAAGACGGAAGCCTTTTCTTACAAAGAAAACATCCAAGCCTGTCTAAATTTTGCAAAAACACATGTGAAGTCTCCCAAAAGCTTGTGGGAAAAATGTATTATGGTCTGATGAAACCAAGGATGAACTTTTTGGCCATAATTCCAAAAGATATGTTTGGTGCAAAAACAACACTGCACATCACCAAAAGAACACCATACCCACAGTGAAGCATGGTGGTGGCAGCATCATGCTTTGGGACTGTTTTTCTTCAGCTGGAACTGGGGCCTTAGTCAAGGTAGAGTGAATTATAAATAGTTCCAAATACCAGTCAATATTGGCACAAAACCTTCAGGCTTCTGCTAGAAAGCTGAACATGAAGAGGAACGTCATCTTTCAGCATGACAACGACCCAAAGTATACATCCAAATCAACAAAGTAATGGCTTCACCAGAAGAAGATTAAAGTTTTGGAATGGCCCAGCCAGAGCCCAGTCCTGAATCAAAAATCTGTAGGGTGATCTGAAGAGGGCTGTGCACAGGAGATGCCCTTGCAATTTGACAGATTTTTTTAGTTTTTGCAAGGAAGAGTGGCTAAATATTGCCAAGTCAAGATGTGCCATGCTGATACACTCATACCCAAAAAGACTGAGTGCTGGAATCAAATCAAAAGGTGCTTCAACAATGTATTAGTTTAAGGGTGTGCACACTTATGCAACCATATTATTATTATTTTTTTTTTTTTTTTTCCCTCCACCTAAAAGATTTCAGTTTATTTTTCAACTGTGTTGTACAGTTTATAGCTCACATTAAAGGTGGGAAAAGTTCTGAAATGATTTATCTTTGTCTCATTTTTTACATCACAGAAATCAGACATTTTAACAGGGGTGTGTAGACGTTTTATATCCACTGTATCTATCTATCTATCTATCTATCTATCCAGATGAAAACTCCACCAGTAAGCAATGTAACTATTTTGTACTACATTATAGACCATGTGACTATAACAACGTTATATTTTCTTCTAGCAACCATCTACCTTTGCTCAGGCACAGCGTATCATCCAAAAAGAAGGCTTAGGCCTGAGAGGCCTTAACAAAGGTCTTACTGCCACTCTTGGACGCCATGGTGTCTTCAATATGATTTATTTTGGTTTCTATTTCAACGTCAAGAATGCTTTTCCTGTTAACAAGGTAAAATGTTTAACTCTTATACACATCAGCAGTCCTAAAGCAAAGAAAAGTAGATGTTGTCCATAGCAACCAGTTAGAATCCCGCTCTATCAAGTGTTAGGAAAGAAAAGCCAGATTAGTTGTTGCCATGAATACTACTGATTTTCATTTGTTTAAAAGTTGATATATGTTCTATTTTAGTAAGTAGTTCTTTTCTTAATCTAGGTTACATGTACATGCTTTGATAAACCAACAGGTTGCGCTTATATCAACAATGTGAATCAAATATAATTAGTGGCCAAAAAATATTGAATATAAAATATAAAAAAAAATAAAGTCCAGATAATAAACTAATTATATTTGGTTCACATTGTTGATATAACCGCAACCTGTTGGTTTATCAATATATGCATCTTTTTAGGTTAGGTTTGCAGCTGTGATAGTTTATGTTTTTTGTTTTCACTTTAATGTTATATATATTTTTTCGTGGCGCTATCCATATTTTTTTTGATTTTGATACATGTACATGCTATTATATTATTTTCTAAATATGCAAAAATTAAATGGTTTAACATAAGCCTTTTTTTCTAGACACTGAGATTAAACCGGAATGGCACTCTTATGTCCCACACCTTTTCAGTAGCCATGTATTTTATTTGTTTCTTGCGTGTATTGCAGCATACGGTACACCAATTGTGAAATACTGCATCAGCAACAGTAAACTTTTTGGTATTTTCTCACAGCTATAATGGAGCATTTTAGCAGAGCCACTCTGGTGTCGTTTTTTTTCTATATCCGCAACATTCCATAGTTCTAGATTGGTGTTATGTCATGACTTTTCTTTTCAGTCATCTTACCATTTTATCAGAGCGGCATCACATTATCAAAGTCGTAGTCATCTCATGCTTGAAGGGTCATGGCATACTACTGCAATGATACCAATTTATCATAATGATGCAATTCTACTGGTGTGATGTTACAACATGCAAGCTAATTTTACTTACACAGGACTTCCAAAGTGCTTGGGTAGCAAATTTTATTGTGAGCAAGTCATTTATCTTTCTAGAATACAAAGGGAGGGAGGATTAGAATACTGTTGATGAATTGTCACCATGCTTATCAACAGAATATTCCAAATGCATGGAGGTAACGTAAGATATGGCGAATAAAACAGTAATCTTACTCGCTCTTCTTCTTACCTCTCCTTTACTTACTTGTTTCACTTTTTTATCCTGATGTACCACTCACCTTGTAAAACAATCCATTCAGTTTAAGAAAAAAAAAATTAAAAAAAATAAAAAAAAAAAAATATATATATATATATATATATATATATATATATATATATAATCTAACTGCCTTTTTTTTCTTTTTTATAAGTGATCTCATACCCTTTGCTCTCGGCTGTGTAAGTAGCTCAGAGAGCTGGGGGTGGAGAAACAGCAGCACAATGCATGGCATTTCTCAGCACAGGTTTTCTGACAACGATGAACCATACCTATGTTATGTGCGTGTTGAAAATCCATTTGGTCTCTCCATTGGAAGCCAGTGTGATTGAGTATCATCGCAGGAGCACAATTGGGAGAACAGAAAGAATCTGAATAAGAACTTTGGAGACAAAAGTGTATGCACAGCACTCAAATATGCAGAAAGTTGCAGGAATTTAATAAAAAAAAAACAGTCCTACAATACAGACACACATACAACACTGCTTTTAAAAACACATTAACTTATTAAAGCTTATATGAGATTTTAACAATTGCCTTCCATATACTTCAAAGATGTTGGTTTATTTCAGGTCCCTAAACAAATATAAATAGCACTCCTCTGCAGTAGAGGAAGTGGTGAACTTATCTCTCGGACAGTCTGTGTTCCTTACCTTCCATTCATTCCAGCACTTCAGCCTCCATAAGTCTTTGGTGTTTAATATTTCTAGGACTCCTGTGTCCCCCACCGCACATTGTGAGCCATTTTCCAACCTCTACATCACTGCTGTGTCCTTTAGTGATGTAGGACTGGCCTAGACCGAGAGGTTTGTTTGATAAAGGTTTGTGAAGATTCTGCAAGAGACTTGAAGAAAAATGAGCAAGGGCTAGCTAACGAACAGACAGGTATTTATTGGGATTCCTTTATTTGGAGACTGCTTGTTTTAATTTTTTGTGCAAACAAATCCATTTTCCAGTTTAAATCCATTTTATTTGCGCACTTTAACTCTACAAATGCGGGAAAGTCCAGTGGCGTGAATACTTCTGCAGAGCACTGTATATTCTTATGTTCTGTAGTCTATGTTTCACACAGTACTGCATTAATCTAAAGTAGTCATTTTAGAATATGAACCGAATAAAAAGCAGCACTGCTCCTGACAAATATACTGGCCAGTTCAGACATTGTTTCTGGGTTCTGGGACACTGGTAAGAGCATGCCATGTCCATCCATATAGCCACAAATGTTTCCCAAGACCATGCACCAGTATAGTGAATCAGAAAACAAATGATCCCAAAAAAGGCTATGATTAAGCCATACAAGGGCAAAACATGTTAGAGGGGCTTTCCTAATGGGTGGAGAGCCAGCTGAAGCCATTTTGCAATCATTTGTTTTTTGATTCACTATGTTGGTTTTCAGTCCTGGGAAACATTTGTGGCAACTTAGAGAACATAAATAAGGTAATAGTGCAGCGCTAAAGGTATAAACTGAATAAATCAATAAATAGTATAAACATAGATATGGATAACTCCAAAAAACGCCCAATTACTGGGTATGAGTGTAATTATGGAAGGTGCGTAATAAGTTCAAATGAATATAGTCAAAGTTCAAATCAACATCAAAGGTTATCGCCAGGTGACTCTGTTATTCCCAGGTGACTCTGTTATTCCCAGTATAATATAATGCTCTGGTAGGTGTGCAGGAAACAGATAAAATGCGCACTCACCAGATGCTCATATAAATAGTGCGTTGTATGCAATAAATGGTGGTCTGTCAGGGATCCCTTCTTAGGGTGGTACTGGATACAACCTGGGGTTAGACGGCCCTCCTTTAGGTTACAGGATGATGATAAGCCAGAGGTTCCCTTTAGGAGACATATAGATCAAAACTCTTCCAGGCACTGGGATGGTCACCAAGGAGATTCAGCTGGTAATGTAAAATGGCCGCCGGACCTCCGTGATCCGGCGGCGTGATGTCACGTCGTGCAGGCTCCTCCTTGACGTGTTTCGTACTATAGTACATTCTCAAAAGGGGTGTGCCATTGCAGCCTGACATCTGTGTAGCTCCTTATATAGCAAAATGCGCACGCAAATTAGTGGGCGCCATCTTGCCGGAGATCAATGCAAAATGCGCATGCGTGAAGTCGTGGGCGCCATTTTGCATTGGTCTAGAAATAAATTACATGAAGCCGAAGACCGTCGGGAAGTGCGCATGTGCAAGCGCCATTTTCCCTAGGTCTAAAGTGTAAGTAGTGCAGACGGCTCAGTGTTTTACACTTCAAGCAACAAGAATTCAGTATTTGGTATATTTAAACCAAAGAAGTGAGTGATAGGACTGTGAAATATTCTTTCTTAATGCTGACTTATATAAATGTGATGTAAATGGGTTAAATAAATAAAATATATAAAACAAGAATATATAAAATATGACAATCTAATTATCAGTTGTCAATCATGATCGCAATATCATCATTTAACGGAATGAACCATAAGATGAGGGGGAATGAAGTAGGGGGAAAAAAATTGAATGAAGAGGAGCAAAAAATTGTAAGAGGAGCCATCTGTTCTACCTGGACAATAATCTCAAACATATAAAATTATAAAGTGCACAATGATCTAATATGTTGATATAATGACATGGTAAACATAATATAAATGAGTACAGTATATAAAGAATAAATTATAAAACATATACAAATTAAAAAAGTAGAAATAAATGTATAAAAAACCTCTCTGCTAAAAAGCCTATGGTATAGTGAAAACCCATAATGTCGGGACATAAAAAGTAATAATAAAATAGAATGTCCGAGAAAAGTAGAATAGAATGCTTAAGAAAATACCAAAAATAGATAAAAAACCACATCAGGGTATATATATGTATAAATAAATAACGGATATGCAGATAAATAACGGATAAGATCATAGTATTACATAAAAATATAAAATAGAATAGACCTGGATACCATCAAATAGTATAAAAGCTAACGTACACAGATAGAATTAATATAGATAGAGCTACAAAAAATAGATAAAATGGATAAGAAGGGCAGGACTCTAAATGTAGACAGTAAAATAATAATAAAATCAGCTGTTATCTATAAAACAATTGATATCAATTTCTATATTGTGACCTGCAGGGGTTAAAGTCTCGATATCATAAATCCACTTTGTTTCCATTTGTGAAACTAATCTGCTTTTGTTGGACCCTCTCCAGTGGTTATGAATTATATCTATGCCAACAAATTTTAACATGGATGGGTCTCTATTATGATGGTATCTATAGTGTTTTGATAATGAATGCTCCTTGAAGCCTCTTTTGATATTATAGATGTGTTCTCGGAATCTATCCCTCAATCTTCTAGTGGTATGACCAATGTACTGTTTGTGACACGGGCACTCAAGGAGATAAACAGCATATCGACTATTGCACATAATAAATGAAGAAATCTCATAGGTTTTGCCTGTGGATGTAGACGTAAAGGATTCTATTATCACCTGGTGATAACATTTGATGTTGATTTGAACTTTGACTATATTAATTTGAACTTATTACGCACCTTCCAGAATTTCACGTTTTAAACGCATACCTAGTCATTGATCGTTTTTTGGAGTTATCCATATCTATGTTTATACTATTTATTGATTTATTCAGTTTATACCTTTAGCGCTGCACTATTACCTTATTTATTCTCTTAAAGGCATATGGTTCTTCCTTTTAAGTGCAATAGCTGCTTTTGATTTCGCTGAGCACTGTATAAACTTAGAGAACATGTTTAAGTAGTTTATGAAACTACACTGAAAGATGTTATTGTGTCAGTGTGAAGTAGACACTTTTTAAATAAAAGTTAATATTCTGTATTTATAACCTGCAATGCTATATACAACTATACTGAAGCTGTGAACTACACAGAAGGCCTTATGCACATAATAGTACATCTCTGTAGATGACTTGGTTAGCTTACAGCCATTGACCGAGGCTCATGGCAAGGCTTTTACTATCGGTGTACGTGCCCTCCCTCCAAACATTTCTCTTCCTTAGCATCCATGCTCCTGGCTCAGCTTGGAGGGGATATAGCCAGAGAGATTTACCTTAAAATGGTTATTAACTCCTTCCACAGCAATCTCTTATGAGTAACAAGTGCAGGAATTGGGGTGAGCTGCAGTGTGAAAGCGCATTAATTAGGTGATCAGAGGTGTGAAGGTGCAGGAGTGGAGGTGATCTGAACTGTGAAAGTGCAGGATTTGGGGTGAGCTGAAGTGCGAAGGTGCAGTAATTGGGGTGATATGAGCTGTAAGGGTGCAGGAATTGGAGATGATCAGAGGTGTAAAGGTGCAGGTATTTGGGTGAGCTGAGGTGGGAAAATGCAGGAATCTGGACTAATCTGAGGCCTGAAGGACCAGGAATTTGGGCTGACCTAGGTTGTAAAAACACAGGAATTGGGATGATCTGAGGTGTGAAGGTGCAGGAATTGGGGCTGATCTAAGGCTTGGAGGTGCAGGAATTGGGGTGGGGTGGGGTGAAGGTGCAGGAATAGAGTAATATGAGCTGTATGGGTGCAGGAATTGGAGATGATAAGAAGTGTAAAGATGCAGGTATTTGCATGATCTGAGGTGTGAAAATGCTGGAATTGGGGTCTGAAGGAACAGGAATTGGGACTTATCTGGGTTGTAAAAATGCAGGAATTGGGGTAAACTGAGGTCCAGGGGTGCACAAATTGAGGTGTGAAGGTGCAGAGATTGGGACTGACCTAAAGTGTGAAGGTTCAGAGATTGGGACTGACCTGAGGTGTGAAAGTGTAGATATTGGGTCTGACCTGAGGTGTGAAGGTGTAGATATTGGGTCTGACCTGAGGTGTGAAGGTGCAGATATTGGGACTGACCTGAGGAGGGAAGGTGCAGATATTGGGACTGACCTGAGGTGTGAAGGTGCAGATATTGGGACTGACCTGAGGTGTGAAGGCGCAGAAATTGGGACTGACCTAAGGTATGAAGGGGCATTCATTTGAGACTGATCTGAGGTGTAATGGTGCAGGAATTGGGACTGATTTGAGGCGTGAAGGTGCAGGATTTGGGGCTGATCTGGTTTGTGAAAATAAATGAATTGGGGTGGTCTAGAGTGTAAAAGTACAGACATTGGGTGATCTGACGGGTGAAGCTTCAGGCATTGGAGCTGATCTGAGGCCTGGAGATGCAGGAATTGGAGCTGATCTGAGATGTGAAAGTGCAGGAATTGGAGCTAATCTGAAATGTAGAGGTGAAGGAATTGAGGCTGATCTGTGGCCTGAGGAAATAGGAATTGGGGCTGTCTGGGGTGTGAAAGTTCAGAAACTGGAGCTAATCTGAGGCCTGAAGAAACATGAATTGGGCCTTATCTGGGGTGCAAAAGTGCAGGATTTGCGGTGAACGGAGGTGCGAATTGTGCTAATCTGAGTTGTGAAGGTGCATGTATTGGGGTGATCTGAGGGGTAAAGGTGCAGGAATTGGTGTGATCTCAGGTGTAAAGGTCCAGGAACTGGTGTGATCTGAGGTGTAAAGGTGCAGGAATGAGGGCTGATTTAGGGTCTGTAGGTGCAGATAATGGGTTTAATCTGAGAGAACTTTATTAAGGTGACCACTATCACCACACACTTCATTTCCAACTGTATATTTTGCAGAAGTCCTCAATATTCATTTCAACCTTACCATACTTACCTCACAGCACATGTGTTCTGAAAAAGGGGTAAGTTACCATTTGCCATCCTTGAAAGCTCTTTTTTTTCCCTACTATCATTCAAATAGCTTACAGCATTATATTGTTTGAGTAAGCGACAGAAACAATTGAGTACTGTCCGTGATACTTTTTTTATTTGCACTAACATACAATTTTGAGAACAAGCTTTCGGGGAATGTCCCCTTCTTCAAGGTCTAAGCAGTACTGCTCACAAAGTTAGCAGAATGTTAGAAAAGATGAAAGTAAAAAAAAAAAAAGGAGGCTAGAGATAAGATGCAGTCAAAGCGAGGGGGGATACTACACTCACACAGAGGGAGTCAAGCTACAGCTAATAGTCATAAAAATGTCGGATAATGATTGAGGAATCCATGTCCAAATTAATGCCATTATCTCTTGTGTCAAATAGAATTATCATTCTTAGTTCAAAAGTTTTTCTTTCCTGAATGGATTTGAAATTTCCTTTAAGTACTAAAACATTGAGGTCTCCCATTGTGTGGCCTGGTTGTGCGAAATGGTGTCCTACAGGTGTGCAGAGGTCATCTTCTTTATGTTCCTTGATGGTATGTCTGTGCAAATTCATCCTTGTTTGCAACTTCTGTCCTGTTTCGCCAACATAAGATCCTTTGCTGCATTTTCTGCACTGGATAAGGTACACAACATTACTGGAGGTGCAGCTGTATGATCCGGAGATACTGAAGATCTCTTTTGAGTGTCTGACACTTTTTGATGGATTGATTTGGTTGCACAGTTTGCAGCGTTTCTTATTGCAGGGTTTGCTTCCATTATTTGTGACATCATAATCAGAAGGAAGTTTCCTACTGATTAGTTTATTTCTGAGGTTGGGGGGTTGTCTGAAGGCCAGTATTGGGGGTTGCTGGAATATTTCTTTCAGAGTTCCATCCTCTTTATGATGGGTTGTAAATCTTTGATTATTTTTCTTATTCCTTCTAGTGCTGGGTTGTATGTGGTTACTAGAGGTACACGGTTGTTTGTTTTTTTCTCCTTGTACTGAAGCAGATTTTCTCTTCGGGTTCTCAAGGCTGTGTTTATGCTGGTGTTGATAGTTTTGTCCTTGTAACCTTTCTTATGGAAGGCGTCTGCTAGTGTCCCGAGATGTTTATCTCTGTCTCTTGGGTCAGAACATATTTGGTGGTATCTGATGGCCTGACTGTGTATGATGGCACGTTTCGTGTGTTGGGGGTGGAAGCTCGAACTGTGGAGGTAGTTGCATCTGTCAGTGGGTTTCCTGTATATTGAGGTGTGAAGCGTATCATCCCTGATGTATACTGTGGTGTCTAGGAAGTTGACGTGTGTGTTTGAGTATTCCATTTTTAGTTTGATTGATGAATGAAAAGTGTTCATCAATGAGTAAAATTGTTTTAGGTGTTCTTCACCTTCTGTCCATATGATGAAAATATCATCAATATAGCCATAGTATCTGTATGGTTTTTGTTCCATGCTGTTCAGGAATTTTTCCTCCAGGTCAACCATAAATAAAATGGCATATTGGGGTGCCATTTTACTTCCCATCGCAGTACCCATACATTGAAGATATATGTCTTTATTGAAGGCAAAGTAGTTGTGTGTAAGTATGAATTCAATGAGCTGTGTAACATCCTCAGCAGTGTATTTGTGGTTTGGTGAGGATGATAAGGATCTGTGACATGCAGCTAATCCATCCTTGTGAGGGATATTACTATACAGGGATACTACATCCATAGTCACTAGAAGTGTATTAGATGGTAATTGCTGTATGTTGTTGATCTTGCTCAGAAAGTCAGTTGTGTCTTGCAGGAAACTAGCAGTATTCATGACTAACGGTTTTAAAATTTCTTCTACAAAGCCTGAGATTTGTTTGGTGAGTGTATTCATACCTGTTAAGATGGGTCTGCCTGGATTTCCTGGCTTGTGGACTTTGGGTAGCATGTAGAAGTCCCCGATTTCTGGATGATCCGGAATCCCATTTATAAGTTCTGAATGTAGGTGGGCTGGAAGTGTTTTAATGAGACCTTTTAATTGCTTTGTAAAGTCCTGGGTCGGATCATAATCCAGTTTTTTATAGTAGATGGCATTTTCCAGCTACCTCTGGCCTTCTTGTATGTATTTGTTTGTATCCATCACAACAACTGCTCCCCCTTTATCCGCTGGTTTGATGGTGATGGCCTGATTATTGCGCAAATCATGTATAACCCTTCGCTCTAGTGGTGAAAGCATTTTATTGTATAAGAATTTCTTTTTCTTGTGATTTGAGTTAGTAAAATTGACATTTTTTATATAACTGACACTCTCAATCTCTTTGAAAACAATTTTGTCACACCATGCTCAAAAGGTTGCCTTCTCCTGTCTTTAGTATTTCTTATGTAACCACATTAGCATGTAGAAGGTTACATTATGTGAAATAAATTGACAATGAGATACAAAGTTACTTTTCTCTTTTCATTTGCAATAGAGTCAGATACGGAAGTAAATTGACTTTTTGCAGCTGAAACATTTCAAGAACATTTAATCCCAGGAACAATATTTTCCTTGACGAGCTAACTAGAACTAGTCACTCTACATTGCTGCAAACTGTTATCTGCAGTGACTTACAGCAAGGGAAAGTTGTAGTCTTCAATAGCCATGAGTAATTGTGCTTGCCATAATAATGATCCGGCCTCATTAAGTGAACTAACAGGTAGACAGTGCAGGCTTCCCATTGTTCCACTAATTGTGTATCATGGAGCGTCTACTGAGCTCCTAAGAAGGGTGATTTCACCTTACAATGAAACTATGTCAAATATGCAGTGTTTGGATTTAGCTGTGACTTAGCTTGTGAATCGATGTGGGCTGTTTGTGTTAAGGTTAGTTTGTTCCTACATATTAGATTTCACTAAGAGATATGTTGTATTGAGCTCATGAAATGTTCCTACAATAAGGGTTACGTGATGTGCTGGGGTGACAGTTCACATTCTAGTGCAAAAGTGGCTCTCCGAAGACTGGTATGTACACAAAGGCATACATATATTACCTGTTCTGTCCTAATCACCTCCCAAGAAAGGACTTTCATCCTGCAAGTGTTACATTTTGTTAAAGAGGGCCTGTCACATATTTAGAACAGCATAAGAAAGAACTTCAGTAAGCCAAATTGTATAAACATATGTCAACATTTATTCAGCATGTTAGAAAAATTTCAAGACTTTGTGAAAGATAAATTATTTTAGTGGCAGAAATGACATTTTTTCTGTGTTCTGTTGCCCAGCTATTCTTTCACCTGTGCATGTCATGGTTGAGCAGATTTGAACTAGGATATAAGCATGGCTCCCATGATACACTGCATACTTTCCTGTTCTGCTCCTGCATGAACAACACCATCAATCAACTAGTGGCTAAGTGGCCATTAAATCTAGCTGATGAGGAGGTCTGGATTTGCATATATGTATCTGCTCTGCCATGAAACAGAAACTAAGTAACAGGTTTCAATGGTTATGCTTAGTGATGTTCACAGTTCTTCTGAAGCAGCAGGTTGTTTTTTATTAAATGGGACTAATGTTCTTTTCACACAGATGCAGCTTACTGAAGGAAATATACTACTCAGGCTCAATCATACAGCTGTATAGGTACTTCTGCCCTCACAGTTAATATAATTAGATCATAACACCATCATCTAAATAAATATTTCTAGGTATTGTAGACAGATTGTTGAATCTGCTAGGTCCACTAATCTTGCTCTTCAAAGTTTACGAATGTTGGAGTGAATCACATTCACGTTTATTGAGGCAAATCTTCTTATACACGTATAAATCAGAGCTCTGGGAAAATGCCCCCACTGCTTGGGTTAACTGCTCGTTTTGTCTAGGAGTGAACACGGAGCCCATAAACACTTGATCCTTCAGTCCTCCGGAAAACAGTGCTCCCCCGTGATCAGTGGTGGTCCATTCCTGCCATCTACATGTCCAGAGCCAGTTTGTTGGTGTAATGATGTCAGAAACAGTCCACCACACAAGGCCACTAGACTGAGGGGGAGCAGGAGCGGCAGGTACTGGGCTTGTGCTGGGAGGATCTCCAATCCCTAATCCCCTAGACAAAAACAAGCAGTTTAGCCATGCAGTGCGGACATAGCCCAACTGCATGGGGGAAAACAAAATGGCCAGGGTTCTGCTTTAAAGTGGTTCTAAAGGCTGAAGGTTTTTTTACCTTCATGCATTCTATGCATGATGGCAATCAACCTTCAGTGTGCAGCAGCCCCCCTAATACTTACCTGAGCCTGATCTCAGTCCAGCGATGTGCTTGGGAGCCATTGGCAATCACTGCCTGTGAGGAGGGGGCGGAACCAAGCTGTGTCTTATAGACACAGAGAGCGGGGTTTGGGAGCGAGCATGTACCAATGCCCCCATAGCAATTGACTTGCTATGGGGGCACTGTTCAGGGAGGAGCTGGAAGCACAGGTGGGGGACCCAGGAAGAGAAGGATCGGCATTGCTCTGTGCAAAAAACATTGTATAACATGTTTGTTAGTTTAGAAAAACAAAGAACAAGCCTTTAGTATCACTAAGTCAAGTGTGGTGTGATTTATCAGTTTTGCAGAGCATTTTGGGATTGCAGGCGTAGATGTGAATGGAATCTTAAGGCAGTAGTAAACCGTAGCCTTTTAAAAAAAAAACAAAAAAAAACCTGCAAGACAATGACATAATGAGCTAGTACGTAGCTCATAGTAGCACATTATGAAGTACTTACCTTAAAATGAAACCCTCCAGCTGCACGCTGTCATCGCTGACAGGGCTTCCATCTTCACCCGGTCTTCCTTCTGGGTTTGCATGCTCCGACTGTCTGACTGGCTGAGCCACGATTAAATCACTCCTGCACATGCATGCGCAGGGAACTCTGAAGGGATGGCATAGGTATGCGGTCCCTTCAGAGCGCATGTACTGGTGACGTCACCAGCTGCATGCAATGTAAATATCTCCTGACCCGTCCAATTTTAGGAGATATTCACTGTACCCCTGTAGGTAAAAGTTAAAAGAGAGACTTTACTTCCACTTTAAGGGATGTGTGAGTTGTCAACAATAAATAAATACCTGTAATAAATGATAAATTATAGGTTAGCACTTTTATTCTATTCTGATCAATTAATATATTTTGTTATGATCTATTATATTTAGTTATATTCTCTGTTGAGCTAGAAGTGTTTGTCATCCCTACGATATGTTACAAGCATTATAGGTATACACACACACAGGGTAGAGTACATGTCTTTTTTTCTAACAAATTACGTTTTTTTTTTCCATCAAGCACACACTTGTTTGTAATATTGATCTTTCAGGCACAGTCAATAAACAAGAAGTCAAATACAAAAAATTGCAGCGCTTGAGTGTATAATACAAGGAATTAACATGAATAGCAGATTTAAACATTCATATTTCGACATGCACCAGATCCCACACTCTTAAATTGTTGTAAACAGTAATCAGATAAGTAATGAAGATCTATCCCACTAATCAAGGTGCCTATAGTGATGGGGATGTTAAAGTCATAAGTTCTGTGATGTATCCAAACAAATCCGTGACTTCCGTGATAGGGGAATAACTGTATAATGCACTAACCAGATAGCGCAAGTAAATGCGCATTGGAGTATAATGACCTACTCCTGGTCACAGCCAGATGGTCCTCAGCGTGAAGCCCTCAGGAACACCAGTGCACCACTCTTGCCGTCTCCTACCACCAGGGGGAGTGCGCCTCTTTACAGTAACACGAAATCACTTTATATCCTCTATCGCCAGGATTGGTGTGCTTTCATATCAGGAGATCATCTCAGGGGCTCAGCAATAAGACCCAAAAGAAAGAAATCTTGATAGTGTAGTATTTTTATTCAAAGGTAAAAAGTAAGTAATACACTTACATGGTAATGTCCAACAAAAGCTGATGCATAGAATCCAAAAAGATGGCCGACAGTCAGATGCATGAAACAAGTGGCTGATCACTTGTTTCATGCATGAGAGGTGTCCTTATCCCTAACGCGTTTCGTGGCAATGGCACATTATCAAAAAGGGGATAATGTATTTTACCTTGAATAAAAATACTACACTATCAAGATTTCTTTCTTTTGGGTCTTATTGCTGAGCCCCTGAGATAATCTCCTGATATGAAAGCACACCAATCCTGGCGATAGAGGATATAAAGTGATTTCGTGTTACTGTAAAGAGGCGCACTCCCCCTGGTGGTAGGAGACGGCAAGAGTGGTGCACTGGTGTTCCTGAGGGCTTCACGCTGAGGACCATCTGGCTGTGACCAGGAGTAGGTCATTATACTCCAATGCGCATTTACTTGCGCTATCTGGTTAGTGCATTATACAGTTATTCCCCTATCACGGAAGTCACGGATTTGTTTGGATACATCACAGAACTTATGACTTTAACATCCCCATCACTATAGGCACCTTGATTAGTCGGATAGATCTTCATTACTTATCTGATTACTGTTTACAACAATTTAAGAGTGTGGGATCTGGTGCATGTCGAAATATGAATGTTTAAATCTGCTATTCATGTTAATTCCCTGTATTATACACTCAAGCGCTGCAATTTTTTGTATTTGACTTTTGATGAAGGGGGTATACGAGGTTTACCTTTATGCTAGCAGCTTGAATCCTGTCATATCCAGCGCTCGTTCCTCTCTTCATATATAATTAGAGATGAGCGAAGAAATGAAAAATTCGATTCGACTGATTCGGCGAATTCGTGGACAATATTCGATTCGAGTCGAATAAATTCGCTGTGAATTTAACTTAAAAAAGGGTGTTTCTAGGCTTCAGAGAGACTTAATATTAGTGCAGAACACTGTACCTTTAATTTAAATGCCCTTGGAGTCTGCTGGGGAAGAGAAATAATACTGTCTGTCAGTATGACATGCAGATGAGTGCCGTCGATCTTAGAATCACCGCACACTTCACTCATTTGGGCAGTCACGGGGCCAAAACCAGTGTTTGGAGCCACAGTGTGGCGGTGGAGGCAGCAGCAATGGGAGGCCATACAGCAACCTATGACAAAATGGAAACCAGCAGGAGCGTGAGGAGACCTGAAAGTGGCACATGGCAGAGTGGGAGCAATGGGAGGCGGTACAGGGACCCAGGTCACACTGTGGGCCCAGCAGCAGCGTGACCAGGCGGTACGGGGGCCCATGGCCGATATGGGGCTTGGTGGCACCTATGGAAGGCCTGTAATCTGCCAGCAACCTATGACAAAATGGACAACCGCAGGAGTGTGAGGAGATTTCAAAGTGGCACATGGCAGAGTGGAAGCAATGGGAGGCCGTACAGGGACCCAGGTCACACTGTGGGCTCAGCAGCAGCGTGACCAGGAGGTACGGGGGCCCATGGTCGATATGGGGCCTGGCGGCACCTATGGAAGGCCGCTAATCTGCCAGCAACCTATGACAAAATGGACAACCGCAGGAGTGTGAGGAGATTTCAAAGAGGTACATGGCAGAGTGGAAGCAATGGGAGGCCGTACAGGGACCCAGGTCACACTGTGGGACCAGCATCAGCGTGAACAGGCGGTACGGGGGCCCATGGCCGATTTGACCTCATTCATCCCATAGTCCTGCCGACTCACGAATAGCGTGGCCTCCTCAAAGGGCCTGAGCAAGCGCAGGTGTCACACATGAGCTGACAATGGCTGACATCTAAGTTACACAGGGAGTACCTTTATCCGCTTTTAACATCAGGAAATCTGTGATGGCCTTTAGCTGTTCGTAAAGGCGGTCTAACATATGTAGGGTTGAATTACACCTTGTTGCAACGTCACAGCATGAGGAGTCGGTACGGGGGCCCATGGCAGATTACATGTCTGGCAGCAGCAATGGGAGGCCCGTAATCTGCCAGCACCCTATGTCAAAAAATTTAACACACCAGCAGTGTGAAGAGACCTGAAAGTGGCACATGGCAGCAGAGTGTGGCGATGGAGACAGCAGCAATGGGAGGCCGTACAGGGACCCATGAGAGACTCTGGACTTGGCAGCAGCATGAGGAGGCGGTATATAGGGGCCCATGGCAGATTAGGGGCCTGGCAGCAGCTATGTGAGGCCCGTAATCTGCCTGCACCCTATGTCAAAAAATTAAACACACCAGCAGTGTGAAGAGACCTGAAAGTGGCACATGGCAGCAGAGTGTGGCGATGGAGACAGCAGCAATGGGAGGCCGTACAGGGACCCATGAGAGACTCTAGACTTGGCAGCAGCATGAGGAGGCGGTATATAGGGGCCCATGGCAGATTAGGGGCCTGACAGCAGCTATGTGAGGCCCGTAATCTGCCTGCACCCTATGTCAAAAAATTTAACACACCAGCAGTGTGAAGAGACCTGAAAGTGGCACATGGCAGCAGAGTGTGGCGATGGAGACAGCAGCAATGGGAGGCCGTACAGGGACCCATGAGAGACTCTGGACTTGGCAGCAGCATGAGGAGGCGGTATATAGGGGCCCATGGCAGATTAGGGGCCTGGCAGCAGCTATGTGAGGCCCGTAATCTGCCTGCACCCTATGTCAAAAAATTAAACACACCAGCAGTGTGAAGAGACCTGAAAGTGGCACATGGCAGCAGAGTGTGGCGATGGAGACAGCAGCAATGGGAGGCCGTACAGGGACCCATGAGAGACTCTGGACTTGGCAGCAGCATGAGGAGGCGGTATATAGGGGCCCATGGCAGATTAGGGGCCTGGCAGCAGCTATGTGAGGCCCGTAATCTGCCTGCACCCTATGTCAAAAAATTTAACACACCAGCAGTGTGAAGAGACCTGAAAGTGGCACATGGCAGCAGAGTGTGGCGATGGAGACAGCAGCAATGGGAGGCCGTACAGGGACCCATGAGAGACTCTGGACTTGGCAGCAGCATGAGGAGGCGGTATATAGGGGCCCATGGCAGATTAGGGGCCTGGCAGCAGCTATGTGAGGCCCGTTATCTTGCAGCACCCTATGTCAAAAAATTAAACACACCAGCAGTGTGAAGAGACCTGAAAGTGGCACATGGCAGCAGAGTGTGGCGATGGAGACAGCAGCAATGGGAGGCCGTACAGGGACCCATGAGAGACTCTAGACTTGGCAGCAGCATGAGGAGGCGGTTTATAGGGGCCCATGGCAGATTAGGGGCCTGGCAGCAGCTATGTGAGGCCCGTAATCTGCCTGCACCCTATGTCAAAAAATTTAACACACCAGCAGTGTGAAGAGACCTGAAAGTGGCACATGGCAGCAGAGTGTGGCGATGGAGACAGCAGCAATGGGAGGCCGTACAGGGACCCATGAGAGACTCTGGACTTGGCAGCAGCATGAGGAGGCGGTATATAGGGGCCCATGGCAGATTAGGGGCCTGGCAGCAGCTATGTGAGGCCCGTAATCTGCCTGCACCCTATGTCAAAAAATTAAACACACCAGCAGTGTGAAGAGACCTGAAAGTGGCACATGGCAGCAGAGTGTGGCGATGGAGACAGCAACAATGGGAGGCCGTACAGGGACCCATGAGAGACTCTGGACTTGGCAGCAGCATGAGGAGGTGGTATATAGGGGCCCATGGCAGATTAGGGGCCTGGCAGCAGCTATGTGAGGCCCGTAATCTGCCTGCACCCTATGTCAAAAAATTAAACACACCAGCAGTGTGAAGAGACCTGAAAGTGGCACATGGCAGAGTGTGGCGATGGAGACAGCAGCAATGGGAGGCCGTACAGGGACCCATGACAGACTCTAGACTTGGCAGCAGCATGAGGAGGCGGTATATAGGGGCCCATGGCAGATTAGGGGCCTGGCAGCAGCTATGTGAGGCCCGTAATCTGCCTGCACCCTATGTCAAAAAATTTAACACACCAGCAGTGTGAAGAGACCTGAAAGTGGCACATGGCAGCAGAGTGTGGCGATGGAGACAGCAGCAATGGGAGGCCGTACAGGGACCCATGAGAGACTCTGGACTTGGCAGCAGCATGAGGAGGCGGTATATAGGGGCCCATGGCAGATTAGGGGCCTGGCAGCAGCTATGTGAGGCCCGTTATCTTGCAGCACCCTATGTCAAAAAATTAAACACACCAGCAGTGTGAAGAGACCTGAAAGTGGCACATGGCAGCAGAGTGTGGCGATGGAGACAGCAGCAATGGGAGGCCGTACAGGGACCCATGAGAGACTCTAGACTTGGCAGCAGCATGAGGAGGCGGTTTATAGGGGCCCATGGCAGATTAGGGGCCTGGCAGCAGCTATGTGAGGCCCGTAATCTGCCTGCACCCTATGTCAAAAAATTTAACACACCAGCAGTGTGAAGAGACCTGAAAGTGGCACATGGCAGCAGAGTGTGGCGATGGAGACAGCAGCAATGGGAGGCCGTACAGGGACCCATGAGAGACTCTGGACTTGGCAGCAGCATGAGGAGGCGGTATATAGGGGCCCATGGCAGATTAGGGGCCTGGCAGCAGCTATGTGAGGCCCGTAATCTGCCTGCACCCTATGTCAAAAAATTAAACACACCAGCAGTGTGAAGAGACCTGAAAGTGGCACATGGCAGCAGAGTGTGGCGATGGAGACAGCAACAATGGGAGGCCGTACAGGGACCCATGAGAGACTCTGGACTTGGCAGCAGCATGAGGAGGCGGTATATAGGGGCCCATGGCAGATTAGGGGCCTGGCAGCAGCTATGTGAGGCCCGTAATCTGCCTGCACCCTATGTCAAAAAATTAAACACACCAGCAGTGTGAAGAGACCTGAAAGTGGCACATGGCAGCAGAGTGTGGCGATGGAGACAGCAGCAATGGGAGGCCGTACAGGGACCCATGAGAGACTCTAGACTTGGCAGCAGCATGAGGAGGCGGTATATAGGGGCCCATGGCAGATTAGGGGCCTGGCAGCAGCTATGTGAGGCCCGTAATCTGCCTGCACCCTATGTCAAAAAATTTAACACACCAGCAGTGTGAAGAGACCTGAAAGTGGCACATGGCAGCAGAGTGTGGCGATGGAGACAGCAGCAATGGGAGGCCGTACAGGGACCCATGAGAGACTCTGGACTTGGCAGCAGCATGAGGAGGCGGTATATAGGGGCCCATGGCAGATTAGGGGCCTGGCAGCAGCTATGTGAGGCCCGTTATCTTGCAGCACCCTATGTCAAAAAATTAAACACACCAGCAGTGTGAAGAGACCTGAAAGTGGCACATGGCAGCAGAGTGTGGCGATGGAGACAGCAGCAATGGGAGGCCGTACAGGGACCCATGAGAGACTCTAGACTTGGCAGCAGCATGAGGAGGCGGTATATAGGGGCCCATGGCAGATTAGGGGCCTGGCAGCAGCTATGTGAGGCCCGTAATCTGCCTGCACCCTATGTCAAAAAATTAAACACACCAGCAGTGTGAAGAGACCTGAAAGTGGCACATGGCAGCAGAGTGTGGCGATGGAGACAGCAGCAATGGGAGGCCGTACAGGGACCCATGAGAGACTCTGGACTTGGCAGCAGCATGAGGAGGCGGTATATAGGGGCCCATGGCAGATTAGGGGCCTGGCAGCAGCTATGTGAGGCCCGTAATCTGCCTGCACCCTATGTCAAAAAATTAAACACACCAGCAGTGTGAAGAGACCTGAAAGTGGCACATGGCAGCAGAGTGTGGCGATGGAGACAGCAGCAATGGGAGGCCGTACAGGGACCCATGAGAGACTCTAGACTTGGCAGCAGCATGAGGAGGCGGTATATAGGGGCCCATGGCAGATTAGGGGCCTGGCAGCAGCTATGTGAGGCCCGTAATCTGCCTGCACCCTATGTCAAAAAATTTAACACACCAGCAGTGTGAAGAGACCTGAAAGTGGCACATGGCAGCAGAGTGTGGCGATGGAGACAGCAGCAATGGGAGGCCGTACAGGGACCCATGAGAGACTCTGGACTTGGCAGCAGCATGAGGAGGCGGTATATAGGGGCCCATGGCAGATTAGGGGCCTGGCAGCAGCTATGTGAGGCCCGTTATCTTGCAGCACCCTATGTCAAAAAATTTAACACACCAGCAGTGTGAAGAGACCTGAAAGTGGCACATGGCAGCAGAGTGTGGCGATGGAGACAGCAGCAATGGGAGGCCGTACAGGGACCCATGAGAGACTCTAGACTTGGCAGCAGCATGAGGAGGCGGTTTATAGGGGCCCATGGCAGATTAGGGGCCTGGCAGCAGCTATGTGAGGCCCGTAATCTGCCTGCACCCTATGTCAAAAAATTTAACACACCAGCAGTGTGAAGAGACCTGAAAGTGGCACATGGCAGCAGAGTGTGGCGATGGAGACAGCAGCAATGGGAGGCCGTACAGGGACCCATGAGAGACTCTGGACTTGGCAGCAGCATGAGGAGGCGGTATATAGGGGCCCATGGCAGATTAGGGGCCTGGCAGCAGCTATGTGAGGCCCGTAATCTGCCTGCACCCTATGTCAAAAAATTAAACACACCAGCAGTGTGAAGAGACCTGAAAGTGGCACATGGCAGCAGAGTGTGGCGATGGAGACAGCAGCAATGGGAGGCCGTACAGGGACCCATGAGAGACTCTGGACCTAGCAGCAGCATGAGGAGGCGGTATATAGGGGCCTATGGCAGATTAGGGGCCTGGCAGCAGCTATAGGAGGCCCGTAATCTGCCAGCACCCTATGTCAAAAAATTAAACACACCAGCAGTGTGAGGAGACCTGAAAGTGGCACATGTTTGAGGCATGATTCATGGCGGATTTAGTCAGTTGTGTCAGGAACTGGTGGTTTGAAATCCAGACTAATCCACGCCTGATTCATTTTCACAAACGTGAGTCTCTCCACACTTTGGGTGGACAGTCGTGTCCTCCGCGGAGTTACAATACCTCCTGCCGCACTAAACACGCGCTCCGATGCCACGCTACTGGCCGGGCATGACAGCCTTTCAAGGGCAAATTCAGCTAGTTGGGGCCAAAGGTCAAGTTTCGTTGCCCAGTAGTCAAGGGGATTGTCTACCTCGGTTGGCAGGGTGCTGTCCAAGTAGGCCCAAGCCTGTTGTTTGAGCTCCTGCTCCAGGTCCACCTGATGCTGCTGCTGCTGCTGCGGCTGGTTAGTAGTTTCCTCACTGCGCTGGTGAAGAAAGCTACTCATCATCGACTGCAGACTGAGGCAGCCACTGCTGGTGGAGCTGCCACTGCTCCTACCACCCCACCCCTCCCCTGCTGCCATGCCAGCGGAACGCGAGCGCACAGGGCCCACAGTGTCTGAGGATGGACGTTGGCGCACAAAGGCAGAGACCAACTGACTACATAGGTGGTTTTTATAGTACGTAATTTTGGCCTCCCTCTCAGCAGGTGTGAAAAAGGCCACCATTTTGGACCGGTAGCGAGGGTCCAACAAGGTGGACAGCCAAAAGTCATCCCTCTGTCTGATGGTTATTATTCGGCTGTCGCTACGCAAGCAACCGAGCATGCTATGGGCCATTTGTGCCAAGGAATGCGAGGGACTCCCTGCCTCCATCTCCACAGCATACTGCCACGGTGCGTCTGGGTCCTCTGTCTCCTCCTCCTCCTCCTCTACCAGATGCTCCTGCTCCTCCACTCCTGTCCGCTGAGTGGAAAAACCACCCATTTCACTCAATAATTCCTGAGCACAAATGTCCTCCTCTACCTCCTCCTCTTCTTCCTGTCCTGCCCCCACAGGGGTCATGTGGCGTTGAGATCTGTGCGCCACGTCTACCGCACCCTGACCAGCCATTGTTAACAGCATTTGTTCCAGGACGTGCAACAGAGGAATGACGTCGTTCATCCCATAGTCCTGCCGACTCACGAATAGCGTGGCCTCCTCAAAGGGCCTGAGCAAGCGGCAGGTGTCACGCATGAGCTGCCAATGGCTGACATCTAAGTTACACAGGGGAGTACCTTTATCCGCTTGTAACATCAGGAAATCGGTGATGGCCTTTCGCTGCTCGTAAAGGCGGTCTAACATGTGTAGGGTTGAATTCCACCTTGTTGCAACGTCGCAGATCAGGCGATGCTGTGGAATTCCGTTCTGCCGCTGCAGCTCAATGAGGGTGTTCTTTGCGGTGTAGGAATGGCTGAAATGCATGCACAGTTTACGTGACATTTTAAGGATGTCTTGCAGTGGGATGGTGGATTTTAGGAACCGCTTGACAACCAGATTGAACACGTGAGCCATGCATGGCGCATGGCACAACCTTCCTTGACGCAGAGCAGACACCATGTTCTTTCCGTTGTCAGTCAACATGGTTCCGATTTTTAGTTTGCGCGGAGACAGCCATCTGTCGATTTCTCTGTTCATTACACTCAGCAGTTCCTCCCCTGTGTGACTACGTTCGCCAAGGCATACCAGGTGCAGCACAGCGTGACACCGTTGCGCCCTGCACATGTGATATGCCGGTCGGGTAATGGGACTTGGCACGGGGGTGGCGGCTGAGGACACGGCGGAAAAAGAGGTGGTAGAGGCGGACATGCTTGCTGGACCAAGGACGTGCAAACGTGGAGGCAAAAGCGTCGTGACCTGTCCAAGTTGCTGGTGCGGCTGTGCCGGCACCACGTTCACCCAGTGGGCCGTAAATGACATGTACTGTCCCTGACCGTAGTTACAGCTCCACACGTCGGCGCTGCCGTGCACTTTGGCAGAGACCGACATGCTCAAAGACTGGCCCACCATCTCTTCTACATGTGAATGCAGGGCTGGCACTGCCTTTTGGGCAAAGAAATGACGGCTTGGCACTCTCCACCGCGGCGCGGCACAAGCCATCATTTCTCGGAAAGGTGCTGAGTCCACCAGTTGGAAAGGGAGGGACTGCAGCACCAGCAACTTGGACAGGAGGACGTTCAGCTTTTGCACCGTCGGGTGCGTGCTCGCAAACTGTTGTCTCTTGGATACGGATTCCAAGAAAGACTGTTGACGGAATCCGAGAAGAGGAGTAGCAGGAGAAGGAGCATCTGAACGAGCGGAAGATGCCAACGAGCGACAACTCCCCTCAGCAGAGGTGTTGGAGCCTTGACTGGCTGATAGAGGGCGATTGACGACGTCGGGTGACGGAGCAAGTAACGGAGCGGGTGATGGAGCGGGGGCTGGGGCAGGCAGAACCGCCGTATGTTTATCACGGTTTTCCCAGGCCACCGAATGGTGACGCTGCATATGCTGACGCAACGCTGTAGTCCCAACATGGGCCCCCTGGCCACGCTTGCATTTCTGGCCACATAGTCGACATACGGCTACGTTTACTTCCTCGGGCGGCTTGAGGAAAAATTGCCACACCACCGAGTAGGAAACTTTGCCCCCGCTACTCTTCACTGGCTGACTGCTACTTCCTCCGTGCGCACCGGCACCACTACTGGCCGTGGTGGTAGGCTGCAGTGGAGCTGGTGCTCTACTCCGTGGACGTTTGGCTCCACTGACACTGATGCGACCCTGCTGCTGTCTCCTGGGCAACCCACCGACTGTTTTGCTCGCTGCCAAGCTGCCACCCTCTTCTCCTGATGATGCGGAAGAAATTGCCTGATGACGACGAGGCTGCCAAGTGCGATCAACCTCCTCATCATCAAGTAGGGTCTCCGCCTCACTACTAGCCCCCTCGGCTGCGTCTGGGTCAGGAGACAGACCTGTCTCTAGACCGGCTACCGAGCCACTCTCCTCGCCAGTACTTGTTCGCTTGGCTGCTGAAAAGGCCGATGTCTCCCCCCGTTCCTGACCGCCCTCTGTTAGCTCTTCCTCACTGTACAGTGGGGCTGAGCCCACAGCATGCGATACTTCGCTTGGTGAGGGAACAGCAAAGGACAGGGGCAGGTAGAGGACACGTGATTTCAGTGGGCTTGCTCCCGGGCCATGCCAACTAACGGTTGTGTCTGACGTACCCACCGACCGTTGGCTGTAGGTGTCAGAGGTGACCTGGGAAGAGGAAGACGACCGAGCCAACCAATCAATGACGGCAGGGTTGTCGGTGGAGACACGACCGCTGGATGACACCGGGAGCACTGGCCTCTGGCTGCGAATACTGCTGCCTCGACCCCTTCCTCTGCTGCCACGTCTGCTCGCTCCTAAAACATTGCCTCCTCTGCCACTCCTCTGCATGTTGTCTGACATACTATTTAATTCAACGATTAGGTGTCCCTGAGTAACAATTCTCTGGCACTCAGTAACAATTCTGTCTGTCCCTGAGTATGAATTCTGTGGCCCTGAGTAACAATTCTGTGTCTGTGCGAGTAACAATTCTGTGTCTGTGCGAGTAACAATTCTGTGTCTGTGCAAGTAACAATTTTGTGTCTGTGCGAGTAACAATTCTCTGGCACTCAGTAACAATTCTGTCTGTCCCTGAGTAACAATTCTCTGGCACTCAGTAACAATTCTGTCTGTCCCTGAGTAACAATTCTCTGGCACTCAGTAACAATTCTGTCTGTCCCTGAGTAACAATTCTCTGGCACTCAGTAACAATTCTGTCTGTCCCTGAGTAACAATTCTCTGGCACTCAGTAACAATTCTGTCTGTCCCTGAGTATGAATTCTGTGGCCCTGAGTAACAATTCTGTGTCTGTGCGAGTAACAATTCTGTGTCTGTGCAAGTAACAATTTTGTGTCTGTGCGAGTAACAATTCTCTGGCACTCAGTAACAATTCTGTCTGTCCCTGAGTAACAATTCTCTGGCACTCAGTAACAATTCTGTCTGTCCCTGAGTAACAATTCTCTGGCACTCAGTAACAATTCTGTCTGTCCCTGAGTAACAATTCTCTGGCACTCAGTAACAATTCTGTCTGTCCCTGAGTATGAATTCTGTGGCCCTGAGTAACAATTCTGTCTGTGCGAGTAACAATTCTGTGTCTGTGCAAGTAACAATTTTGTGTCTGTGCGAGTAACAATTCTCTGGCACTCAGTAACAATTCTGTCTGTCCCTGAGTAACAATTCTCTGGCACTCAGTAACAATTCTGTCTGTCCCTGAGTAACAATTCTCTGGCACTCAGTAACAATTCTGTCTGTCCCTGAGTAACAATTCTCTGGCACTCAGTAACAATTCTGTCTGTCCCTGAGTATGAATTCTGTGGCCCTGAGTAACAATTCTGTGTCTGTGCGAGTAACAATTCTGTGTCTGTGCAAGTAACAATTTTGTGTCTGTGCGAGTAACAATTCTCTGGCACTCAGTAACAATTCTGTCTGTCCCTGAGTAACAATTCTCTGGCACTCAGTAACAATTCTGTCTGTCCCTGAGTAACAATTCTCTGGCATTCAGTAACAATTCTGTCTGTCCCTGAGTATGAATTCTGTGGCCCTGAGTAACAATTCTGTGTCTGTGCGAGTAACAATTCTGTGTCTGTGCAAGTAACAATTTTGTGTCTGTGCGAGTAACAATTCTCTGGCACTCAGTAACAATTCTGTCTGTCCCTGAGTAAGAATTCTCTGGCACTCAGTAACAATTCTGTCTGTCCCTAAGTAACAATTCTCTGGCACTCAGTAACAATTCTGTCTGTCCCTGAGTATGAATTCTGTGGCCCTGAGTAACAATTCTGTGTCTGTGCGAGTAACAATTCTGTGTCTGTGCAAGTAACAATTTTGTGTCTGTGCGAGTAACAATTCTCTGGCACTCAGTAACAATTCTGTCTGTCCCTGAGTAACAATTCTCTGGCACTCAGTAACAATTCTGTCTGTCCCTGAGTAACAATTCTCTGGCACTCAGTAACAATTCTGTCTGTCCCTGAGTATGAATTCTGTGGCCCTGAGTAACAATTCTGTGTCTGTGCGAGTAACAATTCTGTGTCTGTGCAAGTAACAATTTTGTGTCTGTGCGAGTAACAATTCTCTGGCACTCAGTAACAATTCTGTCTGTCCCTGAGTAACAATTCTCTGGCACTCAGTAACAATTCTGTCTGTCCCTGAGTAACAATTCTCTGGCACTCAGTAACAATTCTGTCTGTCCCTGAGTAACAATTCTCTGGCACTCAGTAACAATTCTGTGTCTGTGCGAGTAACAATTCTGTGTCTGTGCAAGTAACAATTTTGTGTCTGTGCGAGTAACAATTCTCTGGCACTCAGTAACAATTCTGTCTGTCCCTGAGTAACAATTCTCTGGCACTCAGTAACAATTCTGTCTGTCCCTGAGTAACAATTCTCTGGCACTCAGTAACAATTCTGTCTGTCCCTGAGTAACAATTCTCTGGCACTCAGTAACAATTCTGTGTCTGTGCGAGTAACAATTCTGTGTCTGTGCAAGTAACAATTTTGTGTCTGTGCGAGTAACAATTCTCTGGCACTCAGTAACAATTCTGTCTGTCCCTGAGTAACAATTCTCTGGCACTCAGTAACAATTCTGTCTGTCCCTGAGTAACAATTCTCTGGCACTCAGTAACAATTCTGTCTGTCCCTGAGTATGAATTCTGTGGCCCTGAGTAACAATTCTGTGTCTGTGCGAGTAACAATTCTGTGTCTGTGCAAGTAACAATTTTGTGTCTGTGCGAGTAACAATTCTCTGGCACTCAGTAACAATTCTGTCTGTCCCTGAGTAACAATTCTCTGGCACTCAGTAACAATTCTGTCTGTCCCTGAGTAACAATTCTCTGGCACTCAGTAACAATTCTGTCTGTCCCTGAGTAACAATTCTCTGGCACTCAGTAACAATTCTGTCTGTCCCTGAGTATGAATTCTGTGGCCCTGAGTAACAATTCTGTCTGTGCGAGTAACAATTCTGTGTCTGTGCAAGTAACAATTTTGTGTCTGTGCGAGTAACAATTCTCTGGCACTCAGTAACAATTCTGTCTGTCCCTGAGTAACAATTCTCTGGCACTCAGTAACAATTCTGTCTGTCCCTGAGTAACAATTCTCTGGCACTCAGTAACAATTCTGTCTGTCCCTGAGTAACAATTCTCTGGCACTCAGTAACAATTCTGTCTGTCCCTGAGTAACAATTCTCTGGCACTCAGTAACAATTCTGTCTGTCCCTGAGTATGAATTCTGTGGCCCTGAGTAACAATTCTGTGTCTGTGCGAGTAACAATTCTGTGTCTGTGCAAGTAACAATTTTGTGTCTGTGCGAGTAACAATTCTCTGGCACTCAGTAACAATTCTGTCTGTCCCTGAGTAACAATTCTCTGGCACTCAGTAACAATTCTGTCTGTCCCTGAGTAACAATTCTCTGGCACTCAGTAACAATTCTGTCTGTCCCTGAGTAACAATTCTCTGGCACTCAGTAACAATTCTGTCTGTCCCTGAGTATGAATTCTGTGGCCCTGAGTAACAATTCTGTCTGTGCGAGTAACAATTCTGTGTCTGTGCAAGTAACAATTTTGTGTCTGTGCGAGTAACAATTCTCTGGCACTCAGTAACAATTCTGTCTGTCCCTGAGTAACAATTCTCTGGCACTCAGTAACAATTCTGTCTGTCCCTGAGTAACAATTCTCTGGCACTCAGTAACAATTCTGTCTGTCCCTGAGTAACAATTCTCTGGCACTCAGTAACAATTCTGTCTGTCCCTGAGTAACAATTCTGTCTGTCCCTGAGAATGAATTCTGTGGCCCTGAGTAAGAATTCTCTGGCACTCAGTAACAATTCTGTCTGTCCCTGAGTAACAATTCTCTGGCACTCAGTAACAATTCTGTCTGTCCCTGAGTAAAAATTCTGTGGCCCTAATAACGTTTCTGTGGCCCTAAGTAACAATTCTCTGGCACTGAGTGAAAATTCTGTCTGTCCCTGAGTATGAATTCTGTGGCCCTAACTAGCGTTTCTTTGTCCCTAAATAACGATTCTGTGGCCCTCATTAACAAGTCTGTGTCCCTGAGTAATGGTTCTCTGTCCCTAAGTAACTTCTCTCTGTCCCCAATTCTCGTTTCTGTGGCCCTAACTCTGTCCCTGTCCCTAGTACAGAGCGGTCTGCCTCTGTTCAATGACTGCAGGCAAATGAAGATTTCCAAAATGGCCGCTATATATACCTCGACCATTACACAGTGCTGGCTGGCTGGCTGCTGATTGGCTGATGCGATCACATGTCGTTGAGGAATGCATTATGGGGCAGCGCGCCTTGTCTGCGCGCCTTCCCCGACATCCCCGCTCCGTCGCCGCACATGTCAGCCGCCATTTTCGGAAAAATTTCGATTCGCGCGTCCGAATTAGGCTGTTTTTCGGATTCGGCACGAATCGAAATTTTTCCGATATTCGACTCGAATTCCACTTCGGATACTTCGATTCGCTCATCTCTATATATAATAAACAAGAAGCAATGCAGAAATGTATGAACTGGTATATAATGCTTCAGTTAAACCGCTATCTGCATTATGCATTAAAGTGGACCTACTCATAAGCTGACCGTGCATTGGGTACATTTCAGCTGTTTCCATAAGAACTGAACAAAATCAACTCCAGAGGTGGCCCTGTCAGGTACAGCTCACCCAACATGCTTCAGTTGAAAAATCAAAGGAGCACGGCAGAAAATTGTCAGTCAGACAGGACCTGTATCCAGTCAGATGCAGCCGCTGCTCAGGTATTCTGACAACTGATGTTTGTTATAATACAATAGCCAGCAGAGCAGGTTCATCCATCTGCACTGTAAAGTCTGGATGGGGAATTATGTTATATGAAAAAAATCTATTAGTATATGGCCTCCTTTAGGCATTTTATCCTTCAAGACAAGTTGGATATGAATACCCCAAGTTATGTTCTAGCTCCCTGATCAGGGAAATGTCAAACCTCTGGAGACCCAGAGTATGTGAGAACAGCAGTCCAACTCCCTAGTGTGTGTATAGTATAAGGCAGGGGCAGACTGACAACTCATGGGGCCCCCATGTCCTCGCCCACACCCAAAAAACCCTATGAAAAAGTCAATGAAACTTACCAGGGGCATCTCATGGGGCCCCCTACTGACACCGGGCCCTCTGGCAGTGCCCTAGTGCTCGAATGGTCAGTCCGCTCTTGGTATAAGTTATATTTTTTTCCCGTTTTATTTTTCGCAAGGTACAGTACATGGAAATGACAGTAGAATGCTTTACACTTAAGAGTCAAATATTACAATAAAGTACAGCATAGTGATCCACAGACATTATGGTGTCCTTTTATCATGCAGTGGTAAATGACCGCTGCTCAGTTCTCCGGCGTTCTCAAAGGAGACAGTTCTCCTCTGAATGCCTTTTTATGAAGTGGTATAGATTGCTTCTCCTAATGAGAGAAGCAATCTACAAACGCTTTGAACGCGAAAAAACGCCTGCTTTTACTATAATCTCGCAAGATTACAGTAAGAGATCAGTCAAACACAGTTTACTGAGAAGCGGTAAATTATCGCTGCTTCGTTTGCGGTTCCCCCGATTCTTCAGCTCTGGGCTGGAGAATCTGGAGGGAGAACACAGATCGCCAGTGAAGGGCTGACATCGCTCCTTCATACACTGGCCGTCTGTGTACTGAAGTGATCAGAGGAGAACATGTTCTCCGCTGGTCATCTCTGTTTCCTAAACCACTAATGATCTGAGATCAGCAACAATCCTCAGGATCGCCGCTGATCTCAGTTTCATAAAAGGACACCACTATACAATTGGTCACTTGTCTTCCACCTGCTGCGGAAAGGAAATGACCGTATATTTCTACAGTAAACAACGGTGTCTTAGGAAATATAAATAAACAGCGCAAAAATAGATTTCTAAATCCACTCATAAAAAATTATTATATAAAGTGCATAAATTAATAGTGAATATCCTCAATTATATTATTATAAAACACCAAAAAGTCCATGTGTAATAAAGATCAAAAATTCCAGAAATTCTTCAAATATAAAGAAAAACTTCCACCTTCCACCCGTGCAGAAACCAACATCAAATGCACTCACCAGAACTCGGTGAGTGAGAAGCCTTTAAGGAATTTTAAAGGGATCCTAAACCCTCTTTAGCATCCACTCTATAGAATTATTCACCATCCGAATAGGCTCCACCATTCAACCAGGAGAAAGAAATCTCAAATAGTGTAATATTGCCAAATAATAGTAAAACTTCAAAACAGAGATTAAGGCCACTCACATGTCAGCAACTTGTAAAAGGCACATTTATTGAATATAATAGCCTCCAGATAAAACATGACCGGAAATGCGTCAACGCGTCTTGAGAACGCCCAATGGGAGGGGCGAAACGCGTTGACGCATTTCCGGTCCATACCCCGTACGTCTGACGTCACTTCCGGTGAGTGGAGCGCACGCTGAGCGGTGCGTTCCAGCGGCCATCTTTGGGAGCTGTGTTGGTCTGTGTGGATTCTCTGCTCTATCCTGTGGCTGATGTGAGATTCCTGGAATAAGGAGGCTGTTAAAATGCTCATGTTTTATCTGGAGGCTATTATATTCAATAAATGTGCCTTTTACAAGTTGCTGACATGTGAGTGGCCTTAATCTCTGTTTTGAAATTTTACTATTATTTGGCAATATTACACTATTTGAGATTTCTTTCTCCTGGTTGAATGGTGGAGCCTATTCGGATGGTGAAGAATTCTATAGAGTGGATGCTAAAGAGGGTTTAGGATCCCTTTAAAACTCCTTAAAGGCTTCTCACTTACCAAGTTCTGGTGAGTGCATTTGATGTTGGTTTCTGCACGGGTGGAAGGTGGAAGTTTTTCTTTGTATTTGAAGAATTTCTGGAATTTTTGATCTTTATTACACATGGTTTTTTTGGTGTTTTATAATAATATAATTGAGGATATTCACTATTAATTTATGCACTTTATATAATAATTTTATTGTTTATTTATATTTCTTATTGTTTGTGTTTTTTCACAATTTCCACAGCAGCAGTTTAGATTTTGTAGTTTTTGGCGCAGGAATAAGTTTTATTATTTTTTTGAACGGTGTCTTAGGGTTTAAGCTGTGAAGAGGGGGAAAGGGGGAACATAGAGTATTTTAACCCTTGCTGCAGCACCTAGTATGGCCTGACTGTATTACAGTAATAGATAGGGAGTCTTCAGTTGGGCTTTAAAACTTTAATGAGTGATCATACAAAGGAAGAGTCTTGTTTAGGAATGTCCTGTCAACTGTTGTCTATCAGTATATACGGTAGTGATATTTTCAAGCCCTGGTTTCTGTATAACCTTTGTAATTATATATGTATTTCATAGATAGGCATATATTTTTATTTTATACAGGTTATGATTTGTAAAACAAGGTCTAGCCACAATGACCCTTCTAACCCAAGACCATATGATCTTTTGTCCAATTTTAGGTCACACGAGGGGGCTGTGTGCTTAATTGGTTGACATGGGTCAGTTTTTATCAGCTTCATTCAGTGCTATAGTATAAGCTGTCCTGATTTTAGATGTGGTTTACAAGGTCACATACAGGTTCTGGGATGCCTGACAAACTGTAGAAAATGGCTACAGACTAATTTCTCTCTGCATACTTCACCTGTGTTATGGGAAGTAAAGTACCCTTCCTAATAATGACAGATGAGCTATCCATTTTCTCTCTGACAGCACTTGTGACATGTGACATATCTTATTCATAAACATGAATGACGGGCGGCAATAACCACGTAGTGGGTATGGATTAGCGATGACAGACTTGGTAAGCAAGCCTTGCAGCTAAATCTGAAAAAATATTCAAAACATGAAAAACAAAAATACACGAAGCAAAACACTGTAGCTAATATAGTATTCAAATCTCTTGTAACCATATAGAGTAAAAAAGCATTTGCTTTGTATAAAAAATACAGGGAATTTTGCCAAGAGGGACCAATCAGATTAAAGTTGACAATTTTCTTGTGCAGAATAAAAGATGAAAAGCTGATACCTGATTGGTATGTATGGGTACAGTGCAGAATGTTATGTATATTATGCTTGACTGTCACACTGTGGAGTGAATTCACACAAGCTCAGTACACTACATTGGACCCCTGTTATTTGGGAGGCTTTTGGCAGAAGTTTGTACTGACTATTAAGCATTTCCCATAGCTGATCATGTGAATCTAACCTCAATCATCTGATATGGCAGGTAATTGTAGTGTGATCATTTGTGATTTCATTTGTTGGAACTTAGGGGTAAGTGGAGTAAAGTAGCTGAGGGCAGCATGAGGTAGGATTTTTTTATTCAGGGGAGAGAGTATACTTATAAAAGTTAACTCATATTTTAATTTGTAGAATTATATTGTCCTAAGAACTCATTGGCATTAGTCCACTGGTGCATTGTAGATATAATTATCTACCTAAAAAATAAATGTAGGAAATAGGTTTTTTTATGAAATGATAGCCTATAGTTCCTAAACTTTTAAGGCTACAAGTGATGTAAGCCAGTATGACACATTGGATTTCATTAATACAATAAAAAAAATGTTCATCCAATTGAGCTCTAAAGTGACATAAACTGTAATTGGCAAATCATTGAGAATGTAAAGAAATCCAGCAATGGTGATCCAACAAAGGACTCTTAGATCCTGAAGCAAGGAATGCATTATGCTGTATAGCAGATATTCTATCCAGATTCCGAACATATTGTAAAATTCAGGGTTGTCTAGCTCAAGTGTAGCACTCACCAGTGTGTACAGTCTATGCCAGATATTGTAATTTAAAGGCTTGTTGGCCCACTTTTATTTAAAAGAAAATTCAAGCAAAGTTCCAGAAAACAAAACCAGTGGGCTTTCCTCGCAGGGGTTTTCATCATTGACATTAAAATTAAACATCCAGCCTCCTGGATCTCTATAGCAAGGAAATAGATATTCCGCCTCCTAGCTTACACATACAGCATTGCTGCTTGGGCCTTCCACTTCAGTCCCTTGTCTGTCTTCTACAAACTATTTTCTCATCAACACTGTGCCCATAGCTAGCAACCCCTTGCTGCTCTGGCCCTCAGGCTCAGTCTCTGTCTATTCCTGTGCAGACATGAACCCCTCTGTCTGCTACCTTGCACACACATGGACTTCCTGGGAGGGTGATACCCAAACCCATGATCAGGTCTCTGCAAAAAGCCCAGCATACACCTGACCAATTAGCGTGCTGGCGGTTTTGAAAACCAGGATCCATAACTGGAGATTTCATCCCTCCCAGATCACTTTGAAATATTTTTGGGCTCCAGGTCCCAAAGCGGGCTTTACTAAACAATGAGGAAACTGAAAAGCTAGTTTCCTGTGCATGACAAAAGCTCCCTGCAGCCTCTCAACCTGCCTAGATGAGAATCCTAAGACAACAACTCTTTTTAGACTTTGGCAGGGCACTACACTGTCACAACATGTAATCTTGATAGTTATCCAATAGGGATCAGACCAGTGGGTCAGTAGAAATGATCATAGTCCACCAATACTGAATGTCAGTTGTACCAGTTCAATTATTCAAGTTTAGTTAATATGTGAAAATATCCAGATGTTGGTAAATTTTGCTGGTCAGCTTTTTAAAAAGTATGTGTAAGCAGATGTTAGTTGTAGAGCAGACACTCCATTCAACCTTAACAGGCAATTGCTGTAGATTGACTCTTCTCAACCTTTTTAACATGGAGAAACCCTTGAGATAACTTCTTGGTTTCTGGTAACTCCTCCTAATAATTACTATATCTACAATTCACAGTACATTAGTGTGATGGTCAGTGGGAAGAATACTCCTTATATTTGTGGTCATCGGGATGATTTCCTCCCCCTTACAGATAGCTAAAACAATTATTGTCTGTGGTTACCTATCTGAGAGTCAGAAATAGCTTGTTTGCTCATGGAACCCTTAGCAATTCCAGGAGAAACCCTCGTTGAGAAAGGCTGCTGTAGGTGGATGCTAAATGCCACATTCTATGAATGGTTTATGATTCAAATTGTCTTCAAAATAAATACTCTTCCAAGGTTCACCAGGCATGCAGGCAGCTGACATGAGCTTTGCCAGTTAGGTTTGCTACTGAGAAGAAAGAGGGCCTTCTTCACAAGGTCAAGGGCATTGTGTACAACAGCTGTAGGGCTATATTATTAAAATATCACTAACTCATTCAAACATTTATTTGCAGATTTTAGAAAAACAAACTATCGTGTAGGATAATAAAGCCGTTCCTTATAAAATCTGCGTTGTAATCCTTTATTCTTGTAATTTTGTAATTGATATGGAACCAGGATTGTCCAACTGGATGGAGGTCACCAAATGCCAGCATACAGTGGAGTATTCATTTGTTTGTCAGATTGAGGTTTTGGATTCTCTACTGAGCAAAACATATCTGGCTAATTTACAGTGAGTGCAAGAGGTGCACTCACTGACTGGCTTTGAGACTGGATAAAGCCTGAGATTGGGTCCAGTGTGTGATCATCTCACCTCCATCCCTCATCAGGATACACTTTTACTTTTGGCAACTGCACAAAGTCATGGAAAAGTGACTGTTGGTTATCAAAAGAGGGCTTTCATTAGAAGCTTCATTATCACAAGACCAAAGGGAGTGGATCTGATTGTGTTATTCTCTATTACTAGTCAAGTAACAAGGATATGTGACTGCATTCGGCTGTGTGTGACCCACAGAATAGAACAAATGGAAAGTAGCCCATCAGTATGTACCTGAAGTGCGTGTGGTCACAGTCAGGACAAATTACTGCGAGTTTTAAAAAGAAATCCCTATCACTCAGCTCTGCCATCCTGCAAAGTGGACCTAAGGTGCCTACAGATATAAAACATTCAGTATATTACTAAATCAGGGGCCATTCCTAAGTCTGTAACCTCTCTGGCTATTGAATACATTCCCTATTTAAGACTTCTTGGGCTTGGATTGTCCAATTCGATTGGCTTTGTTTTCCCAAGGTAGTTCAGTGCTGGTCTTGTCCATAAAGTACCCCTCCATAGATACAAATCTGCACATTTGCAGATGTTCGTACAACAATATTTCAAATTTGTTCACCTATAGGCTGTAAATAAAAACTACTTAACACTGCCCACAGAGGTAATGTATGTGGGGCGAGGGGTTCATTTTTATCTGCTAATCCCTCAAATTTTGGGGAGTTTAAAGCATAAAAATCTTCTTTGTTAGCAAAAGTTTGAGTTAAAGATTTTTACCTTTCCTCTAAGGCATACAAATGTCAGAGTATTTACTGTATTAATCAGCTGGTAATCTGGAGCTTACACAATTGCATAAAGGTGAAGAGTTATCCGGGGTCAAGTAGAGTTTGCAGTGAGTAGTTCATTGAGCCTCCACCCTCCTGAGAAAGTGGCATGTAGCATTAGCAGCGCTTGCAAGCAACTCTGCTACGCCTGCCAACAGGAGATGCCAAACCAAATGTTGAATAATTAAGCGCAGCTACCTGAAGTTATATGTAAACCTACTTTTATTAACTATTACCGGCATCCCGTTAATAATACTGCCAGATGAAAGAAAACTTTATTAGTTAAGCAATCATAACATCATTCACGAATAAACCTGAGAAATCTTCCGTGTATTTTATGGAATTCATTTTAGGACATGTAAGCAGAGTAGTTAGGCCTAGCATGTCTGATTTGCAAGTATATCTGAGATTAGGTAAAAATATTATAGGAAATTGTTCATACTAGGAAATTGATGCCCATTGAAACGTTTCCACCCATGAAACAAAATAAAGCTTAAACCTTTTGAATTCAAAAGGAAAATTTTTTTTGATATAGTTCATGTGCATATTTGATCAATAAACATCAGATATATTTTTCCATGTTAAGTACATGCTAAGTAATGTGTAAGTGTATCGCTTACAGCTATTTATTACATCTCATAGAGAACACAATTCTCCCTCTGACATTGGGGCTGATTTACTAAAACTGGAGAGTACAAAATCTGGTGCAGCTGTGCATGGTAGCCAATCAGCTTTTAACCTCAGCTTGTTCAATTAAGCTTTGACAAAAAAAAAACCTGGAAGCTGATTGGTTTCTATACTAAGCTGCTCTAGATTTTGCACTTTTATTAAATCAACCCTATGCACTTTTTCTTTGTTCAGGCATCACCCAGCATACGTATCTATGTATGGGGCTGAGGTGCAGGCACAGGGATGATGTAGTCATGTAAATTTTGGTGCCTGTGCCATAAGCTCTAAGTTTTCCCTGTGTGTACATGTCTCAGGCTCCTTTTGCTTTGCCAGTGATCACGGAGTAAAGGAAATCTCAGTAAATTCTTCCTCCTTGCTTAAGCAGACTGTTGACATCATTCTCCCAGGATGCTCCTCTCGGGCAGGCCTGCAAAGAGTGTGCCTAGGCACAGGAACTCAGGTTGGCTCTGAGGAAGAGGTTGTGTCCTCGAAACACGTTAGCCAGTTGGTCATCCAGGGTTCCATCTTATGGACTCAGATGTTGTTTGGATCATACATCTTGTTCAGTTTGACATGCCTGTGTTTTTATGTCTATTGTGAGTATGATACTTACTTTATTTCTTCAATAAATATTTTAAACGATAGTGCACTAGGTCGGTGCGCCCTATTTCTGTTTCTCCATTTGCATACAGGAACTCAGGAGTTTTGTTTTCATCAACATGTCAGGAATTTGTTCATGTCAAGTAAAACTTTTACTTTAAATGTATACCCAACGTCTGCCTGTTCTTGCTATACTTAAAATATTTGTACATTTCATGCAGAACTTCACCTGAAAATTAAACTAACCTTTTTTTTTCTCTTCCTCTTTCCAAGCCTTCTTAAAAATTTTTTTTTCTTTTTTTCCAGAGCTGGTACCTTTTTTGTGGTACCCATTCCTCATTCTTTGCCTGAGTGAGGATGACATCAGCTGCAACTTGCAGCTGCTGACTATTAATTTACCCAAACCTGAGTTTCTCCTCTGTTTAAGTGATCCTCTACCCTCCACTGCAGTTTTGGTGAACTGATCTTTTTCTGGAACTATCTGTAACCAGTGATCAGCGAGGCAGGGGCTTCTCTGTCAGACTCCTGCTTGCAGATCAAGACTTTAGTTGTCAAAGTGACAGCTGATCTCAGCAGGATGGTGTGTAAAAGCACACACAGTGGAAGAAAAGCTTCCATAAATGTTTGGGAGGCTTAAATGAAGTTCTCCAGAATATTTATATAATACTGCACTTCCTCAACTGGCAAAAGAGCAATTCAAGGCAACAAGTGAAACCAGTCTGTAAATTGCTAAAGCTATCCAGACAATACTGTGACTGTGTTCAAGCCAAAATCCACTCAGTTTTAATAACCATCAGTCTACAGTTGACCTGCGATACAACCTACCTTCAGTCCTTGTCTACTGGAGAGCAACCTAAAGGAAACAATCCTTACATTAGTGCTAATATCCTGCCTGAATAGAGTGATCCAGGGCCCCACACCTTCCTTCCACAGTGTTAGGATTTCACTACCTGACATGCGGTTCATTTCCAAGTTTGTCATTTGATGCGCCTCCATCTTGAATGTCACAAGATGAAGTTCATCATATTATTAGAAGTCCTATTTAACAATCATCTGGTGATAGTATGCCCATATTTATAGTGTGACAAGGATGTGTATGTGTATATACTGCAGCTCATTCTGTTGTGTATAGAGTTCAGCCTGGGAACGGAAGTCTAACCCAGTGGGGACCCATTCAGAAAGACAGCTGTTTCTCCATTTGGCTCCTATGTTTGTCTGGTCTTTAGCTTCATATAGGGTAGATTTCAAAGGAACAGTTAAGACCTCACCTGAGAAAAAAAAACAGTTATTTTATTTACCCTGTAGAAAAGGTTTAGTCTGGAGCAGGTCACTATCTTTCAGTATCATTTAATTATGTGCTATACTTCTTAGCACTTCAACTGAACACCAGGCATATATTAACAAAATAATGGCAGTTATAATAAAAATATAAAAATAATGAAATGTATTTTTAAATGGGGCTAATGTAAATGCCTGTAATCCCTTGCAGCACTCAGACTAAAGCTGGCCATACACGTGTAGATTTTCGGATGAGAATATTCATACGAAAAGCCATACAAAAATTCTTTGAACATTCCGTGAATGAAGGAATGTCATTTGATAGTTGTCTTTTGCTTTTAACATTTGAGTTTAACCACCTCCCATCCGGCCGCTGTATATAAATGGCCAGACGGTGGCAGTGCAGGGTTGGGTGGCCGTTTATAAACGGCCTCCCCGCCCCCTGCTTGTTCGCGCTTCCTGGGAGTGCGCAGCACCGCGATCCAGTGCCCGCTGTGTCCTCAGGACACAGTGTTAGACCGATCGTCATACGGAACCTCTGTGCGAGGTCCCGATCATGTGATCACTGATTGGCCAATCAGTGATCATATGCAGAGTAGTAAGCAAGATGTCCCTTCTGACATCATTGCTTACTACGTGTGAAATCTGTGAATGATCACAGAGGTCACATGGTACAAGGCTATTCACAACAGCCTTGTACCATGTGACAAGCTGTGACCAATCATAGCTCACACAGTAGTTCTTAATGGCTGCAAGAATGCAGCCAGAGAGAAGGAGAAATTATTGCTTTTACAGCCTTCATGGGTGTAAAAGCAATCAGTGTGAAAAAAAAAAATCAGAACAATAATATAAAAAAAATAAAAATGTAAAAAAAAATGTTTAAAAATTATAATTTTTGGTTATAAACTAAATTGGGTTTTTTTTTTTTTTTTTTACTAAAAAGATAACGGAATACATTTTGGGTAAGATTTATGATCAAATACTATTTATTTGCAAAATTTTATAAGAAAAACACTTTTTTTTCAAAATTTTTGGACATTTTCATTTACATAGCAAAAAAAATAAGTGGTGAATAAATATCAACAAAATAAAGTTTTATCTGTCTCATTTCATTTGAACTAAGAATGATAATTCTATTTGACACAAAAGATAACGGTCTTAATTTGGACATGGGATTCCTCAACCATTATCCGACAGTTTTATGACTATCTACAGTTGCAAGAAAAAGTATGTGAACCCCTTGGGATTACGTGGAGTTTTGCATGAATTGGGCATAAAATGTGCTCTGAACGTCATCTAAGTCACAACAATAGAAGAACACAGTCTGCTGAACATAATACTACATCAAACATTAGATGTTGCCATGGTTTAATTGCACATAACATGTAAACATTCACAGTGCAGGGAGGAAAAAGTATGTGAGGCCCCAGCTTAATGACTTCTCCCAGAGCTAATTGGAGCCAGGAGTGAGCCAACCTTGACTCCAATCAGTGTGATGATATTGGATGTGTTGCTGACAGCTGTCCTGCCCTTAAAAAACACACACCTGTTTTGGGTTTACTGGTTTCAAGAAGCACTGTCTGATGTGAACCATGCCTCGCAGAAAAGAGATCTCAGAAGACCTACGATCAAGAATTGTTGACTTGCATGAAGCTGGAAAGGGTTACAAAAGTATCTCCAAAAGCCTTGATGTTCATGTGTCCACGGTAAGACAGACTGTCTACAAATGGAGAAAGTTTAGCACTGTTGCTACTCTCCCTAGGCGTGGTCGTCCTGTAAAAATGACTGCAAGAGCACAGCGCAGAATGCTGCATGAGGTAAAGAAGAATCCCAGAGTGTCAGCTAAAGACCTACAGAAATCTCTGGCACATGCTAACATTTTTGTTGACACATCTACAATAAGGAAAACATTAAACAAGAATGGAGTACATGGGAGGACACCACGGAGGAAGCCATTGCTGTCCAAAAAGAATATTGCAGCACGTTTGAAGTTTGCAAAAGAGCACCTGGATGTTCCACAGCACTACTGGCAAAATATACTGTGGGCAGATGAAACCAAGATTGAGTTGTTTGGGAAGAACACACAACACTATGTGTGGAGAAAAAAAGGCACAGCACACCAACATCAAAACCTCATCCCCACTGTGAAACATGGCGGAGGGAGCATCATGGTTTGGGAATGCTTTGCTGCCTCAGGGCCTGGACGGATTGTTGTCATTGATGGGAAAATGAATTCCAGGGTTTATCAAGACATTTTGCAGGAAAACGTACGACCATCTGTCCGCCAACTGAAGCTCCGCAGAGGCTGGGTGATGCAACAGGACAATGACACAAAGCATACAAGTCATTCAACAAAACAATGGCTGCAACAGCACAGAATACGCCTTCTGGAGTGGCCCAGTCAGAGTCCTGACCTCAACCCCATTGAAATGCTGTGGCATGACCTTAAGAGTGCCATTCACACCAGACATCCCAAGCATATTGCTACACTGAAACAGTTTTGTGAAGAGCAGTGCTCCAAAATGACTCCAGATCGTTGTGCAGGTCTGATCTGCAACTACAGGAAACGTTTGGTTGAGGTTATTGCTGCCAAAGAAGGGTCAACCAGTTATTAAGTCCAAAGGTTCACATACTTTTTCCTCCCTGCACTGTGAATGTGTACATGTTATGTGCAATTAAACCATGGCAACATCTAATGTTTGTGTAGTATTATGTTCAGCAGACTGTGTTCTTCTATTGTTGTGACTTAGATGACGTTCAGAGCACATTTTATGCCCAATTCATGCAAAACTCCACGTAATCCCAAGGGGTTCACATACTTTTTCTTGCAACTGTATTAGCTAAAACTTGACCCCCTCTGTGTGAGTGTTGTATCCCCCCCTCCCCCCCTCGCTTTTGATGTATCTTATCTGTAGCCCTTTTTTTTTTTTTTTCTCAATCCCTTCTAACATTCTGCTTAAACTTTGTGATTTGTATAGTACTGCTTGGACTTTGAAGAAGGGGACATACCCCGAAAGCTTGTCCTCAAAATTGTATGTTAGTGCAAATAAAAAAAGTATCACGGACAGTACTCAATTGTATCTGTCTCAAAAAAATGCTAAAAAATTAATATGGGTACAGTGTTGCATGACTGTGCAATTGTCATTCAAAGTGTGATAGCACTGAAAGCTGAATATTGGCCTGGCCAGGAAGCGGGTAAAAGTGTCCGGACTTGAAGTGGTTAAAAGGAATGTAATTTCTGAATGATAACCACATATACTGGCCAACAATTTGTTTGATTGAGAAAAGTTTTCCTTCCTGCCCCTTTGAATTTTCCCATCACTGCTGTCAAAAACAAACATCGATTTGACACCACTAACAATTAGAAAGTTAAACGAATATTCCTGAAACGAAAATTCTCTAACGAAAATCTATATGTGTATGGCCAGTTTTAGAGTGAAAGGGGCAATAGGGCAATACCTAATGCCAGTTAGGGTTTGCTGCATGCACATGTAATAATAAGTAATATGTTATTCTGATAGCGGGAGAGAACAGAGTGAGCAAAGGGGTGGACTGCTATTCTTCCCTTACAGTGGTTCCAAAACCTTCAATGTGCAGCTCCTCCCTCAACACCCCTAATACTTACCTAAGTCTGTCGGCGATCCAGCGATGTGCAGAAGAGCAGTGGCTCTCCTGGGTCTCTCCCTCCTCATTGGCTTAGACACAGCAGAGGGAGCCATTCGCTCCCATCGCTGTCAATCACTGCCAGTGAGGAAGGGAAAAAGGTGGCTTGGCAGGGCTGAGCCATGCTCTGTGTGTCTCATAAACACACAGAGTTGGCTTGGGAGCTGATATGCATGAGCGCCCCCAGAGCAAGCAGCTTGCTCTGGGAGCACCCAGCAGGAAAGAGGAGCTAGGAATGTCGGCTGGAGACCCGAGAAGAAGTGGTGTATTTAGGTTTTGTGCTGCCCTAGGCAACAAAAAAATTGTCTGCCCCCACGGACACGACCAACACCCCCCCTTCCCCCTCCCACGTAGAGAGCCTGACATTGACCAACAACACCCCTGCCCCCTACCTAGGAGAACCTTCCACTATGCCCCCCGGCGATAGAGAAAAAGACACCCATCTTCACAGTTCCGGACATCCCCAGGAATGAGAGTCGGGCTCTACATACACCATCGAGCAGCCCGCAGCCTCTCTCAGATCCCACCTGGTTCCCATAGTGCACATGTCCCTTCTTCCATTTCTTCTTCTGGGGGGAGGTGCTGCCCCCCCTGAATAATGCCGCCCCAGTCAAGTGCCTTGTTTGCCTTATGGTAAATACACTCCTGCCAAGAAGAGGAGGATCGGAGCTGTTCTGTGCAAAACTATTGCACAGAGCAGGTAAATATGACATGTTTGTAATTTTTAAAACAAAAACATGTGACCCTTTAGTTTCACTTTAATGTCTAGTCTCAGTCAGGGGCAAGGAGGTAACCTCACTTTATTGCTTAATTTCAGCTGCAAATAGTCCAGCCACCAGCCTGACTGTACAGTCTAATAGGTCTGTGTAAATCTCAGGACTGGTTGGACGGAAATACAAATCCTTTGGCAGGTAAAACAACTCCCATATATGTATTTGAATGACAGTTTAGCTGTTTGGAGTTTATAATACAATATACTGTACATGCATTTCTAATGAATACATAACATTATTATTTTTTTTTTTCATTTATGCGTTTCTATGTCTGGCTGGAGATTAACTTTAAAGGCACTTAGAAGTGGTTCTGTACACTCTGCTACTGGATTCTGCAGGACGTAAGGATTTCGAACCAGCCAGTCTCTTTCCTGGTCGTAAGCCTGTGATTTTTCATATGAACTCTAAATAAAATTGCAGCGCTATAAGGTCACATTAATATTCCAAAAATGACAATCCCATCAGCTTGATATATCAAAAATTCATTTGTAGTCCCTCTGTGCAAAATATGTGTTGTTGTCCTCGATTTCCTAAAAGAAATCAGACTATTGACAAATTAATTTTCGATATATCAAGTTGATGGAACTGTCAATTTTGGGCTATTTATGTGATCTTATATTGCTGCAATTTTATTTAGTGTTCACGTGAAGGGTGATGTATATTTACCTGTATTTTCAAGCTGCTTATTTTTACACTAGTAGGGAGCGCTGACTTTATATATTTTGGCTTGTGATTCTTCTTAGTTCTCATCTCCTCCTATACAAAAACATATATCCTGATATGTACATTTTTCTGCATTCCATGAGACTGGACAATTCTAGTTATGATGATAGTGATTATCCAGAAAACAATGATTTGCATCCACTATGCTCTCCCAGAAGCACTGCATGCAAAAAGCTACTGTTATCTTAAAGAGGGAGGTTGCACAACTCAGAATGACTGACAAGGGGCTGAATTGCTTCCCACAGGTAATCTCGCAGTCCTGTTCAATCTATCTGCTGTAGGAAAATTATATAAAATGTGAATAATTCCATCATTAGTAAAGGTTAGCACAATTGTAATATTTCTTGACTAACGTTAACCGTTCACTTTGTAGAACTGTAGACATTCTAAAAAACATTAGATTTATGGAACATCCAGAACATTTGAGAAGCAACACCATAAAATACATGTCTTTAGTGTTAGTGGAAAGACTTTTCTTACTATAATACCAACTTGGAAATGTAGAAAATGATTTGTATACAAAATATGATATGGCATGGGAAATTGAATCCCCCTTGACCTGTAGGTAAGTGGAATAGCTGAGCATGCTACAGCATGAGAAAACATTTTAGTGGCACTCTCAGAGATAAAGAGCACTTAGGATCAGATCTGCAGAATTCTGGGTAGTGACAAATGCATGTTCACTAATTCCATTTTTGTTTTCTCTCCACTTTATCAAGTGTGTGTAAGCAGCTACGGCATGGTTTACAAGTGTTTGCTGAAAGTCAGCTCACAAACCATCATATGGGGATTTTAGGCCAGCATTAAAGTGATTTATCACTGCTGTGTGGGATTTTTGTGATCATACTGTTTAAAACTGAATTTTAATATGGTTGGTTAGCTTTAGCATGCTTTTTCCTTTATGTAACTCCATTGGTCAAGATCTTATCTCTCACACCATGACTAGTGTACTGTGTGTGATTTTTATATTTTCGGTAGGGCTCATGCAAAGAGTGGGAAGTGTAACAAATGTAACCATTAGGCACCATGGTTCATTTATCTCCATTCAACCCACAGCATATATGACAGAGTGGTAGCGTTGGCATGTAATGAACACAGTCTGCAGAATTCCCCTTTACCCATAATGTTAAAATCTTTATTTGTTGGCATATGCTGTATTTTTGAATATGGGGTATTACCATCCAATACATCACAACAGTCTCATTTTGGGCTGCATAGAATGGACTTGTCAGAAGTGGAATTGAATTGTCTGGATATGTAGAAATTGGAGGGAGGGTTTTATACACATTCATATCTCACATCTCAACAAGTTATGACCATAGGCATGCACAAGTGGTGTGCCAGGTCTGCCTGGGCTGTCCGGGCCCCCCACTCAGTACCGGTCACTCACTGTTTCATTCATAGTTGAAGCACAGTTAACCAGTGACTGAGGAATCTCTATCCTCGGTCTCTTTTTATGTCTCAAAAATGAGACATCAGGGGTCTGCTGAAACCCCTGATATTTCACCAAAGTTCCCAATGGGGCTTCTAAAAAAAATAGTAAAAAATAATATTGTAAAAAAATAAATAGAATTGTAAAAAAAGAATAAAAATAAAAATCTACTGACATGTTCGCTGCTCTGACACCACCCTTTACACACACATGAACTTTAATGGCATCCCAGTCTTAGTCCGTAGGGTTCAATATTGTGTTGGCCCACCCTTTGCAGCTATAACATCTTCAACTCTTCTGGGAAGGCTGTCCACAAGGTTTTTTTTTTTTTTTTTAACAGATACTTTTTATTTTGCATAAAAGTAGATTACAATACAATACCCAAACAGGTCTGGTTGGTGCAAAAGACATCTAAAAGCGATGCAGTACCAAAAACAGCAGCATATACAATTGAGGGCATATAAATTTCTCTAATACAACAATTCAAACAGCAGAGTAGTTTGGGACAAGGAGAAGGAGAGTAGGCGTATAAATCAATTTGTACAGAGGAAGTACCTGGTTCACCATAGTTCTCCACTGCTGAATCGTGGGTGGCTCAGAGGACTTCCAGTTGGTCAATATGAGCTTTCACACGTAGAACGCTGCATAATAAAGGAAGCACTTTTGGTGGAAGGAAACATCCAACTGAACTCCTATACTCAACAGGAGAAGGGCCGGATCTAAGGGTAGATGAAGATCTAGGATAGTTTTAAGATCTGCCAGCACTCCCTGCCAGTAGGATTGTAGACTAGCGCAGGACCAAATCATGTGTAGGAAAGTGCCCTCCTCTGATATGTACAGGGGACAATATCTGTTAACTGTAGATAAATGAGAGGTAGCCTCTGCAGGGTATAATATGTACGGTGTAAGAATTTAAGTTGGATAAATCTGTCTTTAGCTGATATCATCAGCGGTGTAATTTGTTGTATATTGTCCCCCCAATCATCTGCAGTAAGGCCAGGGAGATCATTCTGCCAGGTGCAACACAGTTGGGTAACTTTAGTTGTCTCCTTCCCAGAAATCCTCAGGTAAACTGAGGATAGTATTCGGCCCGTATTTTACAAGTCAAGAAGCGCTCAACTGAATGAGATGCCAAAGTAACCATGGTGGGAAACTGTGCTCTGATCTCATGGCACAATTAAATGTACCTGAAAAACATATGGTAGGGGGATCCATTGGGGATAATATGTATAAGAATCATAATACCATGCCTCGGCCACACAATTGGGTCAGGAATGGAGATGTGGGAGAGTAGGGTTAACCCATAACAGTGTATGAAAGGAAACTGTATCAGGTTGCCCTAAAAATCTAGTCACCTGTTGCAAGACCCGAATCGTAGTGGGCGTTATTTGAATTCATAGATAAGTAAATTGGGAGACTGCTGATAGTGGTATATTGGACAATTGGGCAGATGTTCCCAGGACCAATGGGAACAAAACTGACTTGTCCCAATTTACCCATATGCCAGAAAATTTCCCAAACCGATAAATGAGATTGAAGGCTGCCCAATGCCCATAGATTCTCTGAAAAGGTGCAATATTCTAGGCTCAAAGTGTCCCACTCTAATCAGCTAATTAAGCCATAACTCCTGCAAAGCATCTGTGTAATGAGTCTATCTCATATATTAGTTTCACCTTTTAAGTTGCATTACTGAAATAAATGAACGTTTGCATGATATTCTAATTTTTCGAGTTTCACCTGTATATGCATAAATCCTGTCTTTGAAGATAATTAGAGTCTATTGATGTCCGCCATCCTGAGAGTAGCTGGCTCTGTTCAACAAAAAGGGGAAAAGGAGTAGCCACCTAAGTGCAGTATTAGCGGTAAAGATTTTATTTTGATGCGGTTAAAACACTCACAAGATTAAGAAAGATAAAGGCTCATCTGTGTGTCAGTATCTGGGCTGCACCTCTTCCTCCCTCAGGTACCGCTAAGTGAATCCTGGATGGCGGGGAGCTGTGAGAAGGCATGGATGCCTTGTGCTGACCAGGACATCCATTCTGAGCCAGCGTGGAGCACACTGGCAGACCTAATATCACCGGAAGAGTCAGAGGGCCGGGAGATAGACAGACACTCATGCCTGCCTGCACTTAGGTGGCTCCTCCTTTTTCTGTTCCCTTGAGTGTTTTACCTTGCCTACCCCTGTTCTGCTCTTCTAATCTTCTCACACACTTTCTTCAGAGGGCACTGTCCTCAATTCCCTCATTGACCTGAGCCCTCTTTTCTACACATGTGCTGCTTCTCTGGTCACAGGCCAACATCTTTGTCTCCCCTTTCACTTTTTCTCTCTTTCCTCTTTCCCTCTCTCCTGTCTTTCTCTCTTCTCTATCCTTTCTATTTTCTTTCCCTCTCCATTCATCTCTATTCTATCACTCTCTCTCTCTCCCTCTTCTCCCTCTCACTGTCTTCCCTGTCATCCCTTTCCCCTCTCCTTGTTTTCTGTCAGGGCTCCCGGTAAGACCAGAGATGCGTGAACTGACACAGGGAAACGCAGGCTCAAGTATGGTTTAACAATATAATTTATTAAGGGTTATACACAAATATAACACACAATATAACAAAAGCAAACCTCCAACTGATAACAGAATGTACACAGATAACAGCAGTCAGGGCTGGCGAGATGGAGTGGTCAGGCGGGCCGGGTCAGGAATCATCGGGCAGACAAGACACAAAGGAGTAGGCAGAGCGTAGTCAGACTGGCCGGGTCAGGAACAATCAGGCAGACAAGGTACCAAAGGAGCAGGCTGGAGAGTGGTCAGGAATAGCCAAGGTCAGGACAGGCGGAGTTCATTCAGGGTGAGGATCAAGCAGAATCAGGAATCAGGCAGGAAGCAGACAGGATGCAGGTACAGGGGCTCATGGGAAACATACACCAAGGCAGTGACTGCAGGTCTGGCCATTCCTTAAATACACCTCCTGCAATCAGCCTCAGGTGATGGCTGACTGCAGGAGTGAGCTTCTGGTTGCTGAGAGCACCCGCTGGCCAGCCCTGGTACTGCAGCCCACAAGGCAGGTGAGTCCCGCCACCATTGGCAAGTCCATTCCTGACATTTTCTCTCCCTCATTTCTTCTCTCTCTACTTCAACTCTGTCCCCCTCTCCTCTCTCTTCTCTCCTTCCCTTTCTCTTGTTCTCTACCTCCCCTCTCTTTCTCTCTCCCCTCACCACCTCTTTACCCTTCTACTCACTCTCACCTCTCTCCTGCCCCTCTCAATCTCTCCCCCTTCTCTTCTTCTCTCTCTCACTTCTCTTTCTTCTTCCCCTCTTTTTCTCTCCTCCTTCTCTTTGTCATCCACCCACATTTCTCCTTTTTCCTCTTCCATTTTTCCTTTCTCTCTCCCCCCTCCTCTTCTCTCTCTCCTACCCCCCCTCCTTCTACCCTCAGCCCCCTTAAATTGAACTCCAGTTGCATTTTTTTAGGGTTTGTATGGAAGGATAAGAAACTCTTAGGTTTGTTTAATCATATAGTTAGTTAATCAGTTTGACTACTGGGGTGATTTACCCTCAATTACCATTGCTGTGACCACACAGGTCATGAAAGGACACAGACATTAACACATACCTAAAAAAGGGTCTAACCTTTCCCCTATCTATTCAAAACAAAAAAATTTTTGGCTGGACTACATATTTATAGTTTTGGAACTATAGAAAAGCATGTTTTTTGTATATTTTATACAGTTTGTAATACACCTTTGTTAGGGTTTATACACTATTTAGATATCCAGAGCAAAATGCAATTCTGATAAATCAATAAAATATTGTGTGTCAGTTTACAATCAACACATTAATTTGTCCTATTAAACATGAAATACAGATACCTTTTCATCCCACTTCCCAAGTCAGGCAAAGATCTAGCAAACCTATTGTAATCTTTACCAAAATTTAGCATTCGGTGATGATGGAAATGATGTTTAGCAGTACATAAGTATGTTCACTTATAGTGATAAATTCCTGCCTGCAGTTTGTTTCAATGATATTTATCTGAAAATGTGTGGAAACAATCGGCTCTAAGGACTGTACAGTCTAGTATAGTATAGTATAGTATAGTCAGGAAGACTAGAGCATCACATATTAATAAATTGTAATATTCTTTTTTGTTTGCTTGTATGCGCCATCTACTGACATACCTTAGATGTAGACTGGACCCAACTATAGAAGAGATTACATTCCACAGCTGTCCCTGCATCATCTTACATGGCATGTATGCACATCCATCTGCAGTTCAGAACATGCGCCATGGATGGTCATTCTTCTCCATGGATGTGCCCAGCTGTGCAGGCTTAAGATTTTCCGAGACCCTTGCACCACTACTGCATGTAAAAGCTTCTTTGTCAGAACAGAGAGACACAAGTAAAGCCTGAATATGAGGTCTGCCATTATTTTAAGAAATGGATGGGGAGATTAAGGTTTTTTTCCTGAAGCTGAAGTTGTTATATTTAGGCCTCATGTACACTTCTGCTCCTAAACTTTTGCCTTTTTTTTTCCCCAAAAGCCTCTGAACTCAACTCAGTAAAGGTCTATGTGTCCATGTACACATAGGCTTTTACCAGAGTTTAGGAGCAGCAGAGTTGAGGGGCAGAACACAGAATGTGGGGGAACACTAGTACCCATTGTGAGGGAGAGAAAAACAATAGTGCCCAGTGGGGGAAGAGGAAGGAGAAACAGTTGCACTCAGCGGGGATGAGGAGGAATAGTACTACCCAGTGAGAGGGGCAGAAAAGAGTAAAAATCTAGTAGGGAGTGGGCAAAACAATAGTACACAGCAGGGAGTTAAAGGGAAGAATAGTGCCCAATCGGGTATCCAGAGAGTGGTGGAATGAACACTAGTACCCATCGTGGTCAGGAAGGGATCAATAATCCCAGTGGTGGTGGGGGGAATAATAACACCCAGCAGAAGGCAGGGAGGAACAGTATTGCCCAGTACCCATCGTGGTGGGGAAGGGAAGCAATAGTGCCTACTGGTGGGTGTAGGAATAATAATGACCATCAGGGGGTGGTGGAGAACTGTGAAGCCCAGAAGTGGATGGGCAAAACAATAGTGCCCATAAGAGGGTTAAAGGCAGCAGTAGTGCCCAGTGGGCGAATAAGGGTAAACCTTGGTGTCAGTCCAAAAAAATGCTTATCTTCCACAGAAGTGTGTGTCTGCTGTTCTTTCTGCCTCCTGCTGTCTGAAATATACAAATTCTGTCAAGTAGATCTCTCCTCTGCACAGAGAGCTGGAGCCAGACATTGAAGCTAATGCTCCAGCACACAGCCTAGATCCGTGGGATGCTGGGATAGTGGTGAAATCCCTGGACAGTACCATGGAACTTGGGACAGTAAGGGGGTATGAATCTAGGCTTCTATCTGTGTTCATTAGAATTTCTTACTTCTCTTGTACAGGCTGCCACCATATTGCAATATGGACAGAGATGAGGACAGGGTCAGTGCTCAAATCAATGTTCTTGGCAGACACTCAACCCTCCATTATTGTCCTTGTTTCATTTCCCTCATCTGGATGTTAAATAGCCACAGTCGAAGTAAGTGCTCCACCGGCCCTTATCAAGGTTGGGGACTTATTTATTTCTTAAAGGTACTTATAAAGCTCTGTCAATTTACACAGCGCTTTACACATATATTGTACATTTACATCAGTCCCTACCCTTGAGGAGCTTACAATATAAGATCCCTAACTCACATTCACACATACTAGGGCCAATTCAGACAGGTGCTAATTAACCTACCAGCATGTCTTTGAGGTGCGGGAAGAAACCCACACAGGCACAGGGAGAACATGCAAAATCTGTGCAGGTAGTGCCATGGCTGGGATTCGAACCGACGACCCTAGTACTGCTAGGTAGAGGTGTTAACCACGTAACCACTATGCTGCCCGACTTATAAAACTTGGTTTGCCAATGAACTCCACCTTCATTTTAAGTTTAGTTCTACAGATGAACTCTAAACAGATATAAAAGATACAAAAATGCAGCTCTGCATTCACTAATATATATTTAAATGTAATTTTTTAATGCGCACAGTGTAAGCGCCTGAATATAATTTGGTATCAGCCTCTTGTAATGCCTGTACCACAGAGCTCAGACAGGGAGAGGAAGAATCAGCACAAGGAGCCAATCCATTGTGCAGCAGTGCAACGTACATGCTGATATGAGAGAGGTGAACTCACCAGTCTGCTACTTCTCCTTTCATTTTCTGTTGCTGGCAGAGGACAGGCAAAAGACCCATAGGTGTTACTGAACTGTAGCTGAGAAATGTCAGGTCTCCTGCCCTGCCAGAGAGGACTGTGCTATGTGGCAGAGCTGTGTAAATCTGAGGACTGGTTGGACAGAAATACTAATCCTTTAGCAGGTTAAAGAGCTTCCATATATGTATTTCGTCTGTATATTTAGCCATTTGTTCAGCTTTAAAATATTTTTGATGTACCTTGAGTATTTTACATGCTTAATTTTCCTTGTTGGAAACAGAACAGAAAAAGAGCAAAATGAAGGTGAATATGTGAAAATGAGGAAGTTGGCATTTAATTGAACCTGTAGCTTTGCTTTGAATGTCCATTGCACAGATTCACTTTAAAATTATTTGCACTTGTGCTTCATTTCTAGCAAACCAGTAGATGAAGTGTGTATATACAGTACACATAGTAAAGTGTAATATACGGCTGTATAGCTGATAAGTCATTTTAGGTCATAGGTCATTTATATTTGGATTATAATGGAATGTCTATTAGCACACGATGTATGTTTTGCAAGCCTAATAACCCAGCCTTGTGATATTTGAGCTATATGATGAGGTAAGAGTGGGAGATATATAATGCATTCCTCCAATGCCTTTCCAGCAAGTACTTGTATTAAATGCAGCCCTCTGCCTAGCACCCCATCAGCCAGTGACTCCCAGGAGGAAAAGTGCAGGAATATTGTTTCCAAGAAGAGCTTGCAGAAACTTGCATCCGGGAACCTTCGCACTCCACTCGAGGCTGTTGTATCACAGGCAACCTTAAATTCCAGATGTTAGAGAGCCATCTAAGCATCGAGCTGTCAGCAGCCTTAAACTGGGCATTAAATTTGCATCCCAATTAAAGCTGTTTGCAGGTCATTTTTGCCAAAAACAATAAAAGTCTTTGAGCCAGGGGGCAGCACTGATGGGATCGGCATGTGTGACTTGGAAGTTAGCTAATACTGAACCGTTTTTCATATGCTTGGTCGGCCTCAACAGACCATAGAGAAGCTAAACCCTAGGCTCTGTTTGCTATAAACCCTCCAGCTTCTCAAAGATCATAAAAACGGCACCGACCGCCCATCTGTCTCTGCAATCAAAACGCTCGCTGACTGTGATTAGCATTATTAACCCCCACAAGTCCCAACTCTAGAAGCCTTCACAGCTACTTTAACTGCAGGGGGTCAACCTCATCATCTTCCCAATGGAATAGGCTGATTGAGGATTCTGGAGTATAATGATTAAGCATTGTACAGAATGACGTTTTGTAAGACCGACAAAAAACACAAAGGGGTTGATTTACTAAAACTGGAGAGTGCACAATCTGGTGCAGCTGTGCATGGTAGCCAATCAGCTTCTAACTTCAGCTTGTTCAATTAGGCTTTATTATTTTATATCTTTATTTCAGGTACTTATATAGCACCATCAATTTACGCAGCACTTTACATATATTGTACATTCACATCAGTCCCTAACCCTCAAGAAGTGTACAATCTAAGGTCCCTAACTCACATTCATACATATACTATTTAATTTAATCTCCAAACATGGAAAGGTTTCTTCACAGTGAGAGCTGTGAAAATGTGGAATAGACTCCCTCAAGAGTTGGTTCTGGTCAGCTCAGTGGATTGCTTCAAAAAAGGCCTGGATTGTTTCTTAGATACACAGAATATAACTGGATACTAACATTTATAGGTAAAGTTGATCCAGGGAATATCCGATTGCCTATCCAGGGATCAGGAAGGAATTTTTTTCCCAGCAGGAGCAAATTGGATCATGCTTTGCTGGGTTTTTGCCTTCCTCTGGATCAACTGTGGGTGTAGGATTATAACTTTTTTTTTTTCTATGGTTGAACTGGATGGACATTTGTCTTTTTTCAGCCAGACTAACTATGTAACTAGGGCCAATTTAGACAGGATCCAATTAACCTACCAGTATGTCTTTGGACTTTGGGAGGAAACCCATGCAAACTCTAGGCAGGTGGTGCCTTGGTTTCAAACCAATGACCCTAGTACTGCCAGGTGGAAGGGCTAACCATTTAGCCACTGCGCTTTGACAAAGAACCTAGCAGCTGAATGCTTCCTATGCAGAGCTGCACCAGATTTTGCACTTTCCAGTTTTAGTAAATAAACCCCAAAATGTTTTAGATTTGCTCCATAATGGAGGAGAATCAGTCATTAAAAAACTGCTGTAGATATAAATTGCAGGTAGGTACCTGCCTTCAGGAGTTTCTGATACCCTATCCTTATGGCCAAATCCCTAGCCTGATCTGATAGGCAAAGCTTTGACACTTCTTTACAGTGCCAAGGCTTGCCTCAGTCTTCCTGCCTCCTGCACATTCCTATTGGTCAGTGAGGCAGCCCATCACAATGATAAGCCAGTTGGAATCTGTTGGGAGGGGGGCCTCTGCAACCTCCAACTCTATCCATCAAGTTATTAGAGCAACTTCTATGTGACTGGCTTTGGCCACCACATTCCACCTCAAGTGCCCCACTGGTGCTCTGCGCTAGCGCATACCTGTTAATCTGCGTTATGTTGCATGTTACCATGCACTGCATTAGTGCAGTCCATTTACACAAATGAGCTCCCAGAGTACCAGAAATGGCAAAAAAACAGACATGCACCATTGTTTGCAGCACAATGCACCACAATGGTAGTGCATTCCCGTGTGCTGCAATGCAAAGTGCACTGGGGTGCTGTTAAGATTGAATGGCATCACATCACATCAATGAGCGCAATGCCACAGTGTAAAAGGGCCCTAATGTAGTAAAAATTTTTTTGTAGTTAAATAGTAAATTTTTATATCAGGCCAAAAAAATAGGGACAGCTAAGGGGGAGGAGACAGATGGAGACATTTAGTTCCAAAGAGGGACCGTTCATCCAAATGAGAAAGGTTTAGAAGTTCTGCTACTGGCTCATCTATGTGATAATTGAGCCCATTATTAATGAGGTTAAGGTTGCGTTCACACTGATTAATTTTTTTCTTCTGCTTTTGCGTTAAGAAAAGCGGAAGAAAAACGTGTGACCATGTATTCCTATGGAACTCTTCACACTAATCCATTGCGGGACCAGTACGTTTTTTAAAATCCCGTTTGCTACATTTTTGGTGCAGGTTTTGTGCGCCCCAAAACACACCTCCCCATTGAAGTCAATGGAAAATGCAGAAAAGCGGAAGAAAAGCGGAAGAAAAACGTGTGACCATGTATTCCTATGGAACTCTTCACACTAATCCATTGCGGGACCAGTACGTTTTTTAAAATCCCGTTTGCTACATTTTTGGTGCAGGTTTTGTGCGCCCCAAAACACACCTCCCCATTGAAGTCAATGGAAAATGCATCAAAAATACATCAAAAACACATCAAAAACACACTGTCACATGACCTTTAAAAAAATGCACCGCAGACACGGTAAAAATGCAGCAGACGCGCTTATGCGTTTTTGCTGAATTTATTACGCAAATCAGTCTGAAAGTAGCCTAAGGGGAATAAAGGAGATCCCTTGGTGCTGGAATAGAAGAGAAGACCTGGTGAGTAGGAACCGCTTTTTTCCTTTACCAACCAAAAGCTCATCGTAAAGGATGGTTCCACCCAAAACTAATTGAATTTTTTCATGGGCAATAGTAAGTTGGTTCACCCACTATATTTGTTTTAATGGCAACAATTTCTTGCAGTAGTTTGAGTCCCTTCCCCTACAGGACCAAAACAGAGATGGTTAAGGGCTTGTTCACACTTGACTTCTTCCCAAATGTCACTATAGCATTTGACAGGCGTTAGGCGTTTGAGGAGCGTTTTTAACACTCCTCAAACGCCCTATGCACATTTTTGAGGCATTTTCCAAGCATTAAAACCGCAGCACAAACACCGATCATGAATGTAACGGTATTAACGCCCCGCATATGCCTCACAAATGCCCCGCAAGCACCTGCCAGGCTTTTGAGGAGCGTCACTATAGACTTGAATGGGAGGCGTTGAAAGGCTTCAACTCCTGAGTGGACATGAGGCGTCAATTTTGCCAGGGCGCTAATGCTTCAGTGTGAACAGCACTGTGTGCTGCCATGTGTATAAATTTCATAGGCGTTTGAGGGGCATTAAAACGCCCCTGAAATGCCTGCAAAACGCCTGCTTACACAGCTAGTGTGAACTTAGCCTTACATCATTGTGGCAGTATCTAAGGCATATGAAATATCAGGGGCCGATTCAACTCACTAAGCTTCACTTACAGCTAATATATGACATTAGGGGGAGCAGACTTGTAAATTTATTAATGCAGATGTGTTTGAGTGCTCCACTTAACACCACTGTTGTTTGCATTTTGACAATAGCACAGCATCCCTTCGCTTCATATTCCTTCATATTGTGTGCCTGCTTTGACATTTAATTTTGCGTACTCCACTAGATGGGATTTACTATAAAAATTATTAATTAAATTTTGCATAGAACTGTTCAGAGTATATCTCTAGATACTTTTCTAGCTCCACCTTTCACAAATGATATTAATAAAACCTTACAAAGCCCTTTTTAACTCACCTACAATTAAAATGTCAGGTTTCTGTGATGTAATCAAATGAGACAAAGATAAATCATTTCAGAACTTTTTCCACCTTTAATGTGACCTATAAACTGTACAACTCAGTTGAACAACAAACTGAAATCTTTTAGGTGGAGGGAAGTAAAAATAAAAAACGAAAATAATATGGTTGCATAAGTGTGCACACCCTTAAACTAATACTTTGATGAAGCACCTTTTGATTTGATTCCAGCACTCAGTCTTTTTGGGTATGAGTGTATCAGCATGACACATCTTGACTTGGCAATATTTGCCCACTCTTCCTTGCAAAAACACTCCAAATCTGTCAGATTGCTAGGCCATCTCCTGTGCACAGCCCTCTTCAGATCACCCCACAGATTTTCGATTGATTTCAAGTCTGGGCTCTGGCTAGGTCATTGCAAAATTTTGATCTTCTGGTGAAGCCATTCCTATGCTTTGGGTCATTGTCATACTGAAAGATGAAGTTCCTCTTCATGTTCAGCTTTCTAGCAGAAGCCTGAAGGTTTTGAAACAACAACTGGTATTTGGAACTGTTCTTAATTCCCTCTACCTTGACTAAGGCCCCAGTTCCAGCTGAAGAAAAAACAGCCCCAAAGCATGATGCTGCCACCAACATGCTTCACTGTGGGTATGGTGATCTTTTGGTGATGTGCAGTGTTGTTTTTGCGCCAAACATATCTTTTGGAATTATGACCGAAAAGTTCAACCTTGGTTTCATCAGACCATAACACATTTTCCCACATTCTTTTGGGAGACTTCAGATGTGTTTTTGCAAAATTTATCCAGGCTTGGATGTTTTTCTTCATAAGAAAAGGCGTCCATCTTGCCACTCTACCCCATAGCCCAGACATATGAAGAAGACGGGAGATTGTTGTCACATGTTCCACAGAGCCAGTACTTGCCAGATATTTCTGCGGCTCCTTTAGTGTTGCTGTAGACTTCTTGGCAGCCTCCCAGACCAGTTTTCCTCTTGTCTTTTCATCAATTTTTTTCTCCACTTGATGATGACTATCTTCATTGTGTTCCATGGTAGCTAATGCCCTGAAAATTCTTTTGTACCCTTCTCCTGACTGATACCTTTTAACAATGAGATCTCTCTGATGCTTTGGAAGCTCTCTGCGGATTATGGCTTTTGCTGTAGGATGTGACTAAGAAAATATCAGGAAAGACCTACTAGAACAGTTGAACTTTATTTGGGGTTAATAAGAGGCACTTTAAATGATGGCAGGTGTGTACTAATTCCTATTTAACATGATTTTGAATGTGATTGCTTAATTCTGAACACAGCTACATCCCCAGTTATAAGAGGGTGTGCACACTTATAAGACGCCGCTGGGTGAAACATACATCGAAGCATCATTACGTTACTTCCGGGTCCGGGGAGGTGGCGTTCAGTCATAGCGAGAGCGAGGCTTGGTGCGTATCTCAGCCGTATTCGACATTCACAGGCTGTAGATACTGGTGCTGGTACAACAGGCACTGCTTCATGTGAGTGTACATCTGATTAATTTTGTTCACAATGTCAATTTAATAAATGCTACACTTAGAATGGTCCTAAATCTGTTTGGTTTATCTGAGCCGCTTGGCACCACTTCTCAAGAAAGGATTAGCCCGCATTGAATACACAGATTAATTGGAGAGTTTGCTGTTAACCCTATTGCCATAGCTTTGGGCTTTCTCAATGGAGAGCTGTTAGAGGGGAGAAACACCCTAGGAAAACCAGAGAGGATGGCTCCATATATTACTAATAGAGATGAGCGAATCGAAGTAGGCGAAGTGGAATTCGTTTCGAATATTAGGAAAATTTCGATTCGCGTCGAATCCGAAAATAAGCAGACTTCGGATGCGCGAATCGAAATTTTTCCTAAAATGGCGGCGACGTGCGGCGACGGAGCGGGGATGTCTGGGAAGGTGCGCAGACAAGGAGCGCTGACCCATAATGCATTCATTCATGACATGTGATCGCATTAGCCAATCAGCAGCCAGCCAGCCAGCACAGTGTAATGGTCGAGCTATAAATGGCGGCCATTTTAGAATTCTCCATTTGCCTCCAGTCATTCAACAGAGGCAGACTGCTCTGTATTAGGGACAGAGTTAGGGACAGAGAAACGTTACTTAGGGACACAGAAACGTTACTTAGGGACACAGAATTGTTACTCAGGGACAGACAGAATTGTTACTGAGGGATACAGAATTGTTACTGAGGGCCACAGAATCGTTACTTAGGGCCACAGAATCGTTACTTAGGGCCACAGAAACGTTACTTAGGGCCACAGAATTGTTACTTAGGGACAGACACAGAATTGTTACTGAGGGACACAGATTTGTTACTGAGGGCCACAGAATCGTTACTTAGGGCCACAGAAACGTTACTTAGGGCCACAGAAACGTTACTTAGGGCCACATAATTGTTACTTAGGGACAGACACAGAATTGTTATTGAGGGACACAGAATTGTTACTGAGGGCCACAGAAACGTTACTTAGGGCCACAGAATTGTTACTTAGGGACAGACACAGAATTGTTACTGAGGGACACAGATTTGTTACTGAGGGCCACAGAAACGTTACTTAGGGCCACAGAAACGTTACTTAGGGCCACAGAATCGTTAGTTAGGGCCACAGAAACGTTACTTAGGGACACAGAATTGTTACTCAGGGACAGACACAGAATTGTTACTGAGGGATACAGAATTGTTACTGAGGGCCACAGAATCGTTACTTAGGGCCACAGAAACATTACTTAGGGCCACAGAAACGTTACTTAGGGCCACAGAATTGTTACTTAGGGACAGACACAGAATTGTTATTGAGGGACACAGAATTGTTACTGAGGGCCACAGAACTGTTACTTAGGGCCACAGAAACGTTACTTAGGGCCACAGAATTGTTACTTAGGGACAGACACAGAATTGTTACTGAGGGACACAGATTTGTTACTGAGGGCCACAGAAACGTTACTTAGGGCCACAGAAACGTTACTTAGGGCCACAGAATCGTTACTTAGGGCCACAGAAACGTTACTTAGGGCCACAGAAACGTTACTTAGGGCCACAGAATTGTTACTTAGGGACAGACACAGAATTGTTACTGAGGGACACAGAATTGTTACTGAGGGCCACAGAACCGTTACTTAGGGCCACAGAAACGTTACTTAGGGAAACAGAATTGTTACTCAGGGACAGACACAGAATTGTTACTGAGGGATACAGAATTGTTACTGAGGGACACAGAACCGTTACTTAGGGCCATAGAAATGTTACTTAGGGCCACAGAAACGTTACTTAGGGCCACAGAATTGTTACTTAGGGACAGACACAGAATTGTTACTGAGGGACACAGAATTGTTACTGAGGGCCACAGAACCGTTACTTAGGGCCACAGAAACGTTACTTAGGGACACAGAATTGTTACTCAGGGACAGACACAGAATTGTTACTGAGGGATACAGAATTGTTACTGAGGGACACAGAACCGTTACTTAGGGCCACAGAAACGTTACTTAGGGCCACAGAAACGTTACTTAGGGCTACAGAAACATTACTTAGGGCCACAGAAACGTTACTTAGGGCTACAGAATCGTTACTTAGGGCCACAGAATCGTTACTTAGGGCCACAGAAACGTTACTTAGGGACACAGAAACGTTACTTAGGGACACAGAATTGTTACTCAGGGACAGACACAGAATTGTTACTGAGGGACACAGAATTGTTACTGAGGGCCACAGAACTGTTACTGAGGGCCACAGAACTGTTACTTAGGGCCACAGAAATGTTACTTAGGGCCACAGAAACGTTACTTAGGGCCACAGATACGTTACTTAGGGCTACAGAAACGTTACTTAGGGCCACAGAATCGTTACTTAGGGCCACAGAAACGTTACTTAGGGACACAGAAACGTTACTTAGGGACACAGAATTGTTACTCAGGGACAGACACAGAATTGTTACTGAGGGACACAGATTTGTTACTGAGGGCCACAGAACCGTTACTTAGGGCCACAGAAACGTTACTTAGGGACACAGAATTGTTACTCAGGGACAGACACAGAATTGTTACTCAGGGACAGACACAGAATTGTTACTCAGGGACACAGAATTGTTACTGAGGGACACAGAATTGTTACTGAGGGACACAGAATTGTTACTCAGGGACACAGAATTGTTACTGAGGGACACAGAATTGTTACTGAGGGACACAGAATTGTTACTCAGGGACAGACACAGAATTGTTACTCAGGGACAGACACAAAATTGTTACTGAGGGACACAGAATTGTTACTGAGGGCCACAGAACTGTTACTTAGGGCCACAGAAACGTTACTCAGGGACACAGAATTGTTACTCAGGGACAGACACAGAATTGTTACTGAGGGACACAGAATTGTTACTGAGGGACACAGAATTGTTACTGAGGGACACAGAATTGTTACTCAGGGACAGACACAGAATTGTTACTCAGGGACAGACACAGAATTGTTACTGAGGGACACAGAATTGTTACTGAGGGCCACAGAACTGTTACTTAGGGCCACAGAAATGTTACTCAGGGACACAGAATTGTTACTCAGGGACAGACACAGAATTGTTACTGAGGGACACAGAATTGTTACTGAGGGACACAGAATTGTTACTGAGGGACACAGAATTGTTACTCAGGGACACAGAATTGTTACTTAGGGACAGACACAGAATTGTTACTGAGGGACACAGAATTGTTACTGAGGGCCACAGAACTGTTACTTAGGGCCACAGAAACGTTACTCAGGGACACAGAATTGTTACTCAGGGACAGACACAGAATTGTTACTGAGGGACACAGAATTGTTACTGAGGGACACAGAATTGTTACTGAGGGACACAGAATTGTTACTGAGGGCCACAGAACTTTTACTTATGGCCACAGAAACGTTACTCAGGGACACAGAATTGTTACTCAGGGACAGACACAGAATTGTTACTCAGGGACACAGAATCGTTTAATTAAAGAGTATGTCAGACAACATGCAGAGGAGTGGCAGAGGAGGCAATGTTTTAGGAGCGAGCAGACGTGGCAGCAGAGGAAGGGGTCGAGGCAGCACTATTCGCAGCCAGAGGCCAGTGCTCCCGGTGTTATCCAGCGGTCGTGTCTCCACCGACAACCCTGCCGTCATCGATTGGTTGGCTCGGTCGTCTTCCTCTTCCCAGGTCACCTCTGACACCTACAGCCAACGGTCGGTGGGTACGTCAGACACAACCGTTAGTTGGCATGGCCCGGGAGCAAGCCCACTGAAATCACGTGTCCTCTACCTGCCCCTGTCCTTTGGTGTTCCCTCACCAAGCGAAGTATCGCATGCTGTGGGCTCAGCCCCACTGTACAGTGAGGAAGAGCTAACAGAGGGCGGTCAGGAATGGGGGGGAGACATCCGCCTCTTCAGCAGCCAGGCGAAGAAGTAGTGGCGAGGAGAGTAGCCGGTCTAGAGACAGGTCTGTCTCCTGACCCACACGCAGCCGAGGGGGCTAGTAGTGAGGCGGAGACCCTAATTGATGATGATGAGGCTGATCGCACTTGGCAGCCTCGTCATCATCAGGCTATTGCTTCCGCATCATCAGGAGAAGAGGGTGGCAGCTTGGCAGCGAGCAAAACAGTCGGTGGGTTGCCCAGGAGGCAGCAGGGTCGCAGCAGTGTCAGTGGAGGCAAACGGCCACGGAGTACAGCACCAGCTCCACTGCAGCCTACCACCACGGCCAGTAGTGGTGCCGGTGTGCACGGAGGAAGCAGCAGTCAGCCAGTGAGGAGTATCGGGGGCAAAGTTTCCTACTCGGCGGTGTGGCAATTTTTTGTCAAGCCGCCCGAGGAAGTAAACGTAGCCGTATGTCGACTATGTGGCCAGAAAGTCAAGCGTGGCCAGGGGGCCCATGTTGGGACTACAGCGTTGCGTCAGCATATGCAGCGTCGCCATTTGGTGGCCTGGGAAAACCGTGATAAAGATACGGCGGTTCTGCTTGCCCCAGCCCCCGCTCCATCACCCGCTCCGTTACTTGCTCCGTCACCCGACGTCAATCGCCCTCTATCAGCCAGTCAAGGCTCCAACACCTCTGCTGAGGGGAGTTGTCGCTCGTTGGCATCTTCCGCTCGTTCAGATGCTCCTTCTCCTGCTACTCCTCTTCACGGATTCCGTCAGCAGTCTTTCTTGGAATCCGTTTCCAAGAGACAACAGTTTGCGAGCACGCACCCGACGGTGCAAAAGCTGAACGTCCTCCTGTCCAAGTTGCTGGTTCTGCAGTCCCTCCCTTTCCAAGTGGTGGACTCAGCACCTTTCCGAGAAATGATGGCTTGTGCCGCGCCGCGGTGGAGAGTGCCAAGCCGTCATTTCTTCGCCAAAAAGGCAGTGCCAGCCCTGCATTCACATGTAGAAGAGATGGTGGGCCAGTCTTTGAGCATGTCGGTCTCTGCCAAAGTGCACGGCAGCGCCGACGTGTGGAGCTGTAACTACGGTCAGGGACAGTACATGTCATTTACGGCCCACTGGGTGAACGTGGTGCCGTCACAGCCGCACCAGCAACTTGGACAGGTCACGCCGCTTTTGCCTCCACGTTTGCACGTCCTTGGTCCACAAAAGATGTCCGCCTCTACCACCTCTTCTTCCGCCGTGTCCTCAGCCGCCACCCCCGTGCCAAGTCCCATTACCCGACCGGCATATCACATGTGCAGGGCGCAACGGTGTCACGCTGTGCTGCACCTGGTATGCCTTGGCGAACGTAGTCACACAGGGGAGGAACTTCTCAGTGTAATGAACAGAGAAATCGACAGATGGCTGTCTCCGCGCAAACTGAAAATCGGAACCATGTTGACCGACAACGGAAAGAACATGGTGTCTGCTCTGCGTCAAGGAAGGTTGTGCCATGCGCCATGCATGGCTCACGTGTTCAATCTGGTTGTCAAGCGGTTCCTAAAATCCACCATCCCACTGCAAGACATCCTTAAAATGTCACGTAAACTTTGCATGCATTTCAGCCATTCCTACACCGCAAAGCACACCCTCCTTGAGCTGCAGCGGCAGAACGGAATTCCACAGCATCGCCTGATCTGCGACGTTGCAACAAGGTGGAATTCAACCCTACACATGTTAGACCGCCTTTACGAACAGCGAAAGGCCATCACCGATTTCCTGATGTTACAAGCGGATAAAGGTACTCCCCTGTGTAACTTCGATGTCAGCCATTGGCAGCTCATGCGTGACACCTGCCGCTTGCTCAGGCCCTTTGAGGAGGCCACGCTATTCGTGAGTCGGCAGGACTATGGGATGAACGACGTCATTCCTCTGTTGCACGTCCTGGAACAAATGCTGTTAACAATGGCTGGTCAGGGTGCGGTAGACGTGGCGCACAGATCTCAACGCCACATGACCCCTGTGGGGGCAGGACAGGAAGAAGAGGAGGAGGTAGAGGAGGACATTTGTGCTCAGGAATTATTGAGTGAAATGGGTGGTTTTTCCACTCAGCGGACAGGAGTGGAGGAGCAGGAGCATCTGGTAGAGGAGGAGGAGGAGGAGACAGAGGACCCAGACGCACCGTGGCAGTATGCTGTGGAGATGGAGGCAGGGAGTCCCTCGCATTCCTTGGCACAAATGGCCCATAGTATGCTCGGTTGCTTGCGTAGCGACAGCCGAATTATAACCATCAGACAGAGAGATGACTTTTGGCTGTCCACCTTGTTGGACCCTCGCTACCGTTCAAAAATGGTGGCCTTTTTCACACCTGCTGAGAGGGAGGCCAAAATAACGTACTATAAAAACCACCTATGTAGTCAGTTGGTCTCTGCCTTTGTGCGCCAACGTCCATCCTCAGACACTGTGGGCCCTGTGCGCTCGCGTTCCGCTGCCATGGCAGCAGGGGAGGGGTGGGGTGGTAGGAGCAGTGGTAGCTCCACCAGCAGCGGCTTCCTCAGTCTGCAGTCGATGATGAGTAGCTTTCTTCACCAGCGCAGTGAGGAAACTACTAACCAGCCGCAGCAGCAGCAGCATCAGGTGGACCTGGAGCAGGACCTCAAACAACAGGCTTGGGCCTACTTGGACAGCACCCTGCCAACCGAGGTAGACAATCCCCTTGACTACTGGGCAACGAAACTTGACCTTTGGCCCCAACTAGCTGAATTTGCCCTTGAAAGGCTGTCATGCCCGGCCAGTAGCGTGGCATCGGAGCGCGTGTTTAGTGCGGCAGGAGGTATTGTAACTCCGCGGAGGACACGACTGTCCACCCAAAGTGTGGAGAGACTCACGTTTGTGAAAATGAATCAGGCGTGGATTAGTCTGGATTTCAAACCACCAGTTCCTGACACAACTGACTAAATCCGCCATGAATCATGCCCCTGCCATGTGCCACTTTCACGTCTCCTCACACTGCTGGTGTGTTCCATTTTTTGTCATAGGGTGCTGGCAGATTACGGGCCTCCCATAGCTGCTGCCAGGCCCCTAATCTGCCATGGGCCCCTATACCGCCTCCTCATGCTGCTGCCAAGTCCAGAGTCTCTCATGGGTCCCTGTACGGCCTCCCATTGCTGCTGTCTCCATCGCCACACTCTGCCATGTGCCACTTTCAGGTCTCCTCACACACTGCTGGTGTGTTACATTTTTTGTCATAGGGTGCTGGCAGATTACGGGCCTCCCATAGCTGCTGCCAGGCCCCTAATCTGCCATAGGCCCCTATACCGCCTCCTCATGCTGCTGCCAAGTCCAGAGTCTCTCATGGGTCCCTGTACGGCCTCCCATTGCTGCTGTCTCCATCGCCACACTCTGCCATGTGCCACTTTCAGGTCTCCTCACACTGCTGGTGTGTTCAATTTTTTGTCATAGGGTGCTGGCAGATTACGGGCCTCCCATAGCTGCTGCCAGGCCCCTAATCTGCCATGGGCCCCTGTACCGCCTCCTCATGCTGCTGCCAGGTCCACAGTGTCTCATGCCATGTGCCACTTTCAGGTCTCCTCACACTGCTGGTGTGTTCAATTTTTTGTCATAGGGTGCTGGCAGATTACGGGCCTCCCATAGCTGCTGCCAGGCCCCTAATCTGCCATGGGCCCCTATACCGCCTCCTCATGCTGCTGCCAAGTCCAGAGTCTCTCATGGGTCCCTGTACGGCCTCCCATTGCTGCTGTCTCCATCGCCACACTCTGCCATGTGCCACTTTCAGGTCTCCTCACACTGCTGGTGTGTTCAATTTTTTGTCATAGGGTGCTGGCAGATTACGGGCCTCCCATAGCTGCTGCCAGGCCTCTAATCTGCCATGGGCCCCTGTACCGCCTCCTCATGCTGCTGCCAGGTCCACAGTGTCTCATACCATGTGCCACTTTCAGGTCTCCTCACACTGCTGGTGTGTTCAATTTTTTGACATAGGGTGCTGGCAGATTACGGGCCTCCCATAGCTGCTGCCAGGCCCCTAATCTGCCATGGGCCCCTGTACCGCCTCCTCATGCTGCTGCCAGGTCCACAGTCTCTCATGCCATGTGCCACTTTCAGGTCTCCTCACACTGCTGGTGTGTTCCATTTTTTGTCATAGGGTGCTGGCAGATTACGGGCCTCCTATAGCTGCTGCCAGGCCCCTAATCTGCCATGGGCCCCTATACCGCCTCCTCATGCTGCTGCCAAGTCCAGAGTCTCTCATGGGTCCCTGTACGGCCTCCCATTGCTGCTGTCTCCATCGCCACACTCTGCCATGTGCCACTTTCAGGTCTCCTCACACTGCTGGTGTGTTACATTTTTTGTCATAGGGTGCTGGCAGATTACGGGCCTCCCATAGCTGCTGCCAGGCCCCTAATCTGCCATGGGCCCCTATACCGCCTCCTCATGCTGCTGCCAAGTCCAGAGTCTCTCATGGGTCCCTGTACGGCCTCCCATTGCTGCTGTCTCCATCGCCACACTCTGCCATGTGCCACTTTCAGGTCTCCTCACACTGCTGGTGTGTTACATTTTTTGTCATAGGGTGCTGGCAGATTACGGGCCTCCCATAGCTGCTGCCAGGCCCCTAATCTGCCATGGGCCCCTATACCGCCTCCTCATGCTGCTGCCAGGTCCAGAGTCTCTCATGGGTCCCTGTACGGCCTCCCATTGCTGCTGTCTCCATCGCCACACTCTGCCATGTGCCACTTTCAGGTCTCCTCACACACTGCTGGTGTGTTCAATTTTTTGTCATAGGGTGCTGGCAGATTACGGGCCTCCCATAGCTGCTGCCAGGCCCCTAATCTGCCATGGGCCCCTATACCGCCTCCTCATGCTGCTGCCAGGTCCACAGTGTCTCATGCCATGTGCCACTTTCAGGTCTCCTCACACTGCTGTTGTGTTCCATTTTTTGTCATAGGGTGCTGGCAGATTACGGGCCTCCCATTGCTACTGCCAGGCCCGTAATCTGCCATGGGCCCCTGTACCGCCTCCTCATGCTGCTGCCAGGTCCAGAGTCTCTCATGGGTCCCTGTACGGCCTCCCATTGCTGCTGTCTCCATCGCCACACTCTGCCATGTGCCACTTTCAGGTCTCCTCACACACTGCTGGTGTGTTCCATTTTTTGTCATAGGGTGCTGGCAGATTACGGGCCTCCCATTGCTGCTGCCAGGCCCGTAATCTGCCATGGGCCCCCGTACCGACTCCTCATGCTGCTGCCAGGCCCGTAATCTGTCATGGGCCCCTGTTGTCGCTTGTTGGCATATTCCGCTCTTTCAGATGCTCCTTCTCCTGCTACTCCTCTTCACGGATTCCGTCAGCAGTCTTTCTTGGAATACGTTTCCAAGAGACAACAGTTTGCGAGCACGCACCCGACGGTGCAGAAGCTGAACGTCCTCCTGTCCAAGTTGCTGCTGCCAGGCTCGTAATCTGTCATGCGCCCCTGTAACGCCTCCTCATGCTGCTGCCAGGTCCAGAGTGTGTCATGGGCCCCCGTACCGACTCCTCATGCTGCTGCCAGGCCCGTAATCTGTCATGGGCCCCTGTACCGCCTCCTCATGCTGCTGCCAGGTCCAGAGTGTGTCATGGGTCCCTGTACGGCCTCCCATTGCTGCTGCCAGGCCCGTAATCTGCCATGGGCCCCCGTACCTACTCCTCATGCTGCTGCCAGGCCCTTAATCTGTCATGGGCCCCTGTACCGCCTCCTCATGCTGCTGCCAGGTCCAGAGTGTGTCATGGGTCCCTGTACGGCCTCCCATTGCTGCTGTCTCCATCGCCACACTCTGCCATGTGCCACTTTCAGGTCTCCTCACACTGCTGGTGGTTTCCATTTTTGTCATAGGGTGCTGTATGGCCTCCCATTGCTGCTGCCTCCACCGCCACACTGTGGCTCCACACTCTGGTTTTGGCCCCGTGACTGCCCAAATGAGTGAAGTGTGCGGTGATTCTAAGATCGACGGCACTCATCTGCATGTCATACTGACTGTCAGTATTATTTCTCTTCCCCAGCAGACTCCAAGGGCATTTAAATTAAAGGTACAGTGTTCTGCACTAATATAAAGGCTCTCTGAAGCCTAGAAACACCCTTTTATAAGTTAAATTCGCAGCGAATATATTCGACTCGAATCAAAATTTTTCCACGAATTCGCCGAATCAGTCGAATTGAATTTTTGAATACTTTGCTCATCTCTAATTACTAATATGCGCATTTGACATCCTTAACCGTGGTCCAAAAGTCTGGGGAGTGAGCAATTCACTTATACCCTGTTGGCACATGGTGAAGATATTTACACGCCTTTATGGGTCGCAGCACAGTGGAGTAGAAAGGTCTGTTACTTTTCTAATATATATAGTCACTTATGGACTTTTAATTTGCATATATATGTTATAGGAAAACCTAGCACCTCTAATAGGTGTAATATATCAAGACGCCTTGATTCAGGGGTATGTTTATAACCAGGCTTCTTTTACAAATTTATGCACACTTTATTTGCTTATTAGTTTGCACTAGTGGGTCATTCCATTGTATAGAGGCAGCTGCAAATCTTACATCACTTACACAGACCACAAGAGAGATTACAATGAAGTTTGCATGTAAAGAAAAAAAAAGTGTTGGTAAATTTGGTGCCATAATAATAATTTTACAAATTCACTCTATAAACAATGCCCAGATCTTGATGGATGGATTGCTTTCCTCCTCTTCCCAAATAGTAGCGACAGCATACAGCACAGTTTCACTAATTTACAGAGAAAGAGCAATAGGAAAAGTGTAGCAATTCCAAGCCATTTTATTGGAAGATAAGGATAAATACTTACAAGCAAAAATGAACAGATCTCAGACAATCGCTGATCATCTGAGCAAGTGTGATGATGTCACCGCTATCCTCCACCCTACGCATTTCGTCCTACAAGACATCTTCCAAGGGGCATCAAAGTCCATTTGGAGTTTTACCTTACTATAGAATATATGGGACTTTATTATTGCTTGCACATTATTTGTATGTGTTCACATTTTGGGAAGTGAGTTTAATTGCAATTATTTGAGGTATTTAAAGAGACAGTGCAACACATATTTGTGTATACATATGTAGATATTTTTGAGATTTCGAATATCAGTGAATGCTGCTGCCTTTATGTTCAGTGGTGTTTTGTTTGGCACTTTATCACTTAGCGCTGTTTTGTTCATATTTTTCACCACCACTGACCTCTCTTGTTGTAATCCTTTGTTCTGAAGATATCATACTGTCTCTGGGATCTTCAGGACTGTATAAAGATCAAGCTGATATACCTAACAGGAGGTTTCCATGTGACAAGATAGCAATGTGAGCACCTGAAGTAGGATTCTCCTGCAAAGTCCAGACAACAAAATTACATGTCATGTGACCAAAGATTTAATTAGTATTTAAGCCATTTTGTTAAGTTTTTTTCCTTTTTGAAATCTAATATGATGATTCGCTAAAGGAGAATGGGGAGGAGGTGCCTGGCTTGTGTTTAAAAAAAGAAACAATTGCTCAGTGAATATGTATATAGGTTAAATATAGGTTTTGATCTTGCATACTTTTTTTTTTTTATTACATGCAAACTTCATTGTATTCTCTCTCGTGGTCTGTGTGTGATCCATACAGAATACCATCTATGGAGCTAACAGAATTCTTTCTACAATCCATTCTTATTGAACCATGCTTGTAATGGATCTGAATCCTTCGTTGATTCTAGCACTTCATTATATGGTGCTATGCAAAGAATAATATTTTAATTTTTGCTCATTGCTGTGTTTACATTTTTATGTAGAACAATCAAATAAACAAACCCCTTGGAGATTTGGTATTCATAAACGAGCGAGCAAACGATTTACCAAAACAAACTTTTTAATAACTCACATGCCTAGGATAAGCTGCCAGGACCAGTCATGCACATTTTTATGTTAAGTTAAAGATCAAATTGGTAACCAAGAAGATTGTCCAAAATTCTACATGTTACAATAACATTTGCAATGGCACAGTGTTTGTTTGGTCATGCTGGGTTCGTGGCCTTTTTTACTTGTATCTGTAGCCTAAACAATACTTTTACTGTAGATTTGGACAGAGGTGGAAATGGCTAGAAACTTTTACAAAAAAAATTTTCTTGCTACCTATGTCCATTTGGAAGATTTTGATTCAACTTTCAGTGCGATTATGTAGTGCAACTTGGATGGATGCAACTTGCATGATACTTTGAAATAAGTCGCATATTCTGTGAGGCAAAATCATGCTGGAATCGAACCAAAGTAGTGCAGGAACCTTTTCCAAAATTGTGCCATACTCTGTTCCATTGATGTGAATAGGTACCATTGAAAACAATGAGATTTTGATTGTGCAGTTCTGAAATCTCACTAGTTTAAACGGAGCCTAAATCTCTCCAAAATGAGGAAACATCACTTCATGGTTGTCTTTAATTTACAAAGGGCAGTAATGCTTTAGGTGGTTTTTGCTTTATGATAGACTACTGATGGCTCATCTGGTATGTTTGGTCTTAAAATGGATCATGTTTTAATATATGCCAATGTTTTTTGTTGATATTATAGTAATAAACATTACATTTTTGGCATTTTTGAAAGCACTATTGTTTTCTTAGGATATCATTTGTGCAATTTAATCTAAAATCTGGAAAACTATTTTTTTTCTGCATTATTTACAGAATTCTATATTTATTTTATATTCATATTTTATTACTTCTTGCTAATATTGTTTATCATTAGCCCTGATGAAGAAGACATATATCCCCAAAATGCGTTGGCCCTCTTGGAACTTTTAATAAACATTCCAACTATGTAAAAATTTCCAAGGTATATTCCTTTGGATACAAGAACTGCCCCTTGTGATAGAGTGAAGTGTTCACATTCCTTTTGTTTTGCTGTGTGTATACACATGGGATTAAAATTTACTAAAATGTGAAGTCCATCCGTAAACTTTTCTTGCTACTAAATATCCCATGGTCAGCTGTTAGCGGTATTATAACAAAGTGGAAGCAACTGGGAACAACAGCACCTCAGCCACAAAGTGGCAGGCCACGTAAAATGACAGAGCGGGGTCAGTGCATGCTAAAGTGCACAGTACGCAGAAGTTGCCAACAGTCTGCAGGGTCAATAGCTAAAGACCTCCAAACTTTTTGTGGCCTTCAAATTAGCACAACAACAGTGCATAGAGAGCTTCATGGAATGGGTTTCCATGGCCGAGCAGCTTTATCCAAGCCCAGGGGTGGACTGACCATTTGGAAACTCGGGCACTGCCCGAGGGCCCGGGGTCAGTAGGGGGCCCCATGAGATGCCCCTGGTACCTTTTTCATAGGCTTTTTTGAGTTTGGGCAAGGACACAGGGGCCCCATGATCCCCTATTGCCCGGGGGGCCCATGAGTTGTCAATCCACCCCTGTCCAAGCCTTACATCACTGAGCACAATGCAAAGCATTTGATGCAGTGGTGTAAAGCACGCCACCAATGGACTCTAGAGCAATGGAGACGTGTTCTCTAGAGTGATTAATCACGCTTCTCTGTCTGGCAATCCGATGGACGTGTCTGGGCTTGGTGGTTACCAGGAGAACCGTACTTGCCTGATTGCATTGTGCCAAGTGTAAAGTTTGGTGGAGGGGGGATTATGGCATGGGGTTGTTTTTCAGGGGTTGGGCTTGGCCCTTAGTTCCAGTGAAGGGAACTTCTAAGGCATCAGCATACCAAGATATTTTGGACAATGTCATGCTCCCAACTTTGTGGGAACAGTTTGGGGATGGCCCCTTCCTGTTCCAACATGACTGGTCCATAAAGACATGGATGAGCGAGTTTGAGGTGGAGGAACTGGACTGGCCTGCACAGGTGTATGTCGAAAAATAAATGCAGTTTCTACTCCTTGAAATTTGTTCTTTTATTATACAGTATAAACTCAAGAGTCCCAGTTTGACTTGAACACCCCATATATAGCAGCCCAGTCTTAGTACCCTGATAGAGTCCTGACCTCAACCCGATAGAACACCTTTGGGATGAATTAGAGCGGAGACTGCGAGCCAGGCCTTCTCGTCCAACATCAGTCCCTGACCTCACAAATGCTTTTCTGAAAGAATGGTCGGTCAAACATTCCCATAGACACACTCCTAAACCTTGTGGACAGGCTTGTCAGAAGAGATGAAGCTGTTATAGCTGCAAAGGGTGGTCCAACTCAATATTGAACCCTACGGACTAAGACTGGGATGACATTAAAGTTCATGTGCTTGTAAAGGCAGGCATCCCAATACTTTTTGGCAGTACAGTGTAAGTGTCCAAATTCAAAGTGCCACACAATTAGTCAATTCTGGTGACTAAAACCAGTGTGCCAGGTTTTCTACGTTACACACGTGCTCCTCCATCTCCCTTCAAAGTGTTCACTCTCCAGAATTATTAAAACCTCCTATTGTTAAATAAGTATGTCAACATCTGCTTTATAGCAGAATAATCTTCTTGCAACAGTCACAGGAACTTCTCAGTCACAGAGTAATGGACCCAGATTGAGACTGCAGTACACCTTGGTACATTTAAAGAATGTAGGAAACACAGACAAGGGATCCCATCACTGTATGCCTCTTTATTTAAGTAAAGCCATAAAAATACAGAAATGCACTTACAATTCAATATACTTGTCTTGGCACTCAGTGAAACCAGGCAGCCGAATTGCACAGCACAATGCAGCTGCTCCACTTATTTCCTGGAGCCAGTGTGTGCTCCAAACAGTGAATTTGACATCAGACTGGTAGTCCTGACCCTACGCATTTCTTCATAAACACCAGATGTCTTCAGGAACAGTATAATACTTGCCTTTGTACGTTTTACACATTAATATTAACTGGAGCTCTTTATAATTTTATTTGTGATCTGCACTTTTTGTTGCAGCACTTTACTGATGCAATTTAGGTAGCACTTAAATAACAAAGAATCTAAGGGCTCTTTACTTTTTTAGTAAACGTTGGTCTATAATGCACAGGGGGATGCGCGTCTGTAACAGCAGCTGGGTGGATACATTGCAGTTGATATTTTTTCTATTTTGGGTGTTCATACTTTTTAGGCAAACAATTAATCAGTCCAGGTCTTTGGGTTTTTTTTTTATATATTTATACACATGAGATGCTGTGATATTGCGGAGTTGTCAAGCAAACAGCTTCCTGATTTTACCTAATACAGACTATAGCCTGTTCTCATAAGTACCATATTTCTTCTAGGAATAGAAAGATGACAGGGGTCCCAACTTTTCCTCACTTTATCCAAAATTAACAAAGAATAAAAAAAAGTCTTTGGCTTAAGATACAGTTTAAAAGGAACCTGTCACAATACAAACATGGAGGCTGCAATGGCTAACCTGTCTTCTAATTGCCTGGCTGGCATACTTACCCTCTTACTTTAGTAGCTTCAGAGTAAATGACAGGAATGTAGATAAGAACTACTGCCTTGAATCTGATATGCATAGTTGTTCCAGGTCATTAAATCAGAAACTACTGAACACTAATACAGCCTTAAAAATACACTTTCAGGAGAAGATTACTAGTGGCAGTCCCCATGTTTTTCTTATGACATCCTAACTATAAACTTGTTTAAAATATGTATGAATGAATACTATTTTCATGCACCATTCAGAACAAGGGAATGCGTTTAATTTCAGAAATCAATATTTGTCAACTCCTTGACAACTGGTTTAGTTCTTCATGAGAGCCATAATAATCATAAAGGACAGTTGTGAAACAGAGCTAAAACTAAAAAGAGAAGAATGGGAAGAGGAAACAGTGTGTGTGCCAACAAATAAAGGATTATATTATTTGGAATGCCTTGCAACCTAATAAGTGAGCATGTGATGCTAGTTATACAAGTGAGGAATGGAGTGCTTATGGATATTAAATCCGGGGATCCCTTAAAGTGTTATTAAACTCACAACAGGGAAATCAGTCTGTACATGCAGTAAAATATGCTTGTTATACTCACTGTGAAACTTAAGGGGTTAATCATCTGCATTGCATAAAAAGACTGTTTAATCCTGTCTTCTCTGATCCTCCCCTTATTTTTCTGTCCCCAATCTGCCATAGTTAGAGCAGTAGTGGCAAGTCTGCACATGCTCTGTTTGGCGTGTATTGCTGGAGAGTGTTTTTTTTTTCATGTGATCAGCACAGGGCCAATCAGCGCTGTCTAGACAGAGGGTTGGGGGTTATGCAGCCTCATGGGACAGTCAGAGGAGAATGAAAAATCCTCCTACAAGATTAACCAGCACTCCGCTGGATACTGATAGAAGTCACAAGACTGCTATATACTGCTGGTGAGAAAAGGTATTTGGCAGTTTATATTTACTAAAATAATTCAATTTCCATGTTCTGTGTACTGTGGAAGACTGGATAAAGTGAATGCAGGGTCCTGGGTTTAGTAACACTTTAGCTATATACAGTACATCACAACAATGTGTAAACATAAAAGCTATCTGCTAACATTATACCTGATGATGGATATTTGATGAGAAATTGATGTTATGGTTGCTGTTTTCACTAGTTGCTCTGAGCTAAAGCCTATAAAAAGAACATGATGTGCGTTTGCTCTGGTAATATGCATTTATTCAAGTTGATTAGGTTTTTAAAATGTACAACCATTAACATGCTGTATGAATTTACCAGTGCACCTAGCTTTTCACAAGTGTTGAGGCTTCAACCACCCAAAAGTTATTTCAGTTATTAGTGGCACATGGTGAATTATTAATATTATATAAGATTTTAAAGGCACTAACAATTTGCACAGCACTTTGCAAAAGGACTTAATTCCTTCCACTGGCTTCTTGCATACCTTAGGGATTCAGCAGCAAGAGCTTCCCATCCCATAGGTTCCCACTCTTTTACCACCACCCTGGAGGACTCCTTTTACATCAGTGGTGTTCTCAGTCCTGGACCAATCCTGCTACACCAGAGGTGTTCCTATTCCTGGATTGTTCTTGCTACACTAGAGTTCTTCACACTCTTGCACTGCCCCTGCTGCAGCTTTCACTGCTCCTGCTATTCCAGTGTGCTTTGTCCACAATGTAAAATGCATTTCAAATTTAACAAGAAGAGTGGGACCCATTGTAAATGCCACTCATCTCTTTGGCACTCCATCAGTTACATTTCCCTCCATAGTTGTCTGATTTATTTACTGCCTGCCTGTGAGTCACATTTTTCTTACTGCAAAAGAGGCATCCATTCATCTTTTATTATGCTTCCCATTAAAGAAATTTTAAAATGTGCTTGGATAGCAGATCTCTTATGCAATTGCCGCTGCAGGTAAGCAGACCTGGGCAAGATTTTGAAGGAGGATTGACAAGTATGTAATGAAATTCAGCTAGCGTTGTAACTGCTCTATTAATGGAACCCTTATAATGTTCACGTCAAACCGGGAATTTTACAGGTATAAAAAGGGATACTAGTGTTGCAGTACGGCATGCAGTAGTAAGTGGCAAGTGTGTCCTATTACTGGTAGGCTGTGCACATGTAGCGGGCCAGTCCAGAGACCATTGATTAAGATGGCAGACAACAGTGTTCTTGCATGCATGGAACAGCATGTGATGATGAAATTTCTTGTGAACAAAGGTGTAAAACCCACAGATATCTACAGAAGACTTCAAGCACAGTATGGTGCTCAGCCGCAGTAAGACATTTGAATGGTGTAAACTTGTCAAAGATGGCTGTACATCCATCAGTGAAGATCCCTGCCATGATGGTTCATAGTCCATAGCAGACATTCCTCAGAACAGTCAGTGCATGGAACGCCTGATCCTGGATAATCAACGCATAACCTGCTATGAAATTGACAAATCTCTCTATGGGAATGGTGAACACAGAGATGATGAAGTGAAGCAGGCTGCGTTAAGATGGTTCAGGTGTACTGACAAATCTTTCTATGCCAAAGCATTTCAGGCATTAGTTATAAGGATATAAATGTAGCAGAGGTGTATGTCGAAAAATAAATGCAGTTTCCACTCCTTGAAATTTGTTCTTTTATTATACAGTATAAACTCAAAAGTCCCAGTTTGACTTGAGCATCCCATATATATAGAATCCCAGTCTTAGTACCCTGATAGAGTACTGACCTCGACCTGATAGAACACCTTTTGGGATGAATTAGAGCAGAGGCTGCGAGCCAGGCCTTCTCGTCCGACATCAGTGCCTGACCTCACAAATGCGCTTCTGGAAGAATGGTCAAACATTCCCATAGACACACTCCTAAACCTTGTGGACAGCCTTCCCAGAAGAGTTGAAGCTGTTATAGCTGCAAAGGGTGGGCTAACTCAATATTGAACCCTGCACACTAAGACTGGGATGCCATTAAAGTTCATGTGCGTGTAAAGGCAGGCGTCCCAATACTTTTGGCAATATAGTGTATATACACTCACAGCCACTTTATTAGGTCACCTGTTCAATTTCTTGGTAACGCTAATTGCTAATCAGCCAATCACATGGCAGCAACTCAATGCATTTAGGCATCTAGATGTGATGAAGATGACTTGCTGAAGTTCAAACCGACCATCAGATTGGGGAACAAAGGGGATTTAAGGGACATTAAACATGGCATGGTTGTTGGTGCCAGACTTCAAAAACTGCAAGACTTTCAAAAACTGTTGACCTACTGGGATTTTCCGGCACAACCACCTCTAGGGTTTACAGAGAATGGTCCAAAAAAGAGAAAACATTCAGTGAGTGGCAGTTGTGTGGACAAAAATGCCTTGTTGATGTCAGAAGAGAATGGGCAGACTGGTACTAAGACTAAGTAAAGGCTAAAAACTGCCTTTTAAAAAAGGACTATTTTGCCCTAATATTTTAAAAAGCCTGTTGTTTGGATAGCTCAGTAGTTCAAGTAGTAATATACAATCACAAGTGAATAGTCAGAAAAGAGACTCAACCCCTCAGTCCATGCTCCTACCAAGCTCTATCAGAGGTTTCAGTTAGAAACTGAAGACAGGAGATGTTCCGAAGATGGCCCTTTACAAGTCTAATGGGGGCCAACTATGCAGGAGTGGGTTTTCGCCAGTAACAAAAACAATGTGCAGGCTCTGGTTCTCCTATTGAGGTAAGTTAGCCGCTGGGACAAAGTTTAGCTCAGGAGGGCTAGGGAAGGTGGGTTAGAATAGCTGTCAATCCAGCTATCCATTAAAAAGATTATTGCAGATTTTGTTAACAATTTGTAAAGCTCTCTGTGGTAAACTAGTATAAAGTCAAATATTTGTTCCTATTTCTAGAATTATATTTTTAGGGACCCTGTACATAGGTGGTCCACTATGGACCACAGGTGCTCATTTTTATTGTGTCATGTCTGTCTTCTTTCCAATATAAAGTAAAATAGTTGTTCTTTTTTCTAGAATTATATTTTTGGGGTCCCTGTATGTAGGTGGTCCAGTATGGCTTGCCCATCAAAGGTGCTCAGTTTTATTGTGTCGTGTCTTTCTTCTTTCTGTGCAATGACAAATGAATGTGAGAATCACTAGCCATCTGCACCTGGTATTAACAAGTGTTCTTCCCTACCACAATATTATTCAGACTTAACCTTGGTTATCTTCTAAGATCAGATGGGATCAGGAACTCTCAGGTTAACACTACTTTCATAATCCATCATTTTCAATGAGATTTTTAAAGGCTTCTTTCTTTCCTTTGTGCTCTTCCCTATCTCACATTTATTTGGACTGTGCGGTTTGGAATTCTTTTCAAATACAAAGAGCTTTGAGGTGTTAAAAGGGTATCATAATACATTTTCACTCTCTCTAAAGCTTCAAGGAAAGGAAGAGAGTGTTTGACCTTATACTATATTGTAAAATTTAAAATGGTTCAAAATGCAAGATAATTTTGGAAGATTTTTATTGTATTGAAAATTCCATTAGCAGACAAACATATTTATATTTTTTTTATCTTACTCGAATTTAAAGTTACTATGAGATTAAAGCATTTACAGCAGTCCTTGTTACTTAAAGTTTGTGTAGGCAAAATTAAAAATATATGCTAATTACTGTACATCACTGCAATAATGCACACTTCCCTGTGATTTGGCTCTTTAAAAACACTGCAATTACCGCACTGCTTGGGATTTCAGTGCACAAAAGACAGTGCTGGAAACTCATTACTAGGTTCTCAGTGGATGTCCAGCAGTCCAACTAATATTTGTCTGTACTTGCAGTGTTTCAAAGAGATAAAACATTTGTACTGTACTGTACATGTATTGTAGATATGTTTTTGTTCCATTTTGCCCAGACATACACTTCAAGTACATCCATATCAAAGAAGAACTCCTCTCAAATAGCTAAAACACAAATAAAATACATAGAAATGGAGCTGTTTTATCTGTCAAAGGAATTGCATTTCTCTTTATCCAGTTCTGAGATGTATATAGCCCTACCAGGCAGCAGTGGTGTCCTCTCTTCTCTCCCTGCCTGCTGACTGGACAATAAAACCGGCCATAGATGATTTGAATCTCAGCCGGTTCAGCAGGGAGCAGCTGAGATTAGATCCATCTATTGGCAGGCTGATTGTACCGAAGTTGATCCATTGATTGATTTGGGTACAACCAACATGTCAGATTTTTAGCATGCAATTATTGTCAGCGGCTATAGCCACTAGCAGTAATCATAGTATTCTCCCGGCAGAGACGGCTTCCCGCAACCCCACTTCCTCCCCCAGGAGAACACACTGGCTCTGCCTGAGGGATTCCCCCATCAACACTGACTGTGTTGATGGGGAAATTGAGGGAATTTTCTTTCCTTCCACCTGTGGTTGCAGGAAAGAAAATCACCTTGTCTATGGCTTGCCTTTGCCCCCATTCATACTACTGCATTTGCACTGCACGACAATGGAATTTGCATTATTCTCTATGGTGCCCATTCACATCAACGCAGTGTGGCTGCAGTGTGTTTTTTTCAAAGGTGTAGGTGTTTCAGGTACAGGTGCTTCTGGTGCAGTTTAGCACATTTTTTTGCCCCATAAACTTCAATAAGAGCGAGTAGAAAGCACAAGTAAACTGCATGTATATGCATTTTCAGTGCATTTTTGGCAGAGTTTTGTGTATAAAATCCAGTCTTCTCCTACAGAAATATTCATCAACATGAAAAATGTGCCAAAATCGCACATAGTCACGCTACAAAACTGCACCGAAAAACATATCAACATCCAGCATGATGAGTTCATCCATCTGCTCAATTTTCAACTTCCTTCCTTCCATCCTTCCTTCCTTCCTTCCTTTGTTCCACTATATAGGGTTTTAAAAAGGCTGATACCAAGTCACTTTTTATTAAAACCTAGCTGATTCACATGTAGGTATGCAGCAATGAAAATTTAAATCAGGAGGAAAATAATTACATCATGATGTAATGGATACAAAGTTCACTGGCCAAAGGCAGGAGTATTTGACTAATAAGCTGGCTATCTGAACCCTGGCTGCTACAGGCAGCACTTGGCGGTTTTACTGAGCACCACCTAAAGCTCCTATTACAGCGGTAGTAAAGTCATTCTTAAAAATAAAAATCTGGTCCCCCTGCAGGTTTAAACAATAATGTATTAGTAAGCACTGCATACTAGCACAGTACGACAGACTTACCTGCATGCGGAGCCCTCCAGCGCAGCGCCTCCACAGCCCCCCCCCCCCCGGTGCTTCCATCTTCGCCCGTGTTTCTTCTGGGTTTCGTATGTTCGGCCACTTTAAGGGCAAGGCTGTGGTGTTGTCACTCCCACGCATGTACATGGGAGTCACCTCGACATGGCACGCAGAGCCGCACAATAGCCAACAGCTGCACACGTGTGACTCTGATCACATTACCCGCTGACTGGCAGGGGAACCTTTATGACATAAGAGACCACTAGGGTCTCTTCTGTTATAAAAACCCTGCATATCAGAAGATTTTAATTATTAATACTTTACTACCACTTTAAGATGATATTTAGGATTATCAAATCCCCAGTGTACCAGACAGGGCCACTGATCATAAAAGGTGCAGATGGGGTGCAGGGGGTGCTCCATCATTATTATGCACAGCTTGATTCAGGTGGGGCTGAGGCAACCACTAAATGGCCATCCACACCTTAGGAATGTTGATAACAGTATCTCCCTGCCTCTGAGTCATCTAGAGGTTTCTGAACCTTTTTTTTATAATTCAAACGTAATAGATGTCTTTTTTTTTCTTTTTTTTTTAAACTCAGTTTTTGTTACAAAGATAAATAATATGTAAATAGTGTTTTTTATTTGTAGGGGAATTTCCACAGTAAATACATAGTAAGCTACATACATAGTTGACATGACAATAGTATAACAACAGGTTCTGTAACTCTGTTGTATGTATTTGCATTGTTCTTTTTTAATATATGTTGCTGAATGGATGTGGATGTATTTCTTCACTTGTCATGTAAATTCATTCTATTTGTCCTTTCCCTGAATGTATTCATTTTGCACAGTTCTGCAAAGCATAATTGCTGAGGAAGAAAAGAAGTTGCATTAACTTGGAGGACATACTTCATTTGCCACAATGACATAACTAGCTGTCTGATGTAGAGCTGTCTGTGTTCTCTATAGCTCAACAGAGCCAGATGTGTGATGCTGGATTATTAGTTTCTGGATTGTCCTATCACTCTGCTTGTATAGGTCTTCTGTATTTACAGACTAAATCTGGTCATGATTTATTAGCCTGATATGATAAATATTCAGAAAATAGTCACAATAATTAGTTAATGTACAGTGAGGAACAGACGTATTTGAACACCCTGCCATTTTGCAAGTTCTCCCACTTAGAAATCATGGAGGGGTCTGACATTCACATTGTAGGTGCATTCCTACTCCTGAGAGACAGAATTTAAAAAAAAACATTCAGGAAATCACATTGTATGATTTTTAAAGAATTTATTCGTCTTGCACTGCTGAACATAAGTATTTGAACACCTGAGAAAATCAGTGTTAATATTTGGTACAGAAGCCTTTGTTTGCAATTACAGAGGTCAAACGTTTCCTGTAGTTCTTGACCAGGTTTGCACACACTGCAACAGGGATTTTGGCCCTCTCCTCCACACAGATCTCCTCTAGATCTATCAGGTTTCGGGGCTGTCGCTGAGCAACACGGAGTTTCAGCTCCCTCCAAAGGTGTTCTATTGGATTTAGGTCTGGAGACTGGCTAGGCCACTCCAGAACCTTGATATGCTTCTTAGGAGCCACTCTTTGGTTATCCTGGCTGTGTGCTTCGGGTCGTTGTCATGTTGGAAGACCCAGCCATGACCCATCTTCAATGCTCTGACTGAGGGAAGGAGGTTGTTGCTCAAAATCTCACAATAAATGGCCCCATTCTACCTCTCCTTAATACAGTGCAGTCGTCCTGTCCCCTTCGCAGAAAAACACCCCCAAAGCATGATGTTACCACCCCCATGCTTCACAGTAGGGATGGTGTTCTTGGGATGCAACTCATCCTTCTTTTTCCTCCAAACACGACAAGTGAAGTTTAGACCAAAAAGTTCTACTTTGGTCTCATCTGACCACATGACTTTCTCCCATGCCTCCTCTGGATCATCCAGATGGTCATTGGCAAACTTCAGACGGGCCTGGACATGTGATGACTTGAGCAGGGGAACCTTCCGTGCAATGCATGATTTGAAACCATGACGGTGTAGTGTTCTACCGACAGTGACCTTTGATACTGTGGTCCCAGCTCTCTTCATGTCATTGACCAGCTCCTGCCTTGTAGTTCTGGGCTGATTCCTCACCTTTCTTATCATCAGCGATAACCCACGAGGTGAGATCTTGCATGGAGCCCCAGTCCGAGGGAGACTGACAGTCATCTATAGCCTCTTCCATTTACTAACAATTGCTCCAACAGTTGATCTATTTTCGCCAAGCTGCTTGGCAATTGCCCCGTAGCCCTTACCAGCCTTATGGAGGTCCACAATTTTGTCTCTGGTGTCTTTTGACAGCTCATTGGTCTTGCCCATGGTAGTAGTTGGCGTCTGACTGACTGTGGGGTGGACAGGTGTCTTTAAAGAGCTCAGACAGGTGCTACTAAGTTAGATTGATGAGTGGAATAGAGGTGGACTTTTTTAAAGGCAAAGTAACAGGTCTTTGAGAGCCAGAATTCTTGCTGTTAGGTGTTCAAATACCTATGTTCAGCAGTGCAAGACAAATAAATTCTTTAAAAACCATACAATGTGATTTCCTGAATTTTTTTTTAGATTCTGTATCTCAGATTGGGATTGAACCTACAATGTGAATTTCAGACCCCTCCATGATTTCTAAGTGGGAGAACTTGCAAAATCACAGGGTGTTCAAATACTTCTGTTCCTTACTGTATACTTTAATGCAAATCTGGGGAGATGTACTCTCTTCTATATTTGTCCTGTTTCACCGAGAGTGAAAGAAAATTCCAAATTTTTAGTTTGGCATTAGAATAGGATTATAGAGGAAATCTTCCAATGGAGACAGCAGCTATGGTGACCCTGGTGACAGCTAGAGATTCCCTCACTTTTGAGGCATTTCCTCTCTCTTTCTGTTTTGGCTATGGGACAGGAAGTGAAGGGAAATCTCCCCAATGGGACACTAATGGCAAAAAACCGAAAGAGGTTATAACCCTCCTTTACTCTATAATAACTGCACTTGTGTTGAGAAAAAAAAATCCATCTGGTTGATCAATGTACATTGTATGGATTTAAAAAAACTTTGTAGCAGATTCCTACCTTTTGCCTTTTGTTGCTTTGAAGAAATAGCTTTTTGTTTCACCAGACTGATCGCATACTCATTCTGAATAGAAAGGTCATTATCAATCATCTGATGCGCGTTCTGTATTATAATGAGAAAAGCTGTAGTGTCTGCATCCCTTTAGGAGAATTTAACCCTTGAGGAGTATCTCACTAAAACTTAAATTTCTATTGCAGGGAATGCCTAAAATCTGACTTTCATGTAAGTGAGTACTATTGGAAAAATCAGTCAGCCAATCATGCAAATAGGAAATTACACTTTTGGAGGTGTTCTGCACACTAACTGCTTACAGAATGCCTCCAGGTTGCCATATTGCTTTGAATTTACAGAAAATTACAGCTTTGCAGATTGAAAAGGAAAGGTAATTTTTAATAATATTAAATTACAACATGACATAGCAGTTGTATATACTACAGTGGGTAAAATAATTATTTGATCCCCTGCAGATTTTGTAAGTTTGTCCACTTACAAAGAAATGAAGGCTCTATAATTTTTATCATAGGTGTATTTTAAATGATAGAGACAGAATATTAACCAAAATCCAGAAAAACACATGATACAAATGTTATAAATTGAGTTGCAGTTCAGTGAGTAAAATAAATATTTAATCCCCTACAAACCAAAAATAATTCTGTCTCCCACAGATTGGCTATGTGCTCACGTGGTACACAGATTAGTCCTGTCAATTTAAGAAGGTGCTCCTAACAACATCTCGTTATGTATATAAAAGACATCTGTCCACAGAATCTTTCTTCCATTCAAACCTCACCATCATGGTGAGCAAGACCAAAGAGCTGTCAAAGGACATTAGGGACAAGATTGTAGACCTGCACATGGCTGTAATGGGCTACAAGATCATCAGCAAGACGTTTGGTGAGAAGGAGAGAACTGTTGGAGCAATTATTCGCAAATGGAAGATATACAAAATAACTATCAATCGTCCTCGGGCTGGAGCTCCATGCAAGATTTTGCCTCATGGGGTAAGGATGATCATAAGAAAAGTGAGGGAACAACATGGGAGGAACTTGTGAATGATCTCAAGTCAGTTGGGACCAGGGAAGGACTGACCATTCTAACACTCGGGCACTGCCCGAGAGCTCGGGGTCAGTAGAGGGCCCCATGAGATGCCCCTGGTACCTGTCATAGGCTTTTTTGGGTGTGGTTTGAGTGTGGGCGAGGACACAGGGGCCACATGATCCCCTATTGTCTGGGGGCCCCATGAGTTGTCAGTCCTCCCCTGGTTGGGACCAAACAAACCGTTGGTAACACAATACATCACCATGGATTGAAACCCTGCAGCACCTGCAAGGTCCCCTTCCTCAAGAAGGCACATGTACAGGCCTGTCTGAAGTTTGCCAATGAGTAGGACTGGGAGAAAGTGCTGTTGTCAGATGAGAGCAAAATTGAGCTCTTTGGCATTAACTTGACTCTCCTTGTTTGGAGGAAGAAAAATGCTGACTCTGATCCTGCCAACACCATCCCTACAGTCAAGCACGGAGGTAGAAACATTATACTTTGGACTGTTTCTCTTGTAAGGACACAGGCCAACTTAGCAGCATTGAGGGGCTAATGGATAGGGCCATGTATTGTAAAATCTTGGGTGAGAACCTTCTTCCCTCAGCCAGAACACTGAAGATTGGTCTTCGATGAGTCTTCCAGCATGACAGTGGCCCAAAACATACCGACAAGGCAACAAAGGAGTGGCTCAAAAAAGAAGGAGATTAAGGTCATGGAGTGACCTAGCCAGTCTCCAGACCTTAATCCTATAGAACATTTATGGAGGCAGCTGAAACTTCAAGTTGCCAAGTGACAACCAAGAAACCTTAAGGATTTAGAGAAGATCTGTAAAGAAAAGTGGGCCAAAATCCATTCTGAGATGTGTGCAGACCTAATTAACCAACTACAAGAAACGTCTTACCTCTGTGCTTGTCAACAAGGGTTTCTCCACCAAGTACTAAGTCATGTTTTGCTTGGGGATCAAATACTTATTTTACTCACTGAACTGTAACTCAATTTATATATTCTGTCTCTATCATTTAAAATACATCTATGATAAAAATTATAGACCCCTAATTTCTTTGTAAGTGGGAAAATGTACAAAATCTGCAGTGGATCAAATAATTGTGTTCCCCACTGTATATTATTTTATTTACTATCTTTTTTCAAGAAAGTGGAGTTACTCTTTAAAATAAAAAGGGTTTGCCTTAAGTTCGACTTTAATTGTTTGCTTAAAGAGTATGTTCATCTTAACTTTTTGTTTTAGTTTTGGATATCGTATGGAAGGGTTGGAACCACTGTCAGGTGATTGCTACTATCAGAGTCTTCGCTAAATAGATTTTCCCTCAATTACTGTTAACTAAAGTCCCATTAATTGCTACTCAAAATTATTTTCTGCCTCAGCATTTAGGTGCTTCTTGGGCAGAAGTCATAAACAACAGTACAATACAAATGAATGCTGACTGCCCTGGAGGTAGTCATAGGGAGTGGAATTTGCATAATGCAGAGCAAACCTCTGCAAGTGGGTGTGCATGTTTATGAAGCTGTCATGTGGGCTAGTACTGATTGTCGAGCACCCCCCATTTTTTAACTCCTATTGTGTACATACATTGAAATAGTGTAACTCTAAAGCATTGCTCAGGGTCAGGTGGCTATGTCCACCAAAACTATGGAAATTAGGAGATTAAGCATGTGAACTTTATGGTAGTTGCTTTTTTATGAAGACCCTAATTCAATGCATAGTGTATCTCTAGAACGAATTGCTGAATGTTCTTTCTTTAACATTTGCTTTAACGTTTTCTTTAACAGTAGACCATTTCATTTATTAATATTTTTGTTGGATACATATTTGAAAAAGCTATTTCTTTCATGTGTTTTATGCAAGTATATAAATTTTATCTGTGTGCACCATTTGAATATAAATCTAATTTTTGCCTGTTCAAATATGTTGGAAAAAGACAACTATTTTTGTGGGAGTATACCTTATTTTTCACATGACTTTATATCTGAAAACATGAGAAAGCCTCATACCACAGAATCCCTCAAAGTATTAGGTACCATTGTGAGCATGCCCACACTGAGGCAATAGGTACATGAATGCTCTAGGTCACTCCAAACCTTTGCACCTTTTTGAATATATTGTATATTAACAGTTTAAGAGATAGGTTTTTGGTTGGGTTCCTGTTGATGGCTAGTAGAAATAGTTTTTTTTAATAAATTTGTATATTTTATGCTTTTTCAATTACTTACCTCATCCACATGTGCCTGCCTTGCTACCGGTAGTTATAAATTGATGAGGTGTTTGCCATTTAAGGACCAGAGAAGGGATAATTTGAACCTGTAGACATGAACTAATAGATATTTGCAAAACAGAAATTTGAGCACTGAAATATTTTTTAAAAATCAAAGTGTTATTGCTACCACTTGAATATTTGTATATAGACAGTATACCAGGGTGCTAGACATGCCTCTGGGGTACCAAAATATCTTAGAGATGACTTGTGTGGAAAACTCTATTGGTTCATGGCTATCGGTTTTCTGTGGGCACTTTATGGCACAGGCAGTAAATTAGATTTCTCATATCAAGATGGGGATATAACTGAAAAAAAGTTTATTCTGATTAACAATTTTTTATTATTATGGTTTCAGAAGTCTTAGTCCTTCGTCCAGAAGAAATTTGCTTAATTTTTAATGACACTCCCAAATGCAAACTTTTGTAGACTTACCACCCAATAAATCCCAGAATATATAAACTATATTGCCACATGGCTGACTGCTAAAAGTAAAGATTATTATTTCTCAAATAGATGAAAAAGAACATTAAATTATCTGTCTTTAAACTACTAAAATACTTCCTGTGGGTTAAAAGTTTTCCTAATGTCAATGTTCTTTTCCAGTTTCTAGGGGGATCTCTTTGTAAACATTTAATTTTCTAGTTAATGGGTTTACCAGAAATTCACTAAAGCAACAATTTCAATGTTTAACTATTGGTGCCATTATTAAACTTGTATTAATTTCTTTTTCTTGTTTTTGTAGCACTTTCTTTATAAGACATGGTGTACTAGTTAATTGTTACAGTGTTTTGTATCGCTCTTTCTGGAGTAAATTTTCTAAATACAGAGATCCATCCATGGTCATAAAGCACTTTATTTCCATTGACTTAGTACAGTATATTCCCATGGTATCTATGGACTTAAGGGGTGGACAATGTCAAAGGATGATGTTACTGCCCTTTATAGCAATAAATCTTCCAAATACTGCAAAGTTCACAATCAGTTGCAATCATGGCTATGCCAACCTTACAAATGTGTGTCAACACAGATCGGAGGAAGAAGGCGGTCGCTGGTGTTGGCAGATGTTGTCTGTGCCAATTGCCTCATGAGCTGTTTGCTACAACTCTCATATGCATGGGCTACTTAAACTGAACCAGTGGCCAGGCTATGAACATTCAAGTGTTTACTTAACCATAACAAGCCGTAAATAAGCTTTAAAAGAAGCCCTCACTCAAATCATCCTCAAAGTTTGCAGCTCAGCTCTCCTTGCTTCCCCTTATCAGTAGTGACTTGACAACTGTCCGGCCAATAATCTCCATTGTAAACACAGAGAAGGTGTTCATGGAGGGAGAGTTGAGCTGCCTGTGAAAGTGACTTGATCGCCTTAAGTGATTCAGCTGCTGACTTTAAGGATGGATTGCTCCAGAGTGTCTGTAACTTCAAAGCTCATGTACTGATTGTTAAGAATATGAAAAGGCCATAGACTGGCAACAGATTCACTTTAAAGGGTAAGTATATTTTCAAACAAAGTATAAATACCCTTTTCACACCTTTAAATTAAATATTCCTTTTTGGGTGAACTGGCCCCTACAGTCAAAACCTAATTTCTATTTCTGGAGTATGGTCATCAGTGCATGTCCTCACCCTTTCTCCACTATGCTTCTGGTCCACTTACTTTTTCTCTGCCACATGATCTCCCACACCCTTCATGGTTTGAAATAAAGTGTTAGATTTTAGGAGAGTTATTCAATGACCAGCAGTATAGAGCACATAAATGCTCCACCATTTGTTAATGGGTAAGTCACTGTGCACTGTGTAGTTTCATTTTTTGAGCTGCATGACAATACTTTCATACAATCAGGGCTCTGGGTTTTATAATTTTTTAAAAAAAAATTCTATATGTTTTACTACACAATTGTAAGGGGCCCATTTATAAAAACCGTGGTAAAATAAAGCTCCTTTTTTAATAAATCACCTTGGTCGCATTTATAAAGAACTCCATTGGCAACCTTTTAATTTACCTTGGATTATAGAAAAATGAACAAATGTTTCACCATGCAGCAATCTCACTGGACCACAGATCCTACCAGGGAGTAATGCATGCACTGGATATACTGTATGTTCCATACCTTTCACACTAAATCAACAAGAAACTTAAAAAAAACAATAGTACACCTCTCCTATTCACAAATCATTGATGCTCAAATAAACAAAGAACAAAATGTAAATATTAACATAGTCTAATAAAGTAGTAATGTGCAACGTGATGCACAAATGTATATTAATGAGTATACGGGATGAAGAACAGAAGCTTCTGAGGATGTCCTTTTTGAGGACTTAACGCATCATGCGGGGCTGCCTTGGTGACATAATTGAGCTAGTGGGCAGAGCCCAGTAGAGAGGAGTACCCCAGTTACATTGCTGTGGATGCTGCTGTATACACTGACCAATAGTGTGTAAAACAGGGCTGTGTTCGAAATGTATTCACGGTACAGTGTAAACTTTTTAAATGTGATGCTAACATTTATTCACTCAGAGCTCAGAGTCTCAGGTGGATGACAAAGTGTTACATCACACCACCAGTGGCACACTTTGATGCCATTGTCGCCTACAGCCCTTATAAAGTGCTTAGGAGCTTTCTCCGGCACTTTTGCCATGAGGATTCGTTACAGAACAGTAAACACCTGGATTAACACATACTGCTGCTGAACATGCTTACCCTATCTCCCAAACTCTACTTTGTGAGTACCCCAAAAGGGGAATATCCTCACTTGTAGGTATGGCAGAGACCAGGTGAATGGGAACCAACTCAAAGCAGCAGGCAAACATTTGCTTTGGCGAAGGCTCACACAACACTCAGCCTTAAAGTGACGATGCATCCCTTTCATCAGAGCAGAAATTTGTCTTAACACAGGCTTCAGCATCCAACTATAGCTTTTTTTCAGGCATGCAACAAGTGGCATATTTACCAAAAGTTAAAAAACTTGATTTTTGTGAGCTACTATGATGTATTTTATACATACATGTCTTTATAAAGTGGATAAATCAAATTAAAAAAACAATATAAAAAATATAAATAAGTGAAATACTATGTGCAAAATAATTATTTCTTGTGGACTTTATTAATTGTGGACTTTTTTCATATTTCTCATTAGTGGAAGACACACCAAAAGTCACGGATTGTTTACAAAAAAGCACGCAGTATTAGTAGGATTGCAAACTACAGAAATGTTGGACTCACTTATGTCATTTCAAATTATTTCAAATATTTATTAATTTATTTTATATATATATATATATTCTTTTGTGCATATTTCACATTTAATGTTATTAGTGGAGAGCGACACGTTTGCATTTGTTTTGATATTTAACAAAAGCAATGGAAAAAACGTGGAGGCAATTTCTTGACCCAAATTCAGCCATCTTTGTCCAGAGCTCCATAACACCCAGCTTCTTCTCCTACTCCCATTTCTCAGCCTGAATTAGAGGGGAATGAAGAGGACACAGGCAGTGTTGAAGGAAGCTGCAGAAGACTTCTGTCCCCCACACTGTCATTATATTGAGGGGAGCTTACTGCAATATGCTTGCTAATGTTGAATAGCTCTTTACTTCTGTCCACTAATCTTTGACATTGTGCATTTGAACTCTTTTCTTTTTCAACACACCCCTTTGGCCACAAAGAGATCAACTAAGCATTGCCAAACATTTCCTGTTCATGAACAGATAGAATGTGCAGTCTATAATAACTGGGTCACTCCTGAAAGGATTTTCACTCCCCCAAAGATCTTTTCTGATCTCTATCCAGTTGAAAAAGAGTTTACAAAAAGGTGGGCTATTCTCGTGGTTGGCACTGTTATTATCTGCCCTAAACAAACATCTCATTGTACCCACTGGAGATGTTCCATCTTTTAGCAATTCTGTAGTGAGAAAATTTGAGACACTGATAAAAAAAACGTTCTTTACCCTGGCAAGCCCAGCCCTGCAGCCAGCTCTTCCTGCTATTTCAGTATGTCAAAATGGAGCTAACTGTACCAGGGCACTGAATAATTAACATGAACTTGTCTCCTCCTCATCTGGGGTGCCCAGCTGATGCTTATTGCTCCACCTGCCTTGCAGATTCCCCAATAGCAAGCCGGGTTTGATTCCGAGTCTTTTGACACACACAGTACAGCTCAGCCCCACCCCTCTCCCTCCTGACAGTATTTGAAAAGCAGAAAGTGGGAGCCAATGAGTCCTATTAGAGGGGAGAGAAAAAGTACAGTGGACACAGCACTGGATCGTGATCAGGCTCAGGTAAGTATTTATGGGGTCTAGGGGGGGACTGATCAGAAACTGCTTTTACAACCACTTTAAAATACCTCAACAAAGTCCTTAACATTTCAAAATTTTATATGGCATCAGCAAAGTCAGTAATTGCCTCCATGAGACAAGGACATACATGGCACATGACATCAACGTTTTCTATGCTTTGCAGTGACCATTTTCAATTTGTCGTATTGCCTTCCGGTCTATCATCTGCTCCCAGGATGTTCACAAAGATCTTAGCACCCTTGCTTGCCTGTCTCAGAACTCAAGGCATCTAGGTGACAGGCTATCTGGTTGGCCTTCTTTTGATGGATGCACCCCCCTCACAACTCTCAGGGAATGTCCAAAAAATCATTCAACTGCTTCTGGTCTTTGGCTGGGGGGATCAACTTAAGGAAAAAAAATGCTCTCCCACCTAGAATATCTGGGTTTAATTCTATATATATCTCTGACAATAGTCTTTAAAAAAAAAATTCTTTCTCTAAAAGCTCAAGCTCATCAACTGAGATTCCAAGGAAATCCCACATGGGGATTCGTCATGAGAGATCTAGGCCTAATGGATGCCTCATTCAAGGCAGTACCCTTTGCCCAATTCCATTCAAAAGCTCTCCAACAAAACATTCTATCAGCATGGAAGAAAGAAGCTCTTTCTGTGGATCTACCCATGCTTCTATTCCCACAAACAAGAAATTCCTTGTTCTTATCCTGTTGGAAATTCAGCAGCTGGAAAGTTCTTACAGCAGTCAACAGTCTGTACGGCTGGATAAGAGGCTTCCAATCTTTGAAGGTTCAAAGAACATGGTCAGGGAAGAGGCAAAACTCCCCATCCGCATCTTGGAGCTCAGAGCTGTCAGGCTGTCCCTTCAACATGGGACCCCCCTTATAAAAGGACACCCAATTTGGGTTTAATTCATTGTTAGACATCAAGGGGGCACAAGAGCCTGGCTGCCTTGAAGGAAGCAAGTGAGTTTCTCTCCTGCACAGATAATCGCTGCCCAGAAATGTCTTCAATCCACATCCCAGGAGTGGACAGTCGGTAGGTGAATATCTCACCCATCATCTACTGGACCTAGTCTGTCAATACCACTTTGCTAAAAGCAAGGAAAGCCACATTCAGGAAGATTTATTATTGTACTTGGAAATCTTACTTTGCCTGGTGTGAGTGCAGTCAATTCTATCCCAGAAACTACTCTGTACCCTAAGTTCTGGCCTTGCTGAAAACAGGTCTTGACCAGAATCTAGCTCTCAGCACCCTAAAAGGTCAAGTTTTGTCCTTATCTATCCTTTCCCAAAGGCCTCTAGCTTCGCATTTTACCATAAATCCTTTATTCAAGGTGTTTCTTCTATTAGGCCTCCCTTACCAACACCCTGTGCTTCTTTGGACCTTAACTTGGTTCTTTCCCTTTAATCCCTGGAGTCTCTTACCAGCAAAGTAAGCTTTCTGGTGGTCATCACGTCTGTTAGACTTATCTCAGAACTAGTGTCTCTATTCTGCAAAGAGCCCTTCCTCATACTTCACAATGAAGAGGTCGTATTACATCTTAGACCATCCTTTATTCCAAAGGTGGTCTCAGCAATACATTACCTCAATGAGGACATTGTTCTACCATCCTTGTGCCTTGCTTCAAAGCCTCTCTACATTCCTTGGATGTTGTAAGAGCCAGTAGAGTGTACCCAAAAACTACTGCTTCCATTAGACAGACAGATTGTTTGTCCTCTCTTCCGTTAATCACAAGTCCTACCCTGCTTCAAAATCCACCGTTACTAGGTGGATAAGGACTTTGATCACTATAGCTTATGCTCTAAAACAAACATCACCTCCTGTGCTGTTATGCGCACACTCCACCAGATCTCTTGGAGTCCTGGGCCTTTAGGCACCAAACCTCTGTTGCCTAACCTTGTAAGGCCACCACCTTGTCTTCTATTCATACTTTTTCAAAGTTTTGGCAGGTGCATGTCAACTCATCTGCTGATGCATCTTTTGGCCACAGGGTTCTTGCAGCAGCCCTCTGAACAGGGATTTTCTACCCTTCTTGTTATTGGGCCTGTTAGCAAAGTTCTATTGCCTAGTTGTTGCCCACCCTAATATTAATTTCTTTGATACTGTACTCCAAGATATGAAATTTAAAATTCCCATTTTTTCAGGTGCATTCAGGCTTGAGCGTTTGAAGCAAGAAATCACACAAAAAATATCTCTATCAATATTCTGTCTACTCCCGTGACATGGTTTCTGTTGGTTCCCCCCTGGGTGAATCCCTGTCCTTTTTTAGGTCTTGGGCAACAAATAGAAATACTAGATGCCTTATGTTTTTGAGATACGGAAGAATGCGCTAGGGGCACTTAGAGAAGCATATGGTAGGTTTGGATCTAATGTCTGGAGATACCAGTAATTACTTCACTTTAGTACTACCCAGGGCCGGTGCTTCCACTAGGCAAAGTAGGCCGCCGCCTAGGGTGCTCTGCCACCTAGGGGCATCTGGGCGCAGCACAGGCCTTTACTCTCTTTGTGTGGGATGATGTCACGTCATAATAATCCTTCAGTTGAGGGGAGGGGCAGAGGGAAAAAAGAAAGGACAGAGGAAGATGCTGGGTGTCTGGGGCCAGTGTAGCAGCTGAGCTGCTGCCACCTCCAGTATTCCTCTCAGACCCAGTCCCTTACTGCAAGCTGGCTGGTGGCTCCTGATCACTATGGAGTTCCAGCCCCTCTCTTCCCATTCATCAACGGAGGCGGATGGAGAAGTATGGAGAAGTAATGTCTGACTCTGATGTATCGTGTCTGTGTGAGTGTGACCTGGCCAGCCGTCCATCATCATGACATCATCACGAACCCACAGCTTGCTCTTCTTGTGCCTTCTTGGCCTGCTGATCTGTGTCAGTGTTGATCTGTGTCATTGTTGGTGGTAGTGTGTTGTGTCGGATCTGTCGCTGTGTGGGATCGCTCAGTTCAGGTGTTCTCTCTGCATGTGCGGGCTGGGCTGCCTACTGTCACAGTGTTTTATCTCCCCACATTGCCTGGGGATTTCCAGCCTGGGATCTGTCAGGATCCATCATCCTCCACTCACTGCAACTGTCACCCTGCCACTGCCAGCCAAAGATACAGTCCATCCGTGACACTGATTTTGTCTTTAAAATTGGTGCTGGTGGCATCTTATGGCACTTGTTTTTGCAAATTAAAGGAAATTTAGCAGTTATATGTTTTGTTGATTTAATATTTTTGACTGTTTTTAAAAAATTTTATTTTTGACTTTTTTTTGGGGGGGCGCAAAAGTAGCTGGTCTTGCCTCGGGTGCAAAATAGTCTAGCACTGGCCCTGGTACTACCCACATGAGGGGTATTAGAGTGGAGGACTCTCTTACTGGGTTTGAATCCTTATGGCTTAGGCCTCTTGAATACCGCACCTTGAAAAAGCTCAGTATAGCGTTTTTTTACTGATATAAAAAATGCAGCCAATTGTTTACAATGTGCCCATACACACATCTGCGTAAACAAGTGGTGCATATTCTTGAGGTAAAAAAAATTGAAATATTTGCGTTCCTGGTCAGTAATTTTTTTGCAAATATGCACATATGAGCATAAATATTAATGGATTTTGCCAAGGAATGTAGTGTGCTCAAGAATGCGCATATATGTGCAAACAATTGGTGTAAATATGCGCAAAAAAATACCTGATATTACATACAGGAATTCTAATGCTCAAATATCTGTACCTTGTGCAACAAGCCTTAAGCAGTCCACAGACTCAGGCAACAGGCAACACAAAAAATCTGCCAGGGGGTGTGAGAGAGAGAGGAGAGAGAGAAAGGGGTGATGAGAGAAAGGAGGAGAGAGAGGGTGAGGGGGTGAGAGAGATAGAGGTGGTGAGAGGGTGAGGGGGTGAGAGAGAAAGGGGTGGTGAGAGGGGGGGGGTGAGAGGGGAGGGGGTGGGAGAGAGGGGGGGGAGTGAGAGAGAGGGGTGGTGAGAGAGAGGGGGAGGGAGGAGAGATAGGGTGAGGGGGTGAGAGGTTGGGAGGAGAGATAGGGTGAGGGGTGAGAGGGAGGGAGGAGAGATAAGGTGAGGGGGAGAGAGGGAGAGGGGGTGAGAGAGAGAGGGTGAGGGAGTGAGAGAAGAGAGGGTGAAAGAGAAACCCCTAGCCATGTCCCTGTTTGCAGTCCCTCCTGTGCCCCCTTGTTCCAATCTCTGTCTGCAAGTAGGTGTATGGAATGTCAGCAGTAGGATGTTCATGATGGCCAGCAGTGGGCATCTGGGTGATGATGGGGGAGCTTTGCTCCTTCCAGCTAATCCTTTTGATGTGACAGATGGATGCCCTAGGCTGCATTGCCCTGGCTGCCTGCTCCTCTCTCCTGTCCTTGTTCCTCCGGGCCCTTGGTCAGCCTGTCCTCCAGTCGCCATTGCTGTTGATGTCAGAGCAGAGGTTGGAGATGGAGTCTAGGCTCTGGGAGGCACCGTGGATGCTGCGCCCACTGCTGCTCACCTCTTTGCCTCTTTGGGGTCAGGCAGACAATGAAGGTTCTTCTGGGCTCTAGGTCCTAGCCGCCCTCCATCTCTTATGCCGTCTGCTCACTGTGCGGGAATGAAAAACGGAGCACGACCTTATCCTCCTGCCCACTGCCCGAGGACACTGCTGTCTGCATCAGATTTAGCCCCATGGGATCCTTGGTCTTCTGCTCCACTGCCCTGCTTCTTCTGGGGAGTGGCGCCACCCCCCTGACAAATGCTGCCCAATGCAAAATATCTTGTTTGCCTCACGGCAAATACACCCCTGCACAGACTGAAGATTGCTATCTATCTCTTGTACATTTTTGAATAAACATGACTCTTTTACAGAGCTTAGATATTTTAGGAAATGGGAGACAGATCTGGGGTGCTCTTTTTCAGACTCACAGAAACATAAGATGTTGAGGTTGGTACATACCTCTTCTATCTGTACTAAAATATAAGAGACTAATTATAAACTCTTGTCAAGGTGGTACAGGGTTCCAAACATGTTAGCTGCAGCATATCCTTTACAGGGATCCCATGCTCATATTTGGTTGGGTTGTCCTAAGATTAGGCCGTATTGCGCCAAGATTAGGAAACTGATATATTTGAAATTACTGCAGTATCAATTCCTGATAACCTTGTACAGCGTATTTTTCATGACACTATGGGGTTTATTTACTAAAGCTGGAGAGTATCAAAATAGGCTCACTTCTGCAGAGAAACTAATCAGCTTCCAGATTTTTTTGCCTAAGCTTAATGATCAAGCTGAGGTTAGAAGCTGATTGGTTTCTTTGCAGAAGTGAGCCTGATTTTTCACTCTCCAGCTTTAGTAAATAAACCCCTCTTAGTACTATAGAGGCCTATAGGAAGAGTAGTATCCCCCATTTAATAGATGCTGCTAATGAGTTAATAACAGTTTACTGGAAAAAGCCACAGATGCCCCTTATGGAGCATTGAACAAGTCAATAATACTATGGAAGCTGAGATATGGGTGCGCATTTGCAATAATAGACCTGAAAATTTCAGGCCAAGTGGGAAACATGGATAGGGTTTATAAGCAGCAATAGGAACTAGAGTCAAGCAACCATTATTATTTTAACCAAAGTATAGCAGACTACCTATTGACCTAAATTTATGAAGAAAGATGATGTGTTTGCAAAATTTTATAACAGAATCCAAAAATACATGTTTTATTTTTCAAAATGTATGGTATTTTTTCATTTATTCAGCAAAAAAAGTAAAAAACCCAGTGGTGAATAAATACCACCAAAAGAGAGGTATATTTATGTGAAAGAATTATATAAATTTCAATTGGGTACAGTGTCGCAAAAATCAGTGCCTTCTCATCAATGCCCACCAGTGCCACCTCATCAGTGCTACCTATCAGTGAAGCCTCATCAATGCACATCAGTGAAGGAGAAAAGTTACCTATCTGCAAAATATTGTAACTGAAACAAAGAAAAACGTTTTTCTTTTTTTATTTAGTTTTTTTTTGCGTTTATAGTGCAAAAAATAAAACACCCAGTGGTGATTAAATTCCACAAAAAGAAAGCTCTATTTGTGTGAAAACAAATTATAAAAATTTTATATGGGTACAATGTTGCATGACTGTGCAATTGTCATGCAAAGTGCGACAGCACTGAAAGCTGAAAATCGGCCTGGGCAGGAAGGGGGTAAAAATGCCCGGTAGGCAAGTGGTTAAAGTGCTTCAAAAGTCACATTTTTTACCTTAATGCATTCCCTGCATTAATGTAAAAAATACTCCACTACCTGTCCTAGCTCCCCCCCCCCACACACGCACACTAAACACTTACCTGGCTCATTTCACTGATCTAGCACTGTCGCAGCTGCAGTACCATTCCACCATTTCATGGTCTCACAAGCAACACAGGAAGTGTCAGCCAAACTCTTGTAAGAAGGGAGCGAGGGCATGGCTTGCTGGCGCTGTGTGTGTCTTTGGGCACAATCAGCCTGGCTTGGAAGCACCCCCTTAGGACACAGTTTGCTGAGGGGGCACCCAGAGGAAGGAAGGATGGAAAGTGTCAGTGGGAGACTCCAGAAGAAGAGGTAAGCATTGCATAGAGCAGGTAAGTATAGGAAAGGGAATCTCTCCAAAGTAATGGAATTATTTTCTTATATATTTGTCTCTGGAACAAGTGTGGAAGATTTCCTATCAAGTCCTATTCTTCTGGCAACCTAAAAATTTGATTTTGTATTACTTACAGGCCAAGTGACAATAATAACCTAGATTAGAGGTGGTCAACTTTCTTGATATGGGGGTCTTGAGTGCGGCCCTCGACACCATCAAAGGCTGTGCATAAAGTTCACTGAATATTCAGTGTCAGAGACAGCAGACACACAACAAGATAGAGTCAAAGACTATGGGCAGGATATAATAGATGGTAAGAGACTGTGAACATGATACAAGAGATGGTCAGAGACTGTGGGCATAATAAAAGACATGATTATAGACTACAGCCAGGAATAGGAAATGATCAGAAACTGCAGACATGAAACAGGAAATGATCAGAGACAGAAGACATTATACAGGAAATGGTCAGAGACAACAGACGTGGAGACGTGGTACAGGACATGGTCAGAGACTGCAGACATGATACAAAAGATAGTCAGAGACTGCAGACATGATACAAGAGATGGTCAGAGACTGCAGACATGATACAAGAGGTGATCAGAAACTACAGACATGGTACAGGAGATGGTCAGAGACTGCAGACATGAAACAAAAGATAGTCAGAAACTGTAGACATGATACAAGAGCTGGTCAGAGACTACAGACATGGTACAGGAGATGGTGAGAGCCTGCAGACATGATACAAGAGATGGTGAGAGACTGCAGACATGGTACAGGAGATGGTCAGAGACTACAAACCTGATACACAAGGTGGTCAGAGACTGCAGGCATGGTACAGGAGATGGTTTGAGACTGCAAACATGGTACAGGAGATGGTCAGAGACTACAAACATGATACAAAAGGGACTGCAGACATATTACAAGAGAGACATATTACGGAGCAGACGCTGTGGACATGCCGCAAGAAGACTGTCAGGGACTGTGGCCAGAGTGGTGTCTGCAGGGGTCCCAAAGGCCATGCAAAAAGAGCCAAAGGGCCACAGGTTAGGCACCAGGGTCCTAGACAAATCCAAAGATTACACTTCCCTAGTGGGGATACTAAAACCTTAGGGCAGGTCTGACTCTTCACCACTCTATCCAAAATGAACAATAAACATTTACAGTATGGCTTTAGTTACTCTTAATTAATACATGATTTTTAAACTTTCAAATTCTATGAGAACTTCTAGTGTATCATTCTGTCTCCCAGAATTAAAATTTCCACTTTCCAATATCCTTTTATAGCAAACCGTGTAAAAGCTCCTTGACGCACACCTTTAAATAATTATACAATTGTTTAAAAAAATTAAGCTTTGATAACATGGCTGAGTGCTTTCATGTTAGCGGGAGTGTGACTGTTCCTTTAAACGACATCCTAATTCCCTCAATAGGTAAAAGCTATTTAATTCAAGGGCACGGCCCTGCAATGCGTTACCGCAGCGAGCTTGTTAGTTTAGTAGTGGGAGAACATTTCCTGCTGACAGATCTGCGACATCTGAGGAGAAATGTGGAAAAAACCTGCAGGCCAGCAACAGCCTTATAGGAAAGCGTGTGTGTGCTGTCCTTTTTTTTTTTTTTTTTTTTTTCCGCCTTTATTTAATTTAGCATTTGGGGGTCTCGCGGACACATACATCTACGTTTTAGTGAGCTTCCTGGTGCAGGGGCTTGCTGTCATTTGTAAAATATTCTGGCCAATTAGCTAATAGAGTACTCGGGTTTCTTGTGTTTTGATACAGTAATACTAAGTACATTGTAAAGGCCAATTACACAAATCATCCCCATATGCCGAAACCAGAGTCTCGTTATGGACTGTATTTATGAATCCTGTGTGAGGAAATGTGCCCGCAGGCAATTTGGACCATGTGCGAAAACAGAGCCAATGGGATTGTCGGGGAAGAATCGTTGCAACCCGCGGAAATCCTCCTGCATCTCTCTGCAAGGAGCCCATTGTGCTGGGTGCCAGGTCGCTGATTAAAGGCACATTACCCAGAATCCTCTTAAACCCACGTATGAAGCTCGGAGCAAATAACATCTCCCCCACCGACACAGGCAGGAAAACACAGCATTAGCAGAACGCCTAAAGCAGACGAAAAACGTCTTAACAGCCTTATTGCTCCCAATGGAAAGTAGATGTTGGTGCAATGAGGAGACGTATTTTTTCTTCTCTATAAGGAGGTCAGGATTAATGTTAGGGCAAAGGCGTGCTAAGCTTTAAGCTGCTTTCTTATAGCAGATACACTTCATTGTATGTTACAGGTGCAAGCAAAAATACAGTTCCCAGATGATGGCTAGTTTTATGGCATTTAAAGGTGTCATTCTTGCTGTTGGCAAAGCCCGGGTAAAACTTTTTTTTATCTCTGTATAGTTTACCCACCTGTTAACATCATTTCACCAGCCACTTTTCTTCACCCGAGGCTTCTACGTAAATCTCACACCACCATTTCAATGTTGGCAGGACTCCACCCTGCTGTGGTTATATGGTTATCTTCCTGAGCTTTTAAAGCTCTCTGTAGCCGTAATTAAAGGATGATGGGTTTGAGAAGAAGAGCGGGTGACAGAATTTGGAATGCTAACTGTAAATTTCTGTTTTTACCTTACGCATGATATTACATGTGTCATTGACTATCTAGGACGCAAGACTGGAGTTCCTACGGAAGTTTACAATTGGTTTAGCCTCTGGGACGCTAGCCTCCGTCATTAACATCCCATTTGATGTGGTCAAGAGTCGGATTCAAGGGCCGCAGCCAGAACCCGGAGTCATTAAATATCGTAGCTGCTGGAAGACGATAATGATGGTTTATAAGGAAGAAGGGTATAAAAATCTTGTCATTATTTCTGTATCATTACTTCTGATACCAGCACTCTGTGATGATCCTTCTTTTTATTTTATTTTACTGCTTTTATTTCTTTTTCATTATTACAGGGCTGTTCAGGATAAATGTGGGGATGTGGGCTGTCGAATAGCGGATCCTTGTTTTCTGATGGAAGGCCTACTTTAAGCTTAGCTTAACCTCAGAATTTCTGATTTAGTTATATGTTGTATGTTAGAGATTTCTGAAGTATTAAAGCAGACATCTAGTACTTTTAAGCCTCCACAATACCCTCCCCCACTCTTAAACAAAATTTACAAACATTCCTTTTTTTATGGGTCTTTGTGCTGGCCTGTTGATGTCTCTGCTCCTTCCTCTTCCCTTGCAGGAGGGCAATGCCACCCCTAGAGGGTGGGTCTATGACAGCCTGGGCATAGAGGAAGTGGGTTGAATGATGCTGGCCGTCACTCAACCCAGAAGAAGGAGGATATCTAGTGGCTGAAAAGAATAATTGTAGGGGGGAGGGGTGAAGGAGGAAATTACAGTTCTAGATTGAGGTGAGTGTTACAGCACAAGCTGCTTTTTCTTTTGCTTTTTTTAGTCAGTTAGTATGCCATTTACTTTTTAATTTGTATATTTGGCTGGCATTCGGCTTCACATGTCAGCCAGTCAATACCACTTTCAGGTAGAGAGGTCCTCCATATTTCTGAGCACAAAATTTTGTTAAAATCAGTCTAACCCCAAACACTGACGCAATCCATAGATTTTACAACTTTCTTTCCTTCCACTATAGGTGGAAGGTCAGAAAATTGCTCGATTTCCCCCATCACACAGTGTTGAAGGGGGAATCTCTCCCGCAGCACTATTATTTTCTGCCACTTGGGAGCATGAAGAGCCTGTTGGCAGAACACAATGATCACTGCTAGCAGCTATAGCCAACAGCAGTGAGTGCATAAAAAAATTGGACAGACTGGTTGTACTGAAGTTGATCGATGGATCGGCCAGTTCCTACTGAAGGACTTGGCAGTAAGTGAAGATTACTGAAGTAATAATGTCTGCTTCCGTGATTTCCAGCTTCCAGGGGTATTGGCCAGATATGGTACATGCATGGTTACATTGGTCCTAGCCAGACCAATATAACAATGCATAATTTAGCCTGGAATTATTCTTTAACCCCTTGGCGCCGGCATCTCCTGGTTCTTTAAGGGGTTTGTGACACCGTAAGGGTCATGTGACTGGTTGTTACAGCGGTCACATGATTGGAAAAGTGCCAATCACTAGTAGCGATCGGCACCTTTCTGTGAGGCGCTGGTAAATGTGCACTCTCTACACATGTGTGTTTTTTTTTTTGTACGAAAATATGCAGCCTCTCGAGTTCAAGGCAGGTACTGTCAGCGCCAACAGGTTAAGTACAGTATAGTTTGCTGTGATTGAATACGTTTTCTATTGTGATAACACCTAAAAAGTAATATATTTCCAGCCATCTGTTGTTAAAATCCTTTTATATATATTATAGAGAGAAATTTTATGCAGTAGACATCCAGAAGCTTAATTAAGAATCCCGAACGTGCTTTGTTGCATAACTCACATATCCTGTGTAGAGGGTGATTTTATTAGGTGTGCTGCTGATTACCGAGCAATAAGCATCTAAAAGCACCTGTTATTGGTGTTTGTACTAGCCAGTGCTGGTCCACTAAGGGTGGCCATACATTTTACAATTTTCTTGTACAATTTTTATTTGTATTTACCAAAATCAATGTAATATGAGGTCAAACCTAAACAACACTTTCAATTGTATCCAATTAGGCAGGCCTTTTCACTACATAGTTGAAGGTAAATCTAAAGGAAATTGTACAGAAGATTGTAAAAAAATAGTATAATGCATGGCCAGCCAAACTTTTATACCCTAGTGATTGTCAGCTACAGCCTTTTAATAAAGGGTATGCAAAGCTAAAATTTTTTATAGTTTTAAAAAGATTGAGGAAGGGCTAAAATATCTATCAAGCTTATATATGCTGCTCTGTCTTGCCGGGAAACTTAACGTAGAACTGTAGGCAAAACATTTTTTTCTTCATTTTGGATAGAGTAAGAGAGGGTTACAACTCCTATCAGTTTATTTTTTTCTAACTGTGTCCCATTTGGGAGATTTACTTTCACTTCCTGTCCCGTAGCTAAAACCTGTAGTGAGAGAAAATCCCTGAAAAATTAAGGGAATTTCTTGAGGACCCCCAGGTCACCATAACTAGTGTCCCCATTGGAAAATTTCCCCTCTATTACTTTTCTGGGGTTAACCCAAAATTTGGGGTTTTCTTTTGCTTTCACTTTCAATGATAATGGTAAACAGCACAAATAGAGAGGATGAATCTCTCTAATGGGTACACAGACAGCGATAAAAACCTAATGAGTGTCCATTTCCACTCTATCCAAAACTAAAAAGTTTTGCCTTTAGTTAGGTTGGCGATACATTATACAATTTTCTTAAGAATTTTGCTTTAGATTTACCAAAAACCATATAATATGAGGTCAAACGTAAACAACACTTTCAGTTGTATCCAATTAGGCAGGCCCTTGCGCTACATAGTTGAAGGTAAATCTAAAGGAAATTGGGCAGAAATTGGACAGAAAATTGTATAGTGTATGGCCAGCCTTACACTTTAAGCTCCCTGGCGGTATTCCTGAGTGTAGCTCGGGGTAAACTTTCAGTACCAAAAGCGGTAACCCCGAGCTACACTCAGGAATACCCTGCAGCGTTGCTCCGGGCTGCCTGTTTCACTTACCTTGTCCTGCACTCCTGCGATGTCCCCCCTGCAACATCCCCAGCCATCTCCTCTGGCCAATGCCGGCATTCGTCTTCTGGGTTCCGGTCTTTGCGAGCATCGGGACGTACGGGGACGGAACCGGCGGGAAATGTAAAAATTTTAAAAAGTGACATTCACTAAATACACTAAAATCACATAGTAAAACATTACTGTATCAAACCATTTCACATACATTTTGTCCCTAGTGCTTTGTCCTGTGCCCTGCCTGCATTTTTACTGTTCTTTCTGCCTGGAAACTTAGAAAAGTCCATGGCGTCCAAAAAGCGTCCCATTATCTCAAAAGCAGTTTTAGACCAGCTAGATAACATAATGATTCGTGGGGAAATTCGCCATCAGACACTGAAAACGATTTTGCGACTAAGCTCCGTGATGTGCGAACTTGGCGCTCTATTTCAAATTTCAGTGTTTTTGGTTTGATTACTGTACATTATTGAATTAAATGTATTATTATTTTTTATAATTATTTATTATAATTTATGATTTCGTGTTTCAAATTTTATCATCCCCGGGATGTTTACTAGACTCTTGTTCCGACAGATTTCAGTGAGTTATTCCTAAAAATTACAGGCCTACAATAAAAAAAACAACGTATTTCCATGCAAAAAAATGTACCGCTTTGAGCACAGAAATACTGACATAATCATACCGCTAGAGAGGCTAACTTTATGTCCAATCCTGGAGACACAAGCAGAAATGAGGGGAAATCTCTCGAAAGAGAATGGAATTCCCAAAGTTGCCATGTGTCCCAACTGGAGGAATTTCTCTTCTTATTCTCATGACAGCTTTAAAATGTTCTCCTCAAGTTCTGAATCTCTCCAGCAGGAAAATAGCAAAACGCTTTCTGTAATAAGATATAAATATGAAACATATTTATATAAAAGCTCTAGAAACCAAATTTAGCATAAATGTTAAAGTTCCTCCCTACTATTATGATACAGAGTTAGAGATAGTAATAAGTTTATTGTTTAATTGCATAATGCTAATAAATTCCAGGGGTTGAGCATATTTCATGGCATAAAACACGCCTGAGGATAGCAGAAGGATTTAATGTCTTCTATAATCTCAGCACTGCTCTGGTCACACGTGTTTATATACAAATGATCAACACGGAATTTTATTACTTGTTTGATCATTATCTATTGTTACCTTTCTTTTCTTTGTTGATTTACAGTGCTGATTGCATTATAAAATCCATGTGTATTTATAATGTGTAACACCTGTCTTGCCTTTCCTTCCCTTCCAGGTTCCTGGCTCTCTACAAAGGTCTTCTTCCAAAGATCATGCGGCTTGGACCTGGTAATTCCTGTCCTAATTATCCTCGTTAGCTATTGTATATGAAGTCATTCTAGAGTTGGTAATCAAACCTTTATTAGGTGTTATCATTATTCAGAGTACTATAATTACAATCTTGTACAAAAGCTACAGGATATTATTCTCAATTAGCCACCGGTTTATGTATCAAGCTGATTAATAGCTTCATTTAGCTTTAGTCATTTACTTTTCCATCTGTTCTGGTCTTCTACCAGTCATAGGAATGTGTTTTGTGAGTTCAAATATGGCAAATTTGACAGAATCTTCAGTGGGATCACTAGAAGGAGCTTACACTATCAACAAAGAGGTTTTTAGCGCCAGGCTGATGAAAAAGAGGTGAAATGTTTTCTGCACCTGTGTACACCTACTTTTTAACCTTTTATATTTTTCCGCCGTCGTGCCCTGTCAGAGCAAAGAATTTTAAACTGATTTTTGGCACAAGCACGAAGATTGCGCAAACTTGTTAGGTATGAGGGCTAATTGGTACCTGTCAAAGAACTTTGAGATTCCTTTCTGCACTGTCCACCTAATGACATCTGAGATGATCTGAATATAATACACCTTTTAAGCCTGGTACACACGATGAGAATATCGGACGAATGATCGCCTGTTTTTTGGGGGGGTTTTTTTGCATGCTAGTTTTGAATCGAAAAATGAATAGGTTACTAGAGTTACAAAAATTCTAGCAAGAACTTCCCGTGATGATGAAATGTGTTGTATCGTATTGTCACTCAATTTTATTACCTAAAAATACTGTGCTGATTAAACGAAAATCATTAGTTCTGTTATTTTACGAGAAAAATGTACATGCTTGTTCCTTCGGATAATTTTGCATGAACTGTCATGATCAGCTCTCAAAATGCTCTGTACTAATAATCAGGTTATTGGACGATCGCTCTGAAACTTTTATTTTCTGATTTTCTCATTGTGTGTACTGGGCACTACACATCTCCTTTTAACCTCCTTGGCGGTATGATCCTTTCCGATTTTTTGTGCTGAAAGCGGTACCATTTTTTTGCATGGAAATATGTAGTTTTCTATTGTAGGCTGTAATTTTTAGGAATAACTCACTGAAATCTGTCTGAACAAGAGTCTTTTAAACATTCCGGATATGATAAAATTTGAAACACAAAATCATAAATTATAATTTAATAAATATTCATAAAAAATAATAATATAATAATAATTTAATTCAATAATATAATCAAACCAAAAACACTGAAATTTGAAATACAGAGGCAAATTCGCACATCGCTGAGCAAAGTCGCAAAATTGTTTTCAGTGTCTGATGACGAATTTCCCCACGAATCATTATCACTCAATTCTGCAAGTGGTTCTGATTTACTATCGCTGTTCTAAAACCGCTTTTGACGTAAAGGGACGCTTTTTGGACACCATGGACTTTTCTAAGTTTCCAGGCAGAAAGAACATTCAAAATGCAGGCAGGGCACAGGACAAAGCAGTAGGGACAAAATGTATGTGAAATGCATTGAAATAGCAATGACAGCAAAAATGACATTTTAAAAAAAATTCAAATCTCCCGCCGGTTCCGGCGCCCGTACGTCCCAACGTCACAGGGACCGGAACACAGAAGCCGGATGCCGGCATCGGCCGGAGGAGATGGCCGGGCATGCTGCAGGGGACACATCGTGGGAGCGAAGGACAAGGTAAGTGCTGCAGGGACCCCCAGAGAACGCCGCATGGTAAGCCCGAGTGTAGCTCGGGGTTACCGCTTTTGGTATAGAAATTTTACCCCGAGCTTCACTCGGGAACACCGCTAAGGAGGTTAAATTGCTATATAAGTAATTACATTCATTATTTTCCCTGGTAGCGTCCTAGGTTGGAAAAAAGCTTTATTCTGCAAGAAAACTATACTTAGCCTGTTTCCAACCGACCTCACTTTCAAAAGTGGTTTGTCTGTAAGGAAGAAAAAGTATGGGATGGTTGACCATGGGTAGACTCCTATTTTCTCATAGCCCATACTCAGGAATGCCTATAAGTCACCGTTTGGTGCATTGGGTGATGAGTTATGCACCCTAATAGTGAAATATCACCATTTGCTGTCTTTAGATTATGGGATATGGGGGGGGGGGGTTATGGGGCAGACAGGGTCGACCCACCATTCATTTATTTGTCCAGTACCTTATGTTATTATTGTTTTGTATGTATATTTGTGATTTCTCTATCTCTAAAAAGCACTGTGGAATATTGTGGCACTATAGAAATAAAGACTAATCATAACCATAATAATAGTAGTTTCATGGCCAGTATAAAAATATGACCCATGAGGCCAGAAACGTCTGTTTGTACCCCATATGTGTCTTTTTGTATTTGTGATTAACACAATAATAATTGTGCAATTACTAAAAATTAATATATACATAGTTTTTGATTCACTAACCACCAATGGAAGGTGTCCCTTCTTCCACAACCACTAAAACAAGGAAGGCATTTCAGCTGTCCACTAATGTAAAGGGGAATTTACATTGATCACCAATGTAAGGAAAACATTTTATATGACTGTCAATGTAATAGGGGCATTTACACTGACCACCAATTTAACCACTTATAACGGGATCATGATTACAGCTACAGTCATGATCCTGGTATCATTTTTTAGGGCCAGCGATTCTCTTTTTTGTAAAAGAAATCTGAGTGGCTAAACAGCCCCTGGATTACCTTTACAGGTGGCACAAGTGGGATCTCTCCATAAAGAGGACCTGTCATGTTTATTGTTGTCACAATGTTATGTTGTTAATCTCTTATTATAGCAATAACGTTGATAATAAAAGAAAAAATAAAAGTACAGTGTTTAAAAAATGCAAATAAAAGAAACAAAATATAAAAATAATTTTTAAAGTGCTCCCATCCTCCCGCATGCATTGGTCCAGCACGAATATGTAAATGTCGATGACACCACACATGTGAGGTATTGCTGCAAACATCAGAATGAGAGCACTAATTCTAGCACCAATTCTCTTATGTAGCCATAACCTGGTCACCGGACTTTTAAAGCGTCGACTATGTACTATAGTTTGACGCTGTTCCACAGGCATATGCAATTTTAAAATGTAACTTGTTTGGTGTCTATTTACATAGCGTAACATCATCATTTATATTTTACCAGACAATTGAGTGTTGTACTTTGTTTTGGCGTATGAAAATGAAATAAAAATGAAATAAAAATTATGATATATATATATATATATATAAAATTGCGTTTGAAAAAACCACTGCGCAAATATCATGTGACATAAAAATATGCAACATGCACCATATTTTTCTCTTGTGCCTCTGTTAAAAGTAGTAGTTCTAAGTAGTTTTCTAACACAAAAAGATGATTTTTACTTGTAGGAAAAGAATGCCAGAATTGGCCTGGACTCGAAGTGGTTAAAGTGGGGATGTACACGGACAGCCAATGCAATGGGGGCATTTACACTGACCATGAATTTAACAGGGGCATGTAGATTGATAACCAATGTAAAGAGGATATTTACCCTGACCCTCAATGTAATGGGCGCATTTACACTGCCCTGCAATGATATAAGGAGTGTACAGTGATAAGCAATGTAATGGAGTATTTACAATGACTATCAATGTAATAAAGGGATTTACACTGACCAGCAGTGTAATGGGGGCATTTAAACTGACCACCAAGAACTGCTTTGCTGGCCACCGAGTTAAGGAAGGGCGTTTACATAGACCACCAAATTATGGTGAGATATTTACATCTGATCTGATGTAGATCCTCTCCAACCATGGTTGCACTCCTATCCCTTCCTCCATTATCTTCCAACTCCCATGGGTGGAGCCTTGCCGAGTGGTCCCCAATCAGCAGCGGTTGCTCGGTGAGAGCTGCAAGGCATGCCCTCTGACATTACAGGGAAGAGCAGGAGTGACCACAGAGCAGGAGAGGGAGGAGTCCGGGTACATGAACATTGTCACCCCGGGGAGCCCGGTCTTCACCACCGTCATAGCACAGCAGACATGAAGCTCCCAGCCACCGGATAACACATCTTTGATGTGGAGAGCATCGATAAGAAGAGAATCCACAAGGTAAGTCAATGGGACTTTTCTACTTCTTCCCCTGACTTCTGAGCAAGAGTCCATGTTACAGATCACCCTTATGACTAGCTGATTACTCACCCACCCTCCCCCCAGACCTTTTTATATAAAAGATGATCACTTGATCCCTTGGTTTCTTATATATTAAAAATGCTAACTAGATCTCTTGACTTCTTGATTTCAATCCCCTGGCTTCTTGCTTCTGAGAGGTGGTAGGTAGATCACTTGGTTTCTTATATAGAAATGATAATCACATGATCCCATGGCGTTCTATATACAAGATATTTACTAGATCCCTTGGCGTCTTGTATAAAAAAAGGAGATTACCTGATCCCTTGGCTTATTAATTATAATTTGGTTAAAATAAAATGGGCTGCTCAGTTTCCCTGGTCCACTCACTCCTATCAAAATGAACCCAGACTTCCCCCTTGGTATGTCTCATGCCTTTCTCGCCGGGTCTACCCCCCCCCCCCTGACAATCTGAATCTGCATCAACTCTTCAAAGATGGGAAACTCTTACTCAGAGACCACCTTTTGAACAATTGGCCATCACTAACCCTGACACCATGGATGTATAGACAGCTCTACCACTTTATACATAGCTCATCACACCTAAAAGACTACACTAGACCACTCACCCCATTTGAAAAACTTTGTTCAACTGACTCTCCCCAGAGCCATGTTGTATCTAAGCTCTACACATGCCTCAAAAACACCATTGACCTTCCGTCTAGGAAAGCTTGCAAGGCCTGGAGCTCTGACTTACAACTACAACTATCGCCAGAAGACTGGGATCACATTTACGAACATATACACAAAGGGTCCATATGTGTCTCCACACAAGAAAACAATTTTGAACTATATTCTAGATGGTACAGGGTTCCATCCCTGCTTCATAAATTTAACCCTAACATCTCAGATTCGTGTTGGAGATGTCACCAGGCAACGGGTACACTTTTGCATATCTGGTGGGACTGCCCATTGCTTCAGCCTTTCTGGGAGAAAATCCAACCCATAATCACGCAAGTAACTACGTACTCCCTAGACCTCTTCCCCGCACAATTCTTGCTCCACCATTCCACACTTCCATTTAGGACATACTGTAAATCACTCGCCATGCACATGGTAAACGCTGCAAAACAATGTATCCCAGTCCACTGGCGCTCAACACATGTTCCCACTATTCGAGAACGGTTTGCTAGGATCAACAAAATTGAGGAAATGGATGAATTGATTTCTGTAGCAAAAGACCATCCCGAGAGATTTAGGAAGACATGGGCTTGTTGGAGTCATTTCAACTACATATCACCTATTATTGCATGAACAGCCTACACCCCCTGACTAAATAATTGGACACAATGTTCTCTCAAAAGACACCCTATCTACCATTGACGCATTTATTTAGATGGATTGAGACTCAACACCTTAACTTACCTTTCCGGTTCTTGACCCACATATAGCCCATTTAAATGATCTTGTACATATTAAATCCTAAGCTATATAGCTATCTCTCTGGCTCGTATAAAAAGATGTGATTTATCTTATCTGCAGCTACCCATTCTAACATCCCCTCTACTCCTTACCCATTCTCCCCCTCCCTCACCCCCCCTTTTTTTTTTCTTACCTCATATTCCCCCCTACTACCTCACTCCACATCTCTTCTACTTATTCACCTCTCTGTCTTCTCTTTATCTCACACCTTCTGTATGATTTCATCATTCATATATCCCCAACAAAATATAGCACCTAATCTCTCATACAGGTGTGACTAATTTCACGTGGATCACACCCTCCCGAAATAGGCACATAAATCATAACGCACGCATTATCATGTGCTATTTTTTCTCAGCACTTCACATTCCCTCAACATAAGGGCTTACAAGTAGATAGGTCAACAATTAATATACCTATAACATTTTCCTATTATACTCTTTGTTTTTGCTGGTTTGCTATACACCTCTGCTATAAAGTTATACCTCACCTTGATTTGTACCACTATTCAAACCCATAGCCCATCTGCGAAACGGGATAATGCATACTGTGTCTATGCTCGGATTGTAACCCATATTTGTATGTACATTGATCTGCCTTAACCTTTCTAATAAAAATTATTTTTGGAAAAAAAAAATGGGCTGCTCATTCTAAAATGCCCAGGCCTATTATTTGTGCCAGTAGGGGCCTGTTGACCACCAATGAAATGGGGGCATTTCAGTTGACTACCACGTTAGAAAGGGCAGTATTTCTGACCACCAGCATTGGGGGGGGGGCATTTACACTGACCATCAAATTAAGGAGGGGGGGCATTTACATTAAACACCAAACTGAGATGAGACATTTACTGTGATCACCAGGGCATGTATACTGACTTTCAAGGTAAGGGGTGCATTTATACTGTCCACCAGTGTAAATAGGGCATTTACACTTACCAGCAATATAATGTGGCACCATTTTAATGAGGGCATGTATTATACGGACCACCAAGGTCCAAGGTATAGATGCTTTTACTATGGATTCTTGCCCTAAGGGTTGTATATTAAACTGTTGCTTCGGGGCCCTATTTTTTACACCCTCAGTCATTAATGCCCTAAACCAACAAAAGGTGACTTTTTAGGAGTTGTTATTGGTTGCCATGAGGCACTGCAGTATGCTCCACAGCTAATTCTACAGCTTTATTAAAAAAAACAACACAAAAGTGGCTTAAAAACACATAGATGGCATGTCTAGTTTCATATACTGCAGTACTTAATTTTCTAGGTGTTGCTCTTGGCTGAGTTTCAAGAAATTGCTAAAATGCACACAAATGGGAGAAATTAAATGTCCTCAATCATCAATATTTAAACATAGCCTGGAGTGGATTTCTGCTGCCTGTATGTAGTCATTTGCATACAAAATTATGTATAGGGCTGATTTACTTTGCTAGAATAACAGTTGTACAGATTACATTTTTTTCTTTAGTTTTCTTTGTTACGAGCATGTTACCCTGCTATTATATACCATTTAGTTATGTCACCACAATATTTTGTAAATCAGCATCAAAGTGTTCAAAACCTTGCACTACATCAACACCAAGTTTTTGTTTAACTTTGTCCAAATGTTCGGATTGTAATTTCACAGAATGTCAGGGCAGTAATGTTTGTTATATTTTGACCGATATATACAAGGTGGAGGATTCTCTCCAGAGCGACCATTGTTTAGGTTTCAATCTGAAAATTTATAGTCGGAATCCTAATGTGAATAAAGAACCTGCGCCAAAAAAATATATAAACTCTTGTTAAATGCTGCTGCTCATTGATGACAAAACATCAAACAAATAATATAAAGTGAAAACACAACGCACAAATTAATAAATACAACATGTGAAAAAAATGTTTTCAAAAACTTTTAAAAAGTGTCCAAATGAATCAGCTGTGCATGGATCAGCTTCTAACGTCAGCTTGTTTAACTAGTTCTCATCTGGCCCATGTACATAAATGGCCAGACGGGAGCGGTGCAGGAGCAGGTGGCCGTTCATAAACGGCGCCCACATTTACAGCCTGTGTGAGCTCCCTAAGAGGACGCAGCACTGCGATCCAGTGCCCGATCACTGTACAGGACCTCTTTGTGAGGTCCGATCATGTGATCACTGATTGGCTAATCAGTGATCACATGAATAGTAGTAAGCAAGATGTCACTTCCTGACATCATTGCTTACTACTAGTGAAATCTGTGAATGATCATAGAGGTCACATGGTACAAGGCTATTCACAACAGCCTTGTACCATGTGACAAGCTGTGACCAATCACAGCTCTCACAGTATTTCTCAATGGCTGCAAGAATGCAGTCAGAGAGAAGGAGAAATTATTGTGTTTACATCCTTTATGGGTGTAAAAGCAATCAGTGTAAAATAAAAAAAAAAATAAAAAATCTTCATCACCCCCCACAAATAGTAGTGTCACTATGGTGACACTGTACTGCTAGGGTGATAGTATGTTAAAAAAACAAACAAAACATAAATAATAATATAAAAAAATTAAATAAAAATGTAAAAAAAATTTAGAAAAACTAATTTGGGTTATTTTTTTTTACTAAAAAGATAACTGAATACATTTTGTCCAAGATTTATGAAGAAAGAATATTTATTTGTGAAATTTTATAAGAAAAACACTTTTTGTTCAAAATTTTTGGACTTTTTCATTTATATAGCAAAAAAAAAAAATCCAAGTGGTGAATAAATACCACCAAAATAAAGTTTTATCTGGCTCAAAAAATTATAAAAAATTCATTTGGGTACAGTGTTGCATGACCGCGCAATTGTCATTCAAGGTGTGATAGCGGTGAAAGTGTCTGGACTTGAAGTGGTTAATAAGGCTTTGGCAAAAAAACCTGGAAACTGATTGGTTTCTATGCATTGTTTCACCAGATGTTTTACTCTCCGGTTTTAGTAAATAACCCCCATTATATTTGTGTGCAATGTGCTACTGGCAGGCACCAGAAACGCACAGCATATTTAGGTTGTGCAGACAAATCCATCTATGTGCAGAAAGATCTAAACGTGTAACGCGTTTTTTGTTTTCTTTTTTAATTCTGTTCATTGAAGTTTTATAAGGTAAATACAAAAACAAAGTGCAAAAAAGGGCCACAGACGGCCCCAAATTTGTTTACTCAGGGCCGTCAAAAAACAAACACATGCAGTTAAACATATCCAGTCCCCCCCCCCCCAGGTTTTCATGGACAATGGGTATCTTTCAGTAGTACGTTGTATTTCTTCTGTGCACAGTGATATTAACCTGCCCCTATGGCCTCTTGTCTGGTATGTGCTTACCTGTATTGTGTTCCTCACCTGCATTCCCAGCCTAATGTTAGCTGTGAGCGATTCCCCAGCCACAGAAAAACTCACTTGCTTGTTTTGCTCTTGTATTTGCAGGAGGTGCGGTGATGTTGTTGGTATATGAATACGCCTATGCCTGGCTGCAGAAACACTGGTGACCCGGAGCGAAGTCATATCTGACTGTCCCCGAACACATGTACAGATCATCCTCACAGCTGATGGAAATGTGGACTCTAAAGAAATCAGAGATCATAAAACCAGATATACTGTATATTAATGAATGTTTTTGACATTTACATGACTTTTGCCTATTTTGTTAAATGTGGCCATGATCTGAATTTTTGCAGCAGTAATTAGCATTTGTATTTGTCAAAGTAAAGACAGATTGCATATTTTACAGAGAGCCTGTCATTTTTCTCATTTCCTTGATAAACCATTCCAACTGCTACTTATCTTTCTGGCCAATCCATTTATCTGTCAAAAACCTTGGAAATACCCAATACTTCGAAGTATGGACAGCGTAGGGTTGAGTTACATGAGAGTGCAAAATCTGGTGCAACTCTACATGGTAGCCAATCAGCTTCTGCCGTCAGCTTGTTCAGTTAAGCATTGACAATAATACCTGGATGCTGATTGGGTTCTCTGCAGAGCTGCACCAGATTTTGCACTCTCCAGTTTTAATAAATCAACCCCCATGTGTCCTTTTCCCCCTCCTCCCATAATTGCATGGGACTAATGCTGGTCATAGACCGTTCTTTTTTTTTTCTTGATCAGCCAGCAGACTGATCTAAAAAAAATTAGAGGGTTCTCCCATCCACACATGCAAAGTAAATGAAGGAATCCTGTGTTCTGTATTTCTGACAGTGGGACGCCTCTGGTTTCAGAATACACTCATCAACTGCTGCAGCCTTTTGGCTTCAAGCTGCTGATCAACAAAATGTTTCCAACAAGCCTTTTCACCTGAAGTCGAACGTTAGATTGACTTTTAATGAGTGGAACCAGCCATGGATAGATCAAAAATTGGCTAGTCCCTGCTGAACTGACCAATTTTCGATGCATCAGTTGGCAGCTTAAGGAAAGGAGATCGGTAACCATGTGTAAGCACTCCTGAAGGCGAATTGGGTCATGGAGCATAAGAAATGTATCAGTAGATGAGGGAGGGGGGTCCTAACAAAGAACCAATTTTCTCTGAATGTTAAAGTGCTTTAAGCATCCCTTTAGTATAATAAGGAGCACAAATCAGTGCAAACAGCCCCAAGAGACCTGGTCACAACCCCATACATGTGAGGATTTAGCTGTCACGTAACGCAGATCTTCTTGGAAATGTCAGAGGAGATGAGGAACATCAGCACTGTTTTCAGCACACCACGGCCCAAATTTAGAGAATAAAGGGAGCCTCCACTATTCTACTGTGACTAGGTTTACATGACAGCTTAATTCTCACATGCATGGGTGATGATAGCGTCTCTTTAACTACTGCCTTTTCATTTACCAAGATAACCTCAGAGGACGGCGTTACCCAACCTATCGGGCTTTAAAATTGGGCTTTATAGCGGAAATGATGCCTGAATAACACTCATTCCCATGTTGCAGCTTGCCTTCAATAAGTCTTTTTGTGGGTTGGGATTTAGCAAAATACAGCTTGCAGCCTTTCCCCTGTGGTCTCCCTCCTTTTCAGTATAGGAATAGCCATTGTTTTCAATAATCAGCATGCAAACCTGCAGCAAAATGCATGCAAGCCAGAAGCAAACCTGGAGCAACATGGATAAAGCTGGAAGTGAAATGCTTGCAAGCCAGAAGCAAAAAAAATTGTTTTTAAAGCAGAGTAATTTGGTTGTTAGTGCTGTCAAGTCAGGGGCATACATACAGGGGTCGCAATTCCGACCTGGCCCCATGATCCAGGAGGCCCATGCAGCTCCCCTGTACACCTGGACAGGAGAAGCAGCGGGGGGAGCATATAGAGAAACTGATGCCCTCTATTTTCCTCCTTCAGCCTTTCAGTGGCTGCAGGAGGAAAATGGAGGGGATCGGTTTCTCTATATGCTGCTCCTACCGCCCCTCATATCCAGATACTGTTTCTCCTGGGCCCCTGTGTGCTCCCCTGCCCCACTTCATCCCTCGCAGCTCTAACGGCTTCCTTCCTCCCCTCTCCTCTAGGCTGCTGCAGGGGATGAGTCAGGATGGAGAGTGGGGAAGGGGCCGGTAAATATATCATTAACTGGCCGCTTCCTTTTTTGAATGGACAGTCAGTGATTGATACTGATCACTGTTCATTCACAACTGAAGCATAGTAAACTGTGTTTACTATGCTTCAGTTTGTGTATAACGGGAAGCTCTGTACAGAGCTATTCCTGCCCATTAATTGTGTGATGCTGAGGTTGCAGAGATATAGGTTGTGTCCTCAGTCTTCTTTCTCCATCTCGAAGGTAGAGCACCGGAGATCTGTTTAGATCCCCGATATCTCACAAAAGCCCCCAACCAAGCTCCTAGAAAAATTGTAAAAAAATACTAAAAGATACAATTGTAAAAAAATTAAATTAAATGGTAAAAAAAAAATAACAAAAATGAAAAAACTACTGACACTGGTGACAGAACTACCAGGGTAGCAAAGGTCACACTTGCAACCTGACCTTGGCGTTCTGCCACTGTGGGGGCCCCCAAGATAGCAGTAAGGGGGCCTGCTGCAGAACATGTGAAATGGTCCCACTGCAGGACCATAATAAAGGGCCCCATGAAAGGAGTCCTTGGGATCAGTGGGAAGGGCCACGGTTGGGGGTCAGGAGAACCCTTCATAGTTTCTTGCACTGGGGCCCTGAAGGTTCTAGTTATGCCTCTGAGTCAAGTTGTTTAATTTCCTCTTTCTGGAGAATTGATGTCCTATTGGCAGGTTTCAGTTTGGCTGTCCAGAATGGCTCATATGTCGGGTTGTAGAAGATGCCATGTCCTTGTATAAATATGAACTAATGAACAAGCGTTCTTAGAACATTCTTTTCCTAAGTATTTTCCTTCAAAATTCTACTCATCTATGGCCAGCTTAACTCACAATCTTCTCCACATCCTGTCTGGTGTCGAAGAGCCTATCTGGCTGGGAATTCTGGATAAACCCTCAGCACATTGCTGTATACCCATTTAGCAAACTTTGCAATAAAAAAATGATTTTTTTTGTTCACACATATTGCAATACAAGTTTAAGCTGGCCAGCTGCGTCAAAGTAATCCCTCCTGGCCAGTCCTACTCTGCTCTGCCAACGCAAATGCTACTGTTGACACAATGCCAACATCGGGCAAACAAACACAAAGTGGGGGAGAGCTACTTGGGTTAGGTCTGGCCACTGACCTGCAATACAACAGAAACAAGATATACCTGTGCTCAGATTCCAATAGCTTGTACATGTATATAATCTATCAGGTGCTAAAGTTGTGTGACCGCATGTTAACATTGGAAAATCTGGATAAACCCTTTGCACACTGCTATCTATGTTTTTTCCAATTAAAAACAGATTTTTTTTTGTTTAGCTGGGGAAGCTGGGATTAAAAAAAAGAAATGAGATTACATTTTGCAATGGGATGTGCAAGGGTGGCTACAATCAATGGTGCTAATGACTGGTGGCTATTTGAAAATGAAAAGCGTGCTACATATTGCACTATACTGGTACTTTAATAGATATATAAAGATGCTTCTTACTAAACTATACCAGCTAATTCATAAGTCCTGCACTGATTCTGCTGATATTTACTATCATGGTTAATCGCTGGTTTGTTTCTTATGCTTTTGTGTCCTTGTAAAACAAACATCAAACTTTTATAAATTTATGTGGCTGCATGTTGGTTTAATAACTGTAATGTGCCGACAGAGGAAGATTGGATGGTCAGAATGAATCAGATTTGTGGGACAGAAAGATTGTATTATATGCATATAGATAAGATGGAGAAGTATTATATAAAGTGGAAAAAATAAGAAGAATATAGAGAAACTTTGAAATACATGATGATGATTTATACCCCTTGAAATAAAAACGGATTTTAGAAATGATTTTTAGAAAGAAAAAAAAAAACGTTTTGGGTTAGAAGAGAAATGCAGAGTGGGAGGGGGGGGGGATGGAAGGAGTAGGGGAGGGGAGGGGGGAGGGAGGGTAGGGGAAGTGGGATATAGATAAATTATGTCAATAGGAAGATATTGATTTGATGTCTTTTTATAGAAGAAAGTGATTGTGATTTGTATTTGGTTGAAAATTTATAAATTTTTATAAAAAAAAAAAAATAACTGTAATGTATTAATATTTTTTTAAATATTTAGGCCCCATTCACACAGGGCAATTGCCCAGCTTTCCTAAACGCTTTTCCTCCTGGCAGCAGCGTTTTGGCAGAAAAAAACACTTGACACGTGTAAACACTTATAAATGTATTTAGGCACATCAGGTGATCAGGCGTTAATTCATTACATTGGCCAGAATAATCATTTATTTTGGCCATTGAAATGAATTAACTCTTAAGCACTTGATGTACCTCAATGTGCAGTGAGATGCGTTTACATGCATCAAGCATTATTTCTGGAAAAACGCTGCTGCTCTAGGATGCGCTGGCAGTGTTTTTTTTTTTTACTTCTGCCTCTAAATGCATATGTGTGCATGGACACATAGCCTAACATGGAGGGGCCTTTAGAGGAAGAAAATAAATGCCAGACCCCCATTTTTTAACGCTCAGTGTGCACAAGGCTTTAAGATTTCAATCCACTGTTAGTAAAGTTGGCTACATCAGATGATAAGATTTTTGTTGAATATTTAGGTAATTGTGTCAGTGGTGTGATAGCCGTTTTCACTATAAGAATTCTATTCCAATAAATTTTAATTACATAAATCCTTTAAACATATAATTGCTGATAACATTGGTCAGTTTGACCATCCAAAGTCTTTGGGGCCTTGCACTTAGGCGATTTAATGCATCTTGTTATTTGTGTCTTAGCTTATATTGACACCTGAACATAAATGCATATTGATGCATCTGTACATGCAATTAGTAGGACATTTCCTACATTTTGTTCACTTAGGTTTCATCCAAGCATTTCTGTTGCCTCCTACAGCTTTAAAGGTGATGTTTATTATGCTTATATTTCACCTTCCCTGGCAAAGATTGTTAGTTAAGCTGGCCATAGATGAGTAGAATTTCCCTGGTTGATGTCAGTGACAGTCTGGAGGATTGGGAGTTCCTGAGGAGATTGCATTTGCATTCAGACTGCCTTCGAAGCTGAGCATCCATGATTGAAAGAACTGAAATCCAGTGAATGAAAGGGGCTGACCAAAGTCTGTAAACCTGGGGAGGAAAGGGTTAGATGTTGCTGGAGGCCGTACAGCCAGGAAATGGGGTGGTCCCTATCTGACCTTCCCTTCCCCATGACTTCTTGTGCATTGTTGTGAGACAGTGAGGTTAGTACAGGTAGTTAGGTAAACAGGCTGTTCAATTTGAAAGAAAATTTTCCCTTCATTTAGTGAATGAAATGAAGCTGAGATGACTTCCGTCATCCAATAATGTGCAAGCAAAAATACATTTCTTTTCCCTTGCATGTGATTGGGTATTCTTTGCAAAGTGAATTTTCTGCTTTATTAGGTTTTCAACATACTGTATAACCAAATGATCACCAAATACACCCTCACGGCTACCAATGAACAGTAAACATGCCAAGGTGCTGAATATAGTCTGACAAGCAAACAAATGAGAAGAAAGACTATGAGGCTTTCCTCACAAGAAAAATAAAAAAAATTACAAAAATTTGTGCTTCCCATCTCAAGGACAACCCAAAGTGAGAAAATTAAGATGAGGGGTTAAGAAGAGGAGAAAAAAGAAAGAAAAGAGGGAAAGAAAATGAAGAGGGAGGAGGAAGGGGGTAGGGGCAGAGGGGAACCTGGGACTTGGGACCGTCCCAAGCGATGATCATAGGCAACCAATACTGGCTGGGTTCAGCGAGGAAAGCAATACTCGATCCAAGGTTCCCAAATTTTGGGAAACTTAGAATGGGAGTCCTTCAGAATGCTAGAAATCTGTTTGTTAATCATTAGAACCTGCATACAGTCTTTCACTCCTTGGAATAGGAGCATGTTTTTTTTTTCTAGGCTTGAGTAATAGTTCTCTTTGCTGAGAAAACTAACTAGGATGCCATTTTCTGTTGGTGGGCTTAAAGGCCTGAGAAGGGACAGTGCAACAAGGCTAATTTAGCATCCTTGCCAATCGTCAAATTAAACAATGTGAACGGTAAGCTGAAAACCCGGGACCAGAAGCCCATCAATCATGGACTTGTCAACCAGATATGTGGAAAGTGAATTTTCACCACTTTCACTAAGCTTCAGGAAGATGCCCTTGCAAAGTAAACAACCTAATTGCCTTTAGTAAATCAACGAAAGTGTTACTGAGACAGAACATGAATGGGATCTTCCAATATGCACATAGGCAGCAATGAAATCCTGACAATCTAATCATTACCTACTCTATCCAAAACTAGGCAAACTGTATGGCCAGAGTTGGGCTTAAAATGAAATCCAATAGGCTGTAAGGTGGTGTGTGTTGCTGTGTGAGAATGATATAGACACTGGAATGGAAATGTTGCAAATAGGGATTGATGTGAACGCTCTACGCTCCCAAATAAATGTCTATATAACACCTTTAATTTATGTCACTGATAACTGCAGGCTGTAAGGTGTAAAGTTGGCCATACATGGTTCAGTTTTTTCCTGAGCCAGCAGGCTGAACAAGAAAGAACCATTTCCCCCATCCTGCTGTGCTATTGTATCCTGACAGCGAGAAGAATCCCCCACTGTCAGAATACACAAATCAAGGCTGCAGCCTATTGCCTGCAGTGCTGATCAAGCGGCTTTATCCAACAGGGTGGATGAACAGAGTCAATTGGTACATTGACTTTCAACTGCTGTGGCCACACATGGATTGAAATTTGGCCGGTCACTGCTGAACTAGCCAAACTTCAATCCATCTATGACCACCTTAAGAAATGTAGGTCAATGCAGCTACCCATTGCAGCTTGTGCAGGAATTCATCTCCTTGGTGCTGACCCACATACAGTATTGCTGGCCATACATGGATAGAAAAACAAATGACAATTTGTACAAAAATCAAAACATTCTTTTGATCTAACACTCAATGGCCCAATCTTTGTATCGGAAATTTTGCTGTGAATTTTAAGATTTCTCTGATCATTTTCACCATTAAACATTGCTTTTTTTTTTGCTTTTTTTTATTAATTGATTACTACTATTACTCCTACTGCTCATGCACATCTCATTTAAAACTTTTTTTTCACATGATTGGAAAATCATTTGATCGAAAATAAAACTCTGATATGATCGTTCATTTCCAATCTTGAAACAGAAAACAACCATACGAAAGTTGAATGATTTTTCATTCAATTTTCTATCCATGTATAGCCAGCTTATGTGTACATTACACAGCATAAGTGAAAATTTAATATACATTTACTTTTACACACCGGACAGAATGACACATCTAACAAGACACGTAAACTCGAATGCGTGTAATAGTCTGACATGAGCTGACAATGCAAATGCAAATTACAAGATGACTATGTCAGCTTCTATATTGACTCTTGTTTGTTTTTTAAATTTATTTCTTCATTATTTTTTATCTCTGCTGAGCATATGGCGAAAAAAGTCTTTGTGAATTACGAGTGAATTTTGTGCCGTGGGAATAAGAAATGTGTTGCTCACACCTCCATGTTTTTGATGCCCGCTTGTTCCCAACCTTACTAAATAGAACACCATGGAGAAGGTATAGGAAACTGATGTTTATTAAACATCAGCCTGTGCCAGCATGCTACACATATCATACTGTAACCAAGGAGAAGGAATTATTTCATACAATATGCTGCACTCCAACCTTTTCTCTAATGACAGGTATGTTAAAGATTCTTTGTAAATGTCACAGAAATGAATTGTCATGTATGAAAAGGATCTCCAGTCAAAAAAATGTAATGTTAGGTATTTTATAATGGCTGCAATGTGGTATATTACCTGACAATTACCTATATATGTAATTAACTGCTCTTCTGTTATGGTCGTTAACTCTGCCTGATCTCTGTGTGCTGCAAAGACACGTCCCACTCAATCCCAGTTTTATAAATAATAAGAAAATCATGTTGATGCTCAGTAAATCACTATATGAGATGTCTGTAGTAGAGACAGAAAACTCACTCCGCAAGCAACTTTTAAATGGGTATAGAAACACACTTAGAATAAAGTTTCCTCACACTTGAGGGTAAATTGAAGGAGTTTATTGAAGTAAATGCTTCACAGCTAAAAGGTGAATGCAACGCATTTTGGGGTAAATGCCTCCCCCTTCATAAGGGCTGAAGTGGTGGATAGGTTTGGATGAGTAGCATCATGTGATTTGGATGCCTATAATATAGACTGATCTAACTACTCTGATCCAGCCTCATTATAGGCATCCAAAGCACATCACACCACTGTTACCTGTGAATTGTTTACTTTAATAAACTCCTGCAATGTACCCTCACGTATGACAAACCTTTATGCTGGGTGTACCTCTATAATCATCTAAAAGACTCTGTAAAGACTTTCAGTGATATTTTAAAATGTGTCTGGCTTTTGGCTGAATGGGCACAAGATCCAATAATTTGTGAAGTCAGGTGTTGTTGTTGGATGAAAAGATCTGGCTTGCAATCTGCATTCTGATTCATCCGAAGGTGTTCAGTAGGGTTGAGGTCAAAGCTATCTGCAGACCAGTTAAGTTCCTCCTTCACAAACTCATCAAACCATGTGTTTACGGATCTGGCTTTTTGGACAGCAGCACAGACATGCTGGAAAAGAAAAGGACCTTCCCAAAATAGTTGCCACAAGGTTATAAGCACACAATTGTCCTAACTGGCTTTGTAAGTGGTAACATTAACTGTACGCTTCACTAAGAACACCTGAACGCAATAATTAGGAGGGGTGTCCACATAATTTTGGCCATATAGTATGTTTGATTGTCAAGTGTTTACAAGCATTTGTTCATATACTGTGAAGGCTTACCTGATTTAATATACATCGAATGGCTGTATTCCAGAGCCTCACACTGCATAGGTGTTTGTATACTTTATGTCCAAAGATTGTCAGGATGAACTGGATCGACTTGTGTCTTTTTTCAACCAGACTAACTGTGTAACTGAGTTAGGTTACAGTATGTGTGGCCACAAAACAATAAAATTTGTGTATTTGAAGTGAAGAGTACTCTGCTTCATATCCTCTGTACTAAGTGTCCCAGTCTAACCCCCTGCCTGAATCATGGGACTGCTATTGTATTTGTGTATGCATTACATTTATTCTGACAGGGCCACAGAGGGATGGAACCTGGTAAGGATGCTCACTGCTGGATGACACATTTATATATGGTGGCTATGGTTGAGTCAACCTGCTGACATCCATCCAGAATTGAAATGTCCATAAAGGGCCTGACAGACCCTTTTATTCAAATTCAAAGGCTTTTCCTTGGATTCTCCTACTCTGATGGACCCTTTGGCCACTTTAATATCTGAACCACCGTGAAACTCTTCTCTTGCATCAATACTTCTTTTGAATACATGATAGTAAATGTTTTGTCCTTTGTTGGTACAGATTGACGCTGAGCGTTATTACTGAGCCTTCTGTCAACAAGCACTCCCACATCCATCCTCAGTAATAAATTCACTAATCTAATACTAATGATTGAATGTGTAACATGTTTGTTTTATATCCCCAAATGACCTTGCATTTGTCTATATTGCATCTCATTTGCCATTTCAGCTTTCACATTCTGTGCAGGCCCTCTGAAAGATGACAGACAGCTTTGTGTGGCTCTAACCATTTACATAACTGTGTCCAACTCCAGAAACTGAGAAGTAACCAACAGTCAGAGCAATGAAGATCATTTCTGACATGATACAGCCCTTTGCACACCTCTATACAGTGGGGCAAAAACGTATTTAGTCAGCCACCAATTGTGCAAGTTCTCCCACTTAAAAAGATGAGAGAGGCCTGTAACTGGCATCATAGGTAGACCTCAACTATGAGATACAAAATGAGAAAAAAATCCAGACAATCACATTGGCTGATTTGGAAAGAATTTATTTGCAAATTATGGTGGAAAATAAGTATTTGGTGAATATCAAAAGTTCATCTCAATACTTTGTTATATATCCTTTGTTGGCAATGACAGAGGTCAAATGTTTCCTGTAAGTCTTCACAAGGTTGGCACACACTGTTGCTGGTATGTTGGCCCATTCCTCCATGCAGATCTCCTCTAGAGCAGTGATGTTTTGGGGCTGTCGCTGGGCAACACGGACTTTCAACTCCCTCCAAAGGTTTTCTATGGGGTTGAGATCTGGAGACTGGCTAGGCCACTCCAGGACCTTGAAATGCTTCTTACGAAGCCACTCCTTCATTGCCCGGGCGGTATGTTTGGGATCATTGTCATGTTGGAAGACCCAGCCACATTTCATCTTCAATGCCCTTGCTGATGGAAGGAGGTTTGCACTCAAAATCTCACGATACATAGCCCCATTCATTCTGTCCTGTACATGGATCAGTCGCCCTGGTCCCTTTGTGGAGAAACAGCCCCAAAGCATGATGTTGCCACCCCCATGCTTCACAGTAGGTATGGTGTTCTTTGGATGCAACTCAGCATTCTCCCTCCTCCAAACACGACGAATTGTGTTTCTACCAAATAGTTCTATTTTGGTTTCATCTGACCATATGACATTCTCCCAGTCCTCTTCTGGATCATCCAAATGCTCTCTAGCAAACGGACATGTACTGGCTTAAGCAGGGGGACACGTCTGGCACTGCAGGATCTGAGTCCCTGGCGGCGTAGTGTGTTACTGATGGTAGCCTTTGTTACGTTGGTCCCAGCTCTCTGCAGGTCATTCACTAGGTCCCCCCGTGTGGTCCTGGGATTTTTGCTCACTGTTCTTGTGATCATTTTGGAGCCCCAGATTGAGGAAGATTATCAGTGGTCTTGTATGTCTTCCATTTTCTAATTATTGCTCCCACAGTTGATTTGTTCACACCAAGCTGCTTGCCTATTGCAGATTCAGTCTTCCCAGCCTGGTGCAGGTCTACAATTTTGTTTCTGGTGTCCTTTGACAGCTCTTTTGTCTTCACCATAGTGGAGTTTGGAGTGTGACTGTTTGAGGTTGTGGACAGGTGTCTTTTATACTGATTATACTGATAACAAGTTCAAACAGGTGCCATTGATACAGGTAATGAGTGCAAGACAGAGGAGCCTCTTAAAGAAGAAGGTACAGGTGTGTGAGAGCCAGAAATCTTGCTTGTTTGTAGGTGACCAAATACTTATTTTCCACCATAATTTGCAAATAAATTCTTTCCAAATTAGCCAATGTGATTGTCTGGATTTTTTTTCTCATTTTGTCTCTCATAGTTGCGGTCTACCTATGATGCCAATTACAGGCCTCTCTCATATTTTTAAGTGGGAGAACTTGCACAATTGATGGCTGACTAAATACTTTTTTGCCCCACTGTATATGATCCCTCAGGAATGTAGACAGAACTATTCCTTATACAATAGAATATATACAATAATATACAATACAATAAAAGATTAGGTCTCATTTGGTAGACGAAAACCAGTCTGTGATTGCCTGTGATGGTTTGATGTAAAGTCAGTGGGAGGTGTGCAAGCAGCCCAGATTCACTTCTGCTTCTGGCCAGTCTGACAAAGGGTACCTCCACTGTTCTCCTTGCCACAGGACTTGGGTAGAATATGTACATTCCTGCTGTACAAAGCCATTCACCATTTTGCTGGAACAGAAAAGGACCTTTCCCAAATAGTTGGTACACGGTTGTAAGCACACAGTTGTCTGAAATGGCTTTGTAAGCTGTATTATTAACAGTACTCTTCACTAAGAACACCTAAATACAATAATTTGGAGAGGTGTCCACATAATTTTGGTCATATAGTAAGTTTGATGGTGAATTGTTTATAAGCTTTTATTCATAAAGTGTGGAGGCTCACCTGATTTTAAAATACATTGAATGGCTGTATAACAGACCCTCACACGGCATAGGTGTTTGTACAGCTTTTTGAACTATACATTAAAGTGCCGGTCAGATGCTACCTACCAAAATTAGATCTCATTTGGTAGAGGAAAACCAATCTTTAATTACCTGTTATGGTTTAGTTCAAAGTCAGTGGGAAGTGTGCAAGCAGCCCAGATTCACTTCTGCTTCCCACCAGCCTGGCAAAGGGTACATCCCCTGTTATCCTTGCCACAGGACTTGGATGGGGTATGCACATACCTGCTGTCCAAAGCCATTCACCATCTTGGCTGCTCTTGTTCATCTGGACTAAGGCCCACACTCCATATACCCAAGGATATTTTGTAGTAAAGGAGATTCCACACCAGTTGCTTTCCATGTAGTTTACTTGAACCATAATGAGTTGCTCCATAAAACAGCACCTTGTCAACCTTCCTTCTCTCCTCTCCAATATATCTCACAACCTCAAGAACCAGGGCTTTTGCATATTCATTCCAGGAACCACATATCTTATGTGGAGATTCCACACCAGTTGCTTTTCATGTAGTTTTCTTGAACCACAATGAGTTGCACAATAAAACAGCACCATGCCAAGCTTCCTTGCCTCCTCTCCAAGATATCTCACAACCTCAAGAACCAGGGCTTTTGCATATTCATTCCAGGAACCACATATCTTCAACTACCATCCTGTATTTGGGTCTTTTCAAACAGGAGTACCCCAACGCCTACCCCGAAAGCAGAGGCGTAGCTTGAAGCTTGTGGGCAATGATGCAAAAGTTGACCTAGGGCCCTCCACTACCTTCCACCGTGTGCCAAGATGCTCCCACCACATGCAAGATATGATAGCTGTATGGTGACGGTCTCTCTCTCCTGCTGCCATCTGCATGTGCAGGCAAGGTGGGGGTAGGCAGGCCACACTCTGAGCTGTCGAGTGAAAGCAGTAGGTTTGTAGGTAAAAGAGGAAACTCAGCAGGCCCTCTGACTTCCAGATCCACATACAAGCCCACCACTTTCACCCAGCAGCTCGCAGTGTGGTCTGCCTGTCCCCACCTTGTGTGCACATTCAGGGCTGAGCAGGGGCGGAAGGAGGTACTGGGCTGGGTGGAGGGCTGATTTTTTTTTTTTTCAACATCTTTCTTCTATACATTATTAAACAGCACCCAGTTACCTCTCGCATGGCAAGGCTGCAGTGATATGGAGGTGCAGGATATTAGGGAAAAGTAATCCCCCCCTCCAGTTTATGACACATGCCCTCCTGCTTCCTCTTGGTATTAACAAGTGACCTCTCCTTCAAGATGATCCCCCCTCCCCCCACCAGGTAATGACAGATGACCCACTTCCCCCCATCAAGTATGACAGATACAGACCCCCAGGTAATAGCAGATTACCATCCGCCCCCACCACGTAATGACAGATGACCCTCCTCTCCCCCACCAGGTAATAACAGATGACCCCTACCAGGTAATGACAGATGACCCCCCCTCCTCCACCAGGTAATAACATGACCCCCCACCAGGTAATGACAGCTGACCCCCCTCCCCCACCAGATAATGAGAGATGACCCCCCTCTCCCACCAGGTAATGACAGATGACCCCCCTCCCCCACCAGATAATGACAGATGACCCCCTTCCCCACCAGGTAATGACAGATGACCCCCACCTTCAGGTGCCCCCCTCCTAGTAACGACAGATGGCCCCCCAGGGAATTATTGATTCCCCCTCCCCCCCATCCTGATAATTTCACATTATTCTCCCCCCCCCCCCATGCTGACAATGACAGATTTTCTATCCAGCTCCCCCTCCCCCCCGCTCGTCCTGCTCAAACTGTCACAGTAAAATCTGCAGCCCCTGGAGCCCACAGTCCCTCAGGAGGTGTTATGGGATTTTATGAGAATTTTTATGTGAGCTTCAGCAGGAGTTGTGGGGAGGGGTGGGACGGTGTGTGTCTGTTCTTTGCACGGATCTGACCAGTATCTCTGTACCTCCCCATTGACAGCAGCACAAGTTCATGGATGGTGCTCTCCTCCCTCGCTCAGCCCCGTGACAGCTCAGTGTCCATCCCCTTCTTGTCAGTACTGAAACTTTCCCGTCCAGCAGGGCTGGCCTTACCACATTCTTCCTCCGCTACTCTCTGGCTCAGGACTAGAAAATGGAGCCAAAAGCTCAGAGCTTCCACTTTGCTTTGGGTTCCGCTTTGCTTGTGAGAAAGAAAGGGAAACAGCACAGGCCCCCCTGGAGCATGAGCAGGGTCACAATTGTGACCCCCTGATACTACACCCATGCCCGGAAGGGTTTCTCCTCAGCCCTCTTTTGGTACATCTGAGACCAACTCCTCCCACATGTCTCAGTAGTATCCACCTGAAGTAGACAATATATAGACAACAGGATGACCACCAACAACCCCTAGGTGGGACTATGCAGAGGTTTAACCCCTGCCTACAGGTGTGCTGATCCTGTGGCACCCCTGCATTGACAGTTTTGGAGAGTTTCAGTCCTCCCACATGTGTCTGATAGCACCAAGGTGATTCCATAAATAGTAAATATTCGTTTACCAAAAGAATTGCACCTTTTCTGAAATAAAATTGGGATTATGTTTTGTGGTAAATCAAACAAACATTCAAAAAATTCATTAAAATCTGCCAGTGTTTACCCAGCTTTACTCTTTGTCCTGGTAACAATGATTAGCAAGACAGAAGATGAGCTGTCAAAACCTACCAAAAGGTCTACAGCAGCCTTTCTCAACATTTGCAACACAGAGGAACCCTTGAAATAACTTTCCAGTTTCAGGGAACTCCCGCTAAAAATGACCATATCTACAACTCATGATACATTAGTGTGATGGTAAGTGGGAAGAATGACCCTTACACTTGTGGTCATTGGGAAGAATTACAGATAACTAAAAATATCAATGGTGTCAGTGGCAACTTATCTGAGAGGCAGAAATTGCCCACTGCTCATGGAATCCCTAGCTACCTCTAGAGCAGTGGTTCTCAACCTCGAACGACCCTTTCACAGGGGTCCCCTAAGACCATCAGAAAACACATATTTCCGATGTGTAAAGAGCAGCTACTGTGTAGAAAGCAGCTACTCTGTTAAAAGCAGCTACTGTGTTGAAAGCAGCAGTATTGGAGGTAAAACGACACTCATGAATTATAATTACTGGGTAAATAATTTTATGGTTGGGGGTCACCACAACATGAGGAACTGTATTAAAGGGTCACGGCATTAGGAAGGTTGAGAACCACTGCTCTAGGGGAACCCTGGTTGAGAAACCCTGGTCTACAGTATATTGGCACAAGCAATAGTGAAAGTGGCAGAAGCTTGTTTATTAATTGATTAGATGGCCAATATCATTCGCAGGCATTCATTTATTTGTACAATGATGGAGATAGGCAGCACTCTTGTATTGTTTCTAAATGCCAATATACTGTAATCTACTAGCAATCATCTATCAGCAAGGCTCACATCCACTTGAAGGCTCTTCTCAGGTTAATAGAAACTAAAAATAATTTCTTCACAAAGGTTACAAACACTATTGACTGTTGGCATTTTAATGGCATCGTCAAGGTTTAAAGGTGAAGGAACTGGCATCGCAGTGGCTGACCTTGATACAGAAGTTCAAGATGTATATGTTAGCAGTGTTGCCAAGCACGTTTGAACTGTTACAACAGTGATTGCAATCATTGGGAAAGTAACCAGCATCAAAGAACAAACACCCAACCCACACTTGTTTTCTGTAAAAAGACCCTTGAAGATTGGCTTTATGTTCATGGTAAGCACATTGTGACTTATTGTAATGTTTGCAGTGATATGACTTTCACTTGTTTACAAGCTTACTGGACAGTGTTTCTGTTCCTGTAATACATATGCAGATATGTAGAGGCTCCTAATTCAAAGCTGTGAGATAAACAAATATAGAAATATGATGTGTTTTGTGTATTTCTTCCAGATCTGTGCCATAAACCAGTGTGATTCTTTGCCTCTGCGCTGGAACGCACTGTTATACAGACTGGTCATTGTTGCTCTCTCTCCTTGTGCAGGGTGACTGGTCTTGTCTCCACCCCCTCCTACAGGGGTAGTGGGTGGGGTCTACTAGGTCCCTCCCACAACTCTACGCTCTGCACAGGCTATGTACAGCATAGTGATGATATTACTGGTATTTAACAAGGTATTGTTTGTGTTAATAATGGTATTTGGTGCACACAAGGTGGATATATATCTTTGTGACTATTAGGAATGCATTTAAATGAATTTCTCTGTACCTAGAGATCAGCTTTAACAGGAAGTCTGTTATTTTTCAACTTCCCTTAACAGACCGAACTGTCCAGAAAAAGTGTCAATTAGAGGGTTCACACAAACCATTTAACACTGTCAGGGGTGCTTCCAGTGGTCAGCTTTTATTTATTTATATAAAACTTTTATCCCAAAAGTAAAAAAATTGTATGTTGTAACCAGGGGCGGACTGACAACTCATGGGGCCCCCGGGCAATAGGGGATCATGGGGCCCCTGTGTCCTCACTCAAACCACACCCAAAAAAGCCTATGAAAGGTACCAGGGGCATCTCATGGGGCCCCCTACTGACACCGGGCCCTCAGGCAGTGCCCGAGTGCTCGAATGGTCAGTCCACCCCTGGTTGTAACTGTTTACAACTGGAGTTCAGCTTCAATTTGTCAGTCAGGTCCATCTAAATCTGCTAATCTAATACTACCCTCTCCCCACACTGACAATTCTGCTGTCCAAAAGTGCGCCTGTGCTCCTCCATCCAGAGTGGAGACAGGCCATGTGTCAATGCCCAAATCACCAGGTGAAAAAAAGGAAACAACACTTAAAAATTAAAACTAATGTAGCCTTCACATTTAAAGTGTTACTAAACCCAGGACCCTGCATTCATTATATCCAGTCTCCCACAGTACACAGAACATGGAAATGCAATTATTTAAACAAATATAAGCTTTTAAATACCTTTTCTCATCAGCAGTACATAGCAGTCTAGTGACTTCAATCAGTGTCCGGCCAAGCACTGTCTAAAGCTTGTAGGAGGAATTTTCATTCCCCTCTGACTGTCCTATGAGGCTGCACGACCCCTGACTCTCTGGACAGTGCTGATTGTCCCTGTGTCAATCACATGCACCCCCCCCAAAAAAAAAAAACTCTTTAGCAATTCACCCCAAACAGAGCATGTGCAAAGTACCTCCTAGGACTCTGTATTATTCAGAAAAATAAGGGGAGGAGCATAGGACAGGATTTTTACACAATGCGGAGGATTTACCCAGTGAGTATAAGAAAAATGCTTTACTGCATATACAGACTGATTTTACTGTTATGGGTTTAGTAACACTTTAAGGATTGGTAAGCTGCAATATAGTAAATTAGTATTTTTGGGTTTAATACTGCTTTAAGCTCTCTGTGTAATGAAGCAGTCATAAGCATGTTGCAGTACTGGCACCTCAGTCATTTATATATATGTGTATATATTTATATATTTTTTTCTCTTTTTTTTGCTTGGAGAAGAATTTGAACTCCTGTGGGAGTTATACCGCTTTCCTGGGCTCAGAGATTTCTCCTCACTTCCTGTCCCAGGGACAATGTTTTCATTAGACAGCAACATAGAAAAAAACTGTTGAAGATTTTTCCTTACTTCCTGGCTGGTAAAACATTGTCCCCAGGACAGGAAATGCAGGCAAATCTCTCTAACAGTTCCCCAAACAGAAATAAAACTTGGCAATGATGCTAACTCTTCTGCACTCTAGCCAAAGCTAAAAAAATTGGCTATTGATACAAATTAAGGGACACAGTGTTGCCATCTCCCCACCTGCAGCTTGTTCATTGGGCAATGAAGACGCAGCAACTCGTTGGTAAGGCAGTAGCTCTGCTCACTCTTTTCTCTCCACCACTCGCCATGTTTTCTGGTGACCCACGTGTGTGCAACTTCACGTTGTTGGCTCCTAGCACTGCTCCACCAATGTAGCAGATGCCAGATGGCTAATATGAAGTATATTCAGGTACAACACCTAATTCTCATCAGCTCAAATGCCAGTCAGTGTGCCAGCATAGCTTGATAACTTGATTCACTAAAACTGGAAAGTGCAAAATCTGGTGCAGCTATGCATTGTAACCAATCGGCTTCTAATTTCAGCTTGTTCAATTAAGCTTTGACAAAAAAAAAAACTGGAAGCTGATTGGTTTCTGCACCAGATTTTACACTCTCCAGTTTTAGTAAATCAACCCGACTGAGTAGCTACCAATTCCGTAAGTAGTATTTCTGTGCAGATAACGCTCTGTTCATTATTTGCTGGTTTCTTCTCTTCCAGCAAGATTATATTCCTTCCAATCCATCCACACAAAGCAAGACAAGATGTCCTCCACTTTATTGCTTCACATGATAAGGCACATACAGAAACAGCAAAGTGGCACTGGCACAAACTTCTTCATGGATTTTTCCATTTAATGCATTGTTAAGCTGATGCAGCAAGTAACTCCAAGACATAGTAGCATATTATAGAGGCTCTATGCCCATAGTCAGATGAGGCTTAATAGACCCAATCCAACTTGACCTATAAGGGTTTGTTGACCTGCAAGAATATATAACACATCTTGATTTGTACAAGACTTCTGCTTACAGTCTATGGATTTAAGTGCTTCACGTGAACCCCTTGAAAAACCCAACATTAGCACAAAATGATGGAGACATTGAGGGTCAGACAAATCTGTAAGACTAGTGCATTGTACAATAATTTACTATTAGAAAACATATAATGCACAGTATAAAATTTTTTCCTTGGGGATAAATTTGAAAAGCTCAGCCGGGACTCAAATGGGTTGTAAAAAAACATAAGGCACAATTATCATTTTGTACACTTCCTCAGCAATCTAAAAAATTCCTGTTAATTCGTGTCCAAATTATGCTGGTTAAAGCCAGTGAAATGTTTTTAGTTCACTGGGAAACGTGGGCCTTATTTATTGATGGATGTAATGATCACTAAGTGCATAGTTGCCATTAACTAAAAAGACGGACTGTGACTTTGTTAGGCTTTGGCTACGTTTTTAACCAAAGTCGTCTCTGGTTGAACTATGCCCTACCTACCAGATATCCCAAACCATTGCTTTCCAGACAAAATACAGTCTTTTGGCATGAATAACAAATACTATAAATATTGGATTAATCTTTTTTTAACTTATTATTCAAGCAAAACACAATTTCCCGATGGCCTCAGCCATGTCATCATCCATCTGCACTAAGTGTGACCATACAGGGACTAACTTTTGCAAAAGATACATTCAATTTCCACAATGCTTGCAGCAATTAGGAGGGTATCGGGCTGTGTAGGAGATTCCAAGCCACAAGTAATGAGTGCTTCACATCAATAGAATTGCTCCTTATCACAAAAAGAGATAATAAAATAATGAAACTCTGTGTAAGCAGGCACCTTACTATCACAAAACCCATTCACCTGGAAATTGGATGTATCAAAGCAGTGAGGTCAGCCAGAGCCAATATTTAGCACATCTCTGGCTGGCTTTAAGTATATCAAGCTACTATCGAAAATGGTAGTGCCCTTAGGCTTGAACAGGCACCAGGTTTACTTAAAATTATGTACACAGCAATCTAAACTGTAAGTTATAAAAGACCAAAAAAAAAATATTACCCCTACCCTCCCACCCATTTAAACAGGACCATAATAATTAAAACCATTACAAATGGACATAAGATATTATCACGTTTCCTGTTGAGTTACGTGTATCAACTATCAAAAATGATAGACATCGACCAAGGCCTGTAATAAAGGTTAGGAGCCTGAATCTTAGATTGGTTGAACAAGTCCTCCAGATCTCATCTGGCTTGATCACTTTGAGCGACCTTAATCCTTTGTCTCGTTTGGGTTTAAAACCCCTAAGTCCCTCACGTTAGCTGCTGAAGTTCTGCAAAGTTCTAAGCAGCATGAGGTACAAATCCAATGTCCCTTCATTTCCTTTTCACATTTAGTTTGGGTTTTGCGGCTGGATTTTCTTTTTCATTGTGTGAGCCTCTTCATTTTAAAAAGCTACAATCCACACGTTTCAGAAAGGCACATAATCTCTGATCATTGGGTAGCTAAAAGTTATTCTTTTTTTAGTTCATTTGCAAAGTGGCATGTTTTAAATTCCATTAGAAGGTGCAGAGATGTGGATCACTGAATCTGGAGATGGTTCTTTCACAGTATGTCCGCCAGGTGTGTATCTTTCATGCTGACCCCACATCCAAGTCAAGGAGAGGCAGCTGGATGTACCATTGAAGTGGTCAGGTGTTCACATAGAGATCTATGTGATTGGCATATCTTTGGCAGAGCTCCAGATGTATGATAGACCTAGAAATGTTTGACATTGTATGTCAGTGTGCAGAATACTTTAATGCTCTCTACGCACTTTGCATGTGGGCAACTGTTCCATGGCGCTGGGATGTGTGGTAGGACTGTGGTGATTTGCGGGTCTGGAGGCTGATTTTAGTTTCTTCTGCTGAAAAAATAAAACAACAATCAGGTTGTAGAACAAAAATATATTTCATGTTGAACCATCCACATACAAAAAAGTAACAAGGCACATTATAAAGCAAGGTTGATTTACTGGAGGCAAATAGACTGCTCACTTTACAAGGGAAGTTTTCCTAGAGCTTAGTGAATGAGGTGAAGTTCTGCTGACTTCCAACATCCAATCTTATCCAAAAAGTACTGGATTTTTTATTTTTCCTGCACGTGATTGGGTATTCCTTGCAAAGTGAAATGTTTACTGCATTTACTTAGATCAGGTGAAAAATTCCTAGCAAAGTGAACAGCCCATTTGCCTTTAGTAAATTAAGAGTTTAATGGGATTTAACCACTTCCAAACCGGACACTTTTACCCCCTTCCTGACCAGGGCAATTTTCAGCTTTCAGCGCTATCACACTTTGAATGACAATTGCGTCGTCATGCAACACTGTACCCAAATGAATTTTTTACCATTTTCTTGACACAGATAAAGCTTTATTTTGGTGGTATTTATTCACCGCTGGGATTTTTATTTTTTTTTGCTATGTAAATAAAAAAGTCCCAAAAATTTTTAAAAAAGTGTTTTTTTATAAAATTTTGCAAATAACTAATATTTCATCATAAATCTTTGCCAAAATGTATTCCGTTATCTTTTTACTTTATTTTATTTTTTTATATTATTATTTTTTATTTTATTATTTATTTTTTACATACTGTCACCCTAGCATCACCCTCCACAAGTAGTACACCCCCCACAAGTAGTACAGTGTCACCATGGTGACACTGTACTACTTGTGGGGGGTGATGAAGATTTTTTTTTTTTTTTACACTGATTGCTTTTATACCCATATAGGATGTAAAAGCAATCATTTCTCTTTCTCTCTGTCTGCATTCTTGCAGTCATTGAGAAGTACTGAGTGAGCTGTGATTGGTCACAGCTTGTCACATGGTACAAGGCTGTTGTAAATAGCCTTGTACCATGTGACCTCTGTGATCATTCACAGATTTCACATGTAGTAAGCAATGATGTCACAAGTGACATCTTGCTTACTACTTTGCATGTGATCACTGATTGGCCAATGATCAGTGTTTCACTGTGTCCAAAGGACACAGCGGGCACCGGATCGCGGTGCTGCGCGCTCCCAGGGAGCGTGCACAAGCAGGGTGTGGGGAGGCTGTTTATAAACGGCCACCCGACCCTGCACTGCCACCGTCCGGCCGTTTATATGCAACGGCCGGTCAGGAAGTGGTTAAATGTCACCCAAAAGTTATACTCAGTTGAACTATCCCGGACCTGTTAGTGTGCCAAAAAATTACCCCTCATTAGCCTCATTATTTTCTTTTTTTTTTTTTTAAATAAAGCCAACAACAGACTATGAATAATAAAAGTAAATAATAAAATTTAGTGCTGTGTAAATTGACAGCGCTATATAAGTACCTGTAAAAAAATAAATCATAATAAAATGTACATGTATGGTACATGTTGTGATCAAATATACAAATAATTATCAAATACATAAAAAGAGAGGAAAACACAAACAACAAAACACTATAATAATAATAATATAATAATATACTACAAATAAAGCTCCTCCCCCTTCCCACACACACTCTCTTAAAAAAAAAACACCATGTCCCTATGTTGATGGGGACAAGGACCCCTTCCTCATAACCCTGGACGGTGGTTCTGGGGGTATGCATGCGGGGGGTTTATCGGAATCTGGAAGCCACCTTTGACAAGGAGGCCCCCAGATCCTTCCCCCCCCCCCAATGTGAATGAGTATGTGGTATATGGTACCGCTTCCCATTCACAAAAAAAAAGTGTAGTGTAAAAATGACAGGAGAAAGTCTTTGACAAGTCCTTTAATAAAAACAAAAATGAAATAATGTCCCCCAAAGTAGATCCAAAGTCAATCACGATGCCCGTCGCCACCGCCAACCCATAAAAAGGAAAAAAAGACAACTTTCCACTCTTGGCACTGACTCCTGCTGTCCGACAGCTGTGCTGCGATGACAGTTTATAAATACTGTGATGATGTCACAAGGGGATGGGGTTACCCTTGCCCCCTTGTGACATCATCACTAGTGAACATGAATTTTCTTTTCAGATGATTGAAGTGAACAATCACACAATAAGGTTGATTTACTAAAACTGGAGAATGCAAAAATCTGGTGCAGCTCTGCATAGAAACCAATCAGCTCCCAGTTTTTTTGTCAAAGCTTAATTGAACAAGCTGAAGTTAGAAGCTGATTGGCTACCATGCACAGCTGCACCAGATTTTGCACGCTTCAGTTTTAGTAAATCAACCCCAATGTATTGTGCACAGATTCTAAATTCCTTTAGTAAATCAGGCTCTCACATGCTTGTTCCAGATTGGTGACTCAGAAAGTGTTGAAGCTACTGAATCACAGTTTGGCCACATAACTAGAATTTGTTTGAAGTAGAACACTCAGAAGTGGCAACCTTTATACTGCTTCTTTTAGTAAATCAAATGCCTTTGACTGTACAAGTAGGAAAGGTTATTGCAGTCTCTTTGGGCATTTAGACATACATACACTGCCACATTGAGTTTATGTAGGTAGTCTCCAATCATTTGGCATTCAGCTGCCTTTGATGTGGAATGTGGTATAACATCGGCATGCTGGTATTTGATGTCCTCAGTTTTCCCAAGATTGCCCTGGAAAGCTGAGTGATGGCACTGGCATCTCAGCAAGGACATCAAGAGGCCAGGGGTGAGTAAGTTATTTTATGTCCCTTCTTCTTGTATTTTTTTTAGCAGTTTTACATGAAAGATGGGGCTTCCACTAGAGGTACCTTCACTTTTGATTGCAAGGTCCACTTTAGGCATGTAACCATACACACAATTCCAAACTGATGTAGTTTTGAGTGCTATTTCTCTTATACAGGGACATTTCTAATATAATAATAAAATAAAGTTGGTCATAAGCTAACAAATAATGTTGAAGAAGTGATATAACACCAGGGCTGTCACTGTTATTCTTGCTTCACTGCCTTGTGAGTCAGAGATTTGGAGCAAGCATTCAAGGTGGCCAGGGGTGTATTTACCACAAGCCAAACAAGGCACTTGCCTAGGGCAGCATTTGTCAGGGGGGCAGCGGCAGCTTTCACGGGGGCAGCAGCATTTTTCAAGGGTACAGCGCCGCCCCCCAAAAGAAGGGATGGAAGGGACACATGCAGCATATAGACCAGGTGGGATCTGAAAGAGGCTGCGGGCTGCTTTATAGGGTATGCAGAGCCTGACTCTTGTTCCTGGGGATGTCCTGAGCCATGCGGCAGGGGTTGCCAGTGTATGGGGGGGGGCAGTGGTAGTGGAAGGCTATCTCGGGTGCAGTGGGTTGGCTGGAGTGTTGCTGGTCAATGTCAGGCTCTCTTCATGGGGGAGGGGGTGTTGGTCAGTATCAGGGTCTCTCCATGGGGCAGGGGAGCTGAATTTTGTGTTGCCTAGGGTAGCACAAAAACTAAATGCACCACTGAAGGTGCCTCTATAGACTTCTTAGACATCACTGGCTGCATGCTTCTTCCCAATCAGGAGTTCACTTAGTTCAGAATAAGGATTCCCTCTAAAAGCAAGTCACCAGTGATAGTTGCTATATTTCTCCAAATTCTAAGTTAGTACATGTCCATGTGATTGTAAACATTGCTTATTTTTTACTAAGAACTACATGTAAGCGAAAATTGCATACCAGTAGCAGGGCGATAACATCCCATGAATGGTAATTCATTCTGCACTCCCTCCAGCTCCACAGCAGAAGGTCTATACCTTTCATACAGACCTGAGGCTAGAGGTAGACACTGCAAGAGCCTGTGCATTCAGCCTGCGATGTATTGATTGCAGTTGTAATGCACAGGCAATGCAAAAATGTAATAAATGTCCATATTTTATTTTATCATTGCTGGTGTATTTATTATATTTTTACAAAATGTGATTATGCATTTAAGGTGAGGCTGTGTTCACTTTGAATACCCAGTTATGTGCAAGTAAAATAAAAAACTGGAATATTTGTAAGCACATGCATGAGTATTCAAAGTTAATGCAGTTTCTATTAACATTCACTTTGCAAATTGAACAAAGCATAGTAAATGTTGACTTTAAAATGGAGAAATGAACAGCCTTTACCCTGTTACATACTGTTGTTTTATATATTTTTTCTTTATATATGTATATTTCTATAAGTATTACATATTAACATTTAAAGCGGAGTTACACTCACTCTGTAAAAAAATAAAAGTCAGCAGCTACAAAAATTGTAGCTGCTGACTTTTAAAAAACAGCCTCTCACCTGTCCCACAATCTCGCATTGCCCTCGCCGCAGCCCGTTTCACCGGTCATCCTGTATTCAGGTGCCGGCATCTTCAGTGTGGGCACCTGGCTGGGACAGCTTGCGACTTCACAACCGGGTGCCCACTGCGCATGCGCAAGTAGCGCTGCGCTTCCTGAATGGCCCCGTTGTCTTCTGGAACCTGTCACATGTCCCACAAGACTTCGAGGAGGGAGGGTAGGAAGACAACTTCTGCTTCTGGTCACCTAGGCGATTGCAGCGGAAGTGGGTACCTGTCAAATTTGGGTACCCGTTCTCCCCCCTGCTCCCCAAAGGTGCCAATCCTTAATGGGGAGCGGGGGACCAATCTTTAAAGCGGAACTTCCCCTTTTGGGTGGAACTCCGCTTTAATACCTGATAAAGAGTTCCCAGAGCACTATGGGTTATTTAAATAGACAGCACAGCATGGGTTGCTTTCCAGCTCCTTTTGTCAAATTAAAAGCTCCTACTGAGCTACTGATAATGGATAAGTCATTGCTATGATGACAACAGACTTCTTTCAGCACAGCTCATGCTAATGTTGTGCCAAGGAATTTATAGCTCATTTACTGGCCTATGAAAAGACAATATTTTATATTTACTAGACCAAAAGAAAAAGTATTTTTTTTTGTCCTAACTACAGTAAATAATGAATGAAATATGTAGAAAACAACTATAAATAAAATCACTTTAGGAAAAAGGCACTTACATGCTTATCAGAACTGTTTTCGTAAACTGCTCTATAATGGGATATGTCTGATGACTGGGTTAAGCCTGGTACACACAGTAAGTTTTTTTTCGTTTAGCCCACGGGGGGCTCATAAGGAGGTTTTTGTACCAACGATGCGATTTTAATACAGCGATCTCCCCACTGAGCTATTGTGTTCTGAGAGGGGAACTGCCCCCCCCCCCCCCCCAGAACACATCAGTGGCTGCAAGTACTGATTGAATGCCACTCGGCTGTTGGTTTTCCATCAAACGTGTTCGACAGAAGCCAGCCGTGAGATTGGCTTTGGTCAAACAAAGACCCATACACATGGGCTGAATGTCACCCAGTACTGGCTTATTTCAGCTGATATTCGGCCTGGCTTTACAGATTGGTCTATATCACTTATATAAATATAGGTAAAATGTGATGGACTTTAGGAGTTAAAAACTCCCATATAAAATAACCAGTGAAGCTGTCAAGGAGTTGTGCAGTAAACTACCCACTAGATCACTCCCATGAAAGCCAGTGCTGAATGTGTGAGTCCCATGGAGTGGTGCGCATCAGTGGTAACATAGGGTCTGCGGTATGGAAACCATGCTAAAAATTTCTACTGATTTCCAAACCTTGACTGTAGAAGTAACAAAAACTGGTTGATATGGGGCTGATGGATCAAAAGTGTGCTAATAGAAAAATGTAATTTTGCCAACCAGCCAATAATCTTGCACCTACCATGTTTAGAGTCCTGGATTCTTATTGGTTGCTAACAGCAGCAAGAATTCACAAAGCTAACACACCAGGATAAGGATACTGATTTAAAATTGTGACTATTTTTTATTTTTTTAGTTATTTTCAGTTTAAGCGAAGCTAAACTCTGTGATACCTACCTCTACTTCAATGATCTGCCATGGCCGATACCTTCTGTCCAGCTTCTTCTGGGTACTGAGCTGTGCCTGCTTTCATTGGCTGGCTTGGGATGAGGTCACTCTACACATGTGCAGGAGTGATGTAATCCGGGTACACAGGAGCTGTGCTGGAATGTAAACTGGGCTGTCTTTGAGTAGTATACATTCCAAAGAAGACTGCAAGCAGGCAGGATCATTTATTTTATTGCCGAACAGACATCGCATGCCTCTTCTGCAATAGAGAGCCTGCCTGTTCGCAGCTTTTGAAAGCAGGACTTTAGTCCAATGAAGTCCAATGAAATTTGAAAATTACAGTCACATGTCTAAAATAGAGATCCCTATCTCAGTGATAAAGCTTTGTGAACTGAGCATGTAGTAGTGTCTACATAATGCCAGGATGGAACATAAACCTTAATTTTTACAGATTTTTGAATACATGTTTAACCACTTCCCGTCTAGCCCATATACATAAACGGCCAGATGGGAGCAGAGCAGGAGTGGGTTGCCATTCATAAACAGCGCCCGCATTTTCAGCCTGTGCGCACTCCCTGGGAGCACCAATTGCTGTACGGGACCTGTGTGTGAGGTCCCGATCATGTGATCACTGATTGGCCAATCAGTGATCACATGAATAGTAGTAAGCAAGATATCACTGATGACATCATTGCTTACTACTTGTGAATTCTGTGTATGGTCACAGAGGTCACATGGTACAAGGCTATTCACAACAGCCTTGTACCATGTGACAAGCTGTGACCATTCACAGCTCTCACAGTATTTCTGAATGGCGGCAAGAATGCAGTCGGAGAGAAGGATCAATCAAAGAAATGATTGCATTTACAGCCTTTATGGGTTAATCAGTGTAAAAAAAAAAAAAAAAAAATTATCATCACCCCCCACAAGTAGTACAGTGTCACTATGGTGACACTGTACTGCTAGAGTGGCAGTATGTTAAAAATAAATAAATACATAATATACATTTAAAAAAAAAAATAGAAATGTAAAATAATTTTTTGAAAAATTATCATTTTTGGTTATAAACTAATTTGAGTTATTTTTTTTTACTAAAAAGATAGCTGAGTACATTTTTGCCAAGATTTATGAAGAAAGATTATTTATTTGCAAAATTTTATAAGAAAAACACTTTTTAAAAATGTTTTGGACATTTTCATTTATATAGCAAAAAAAATAAAAATCCCAGTGGTGAATAAATACCATTAAAATAAAGTTTTATCTGTCTCAAAAAAATGCTAAAAAATTCATATGGGTACGGTGTTGCATGACTGCGCAATTGTCATTCAAAGTGTGATAGCACTGAAAGCTAAAAATTGGCCTGGACAGGAAGGGGGTGAAAGTGTCCGGACTGGAAGTGGTTAAGATAAAATAAAGATCACATAACTATCTTGTGGAAATGTAAAGCTGGTGAACCATTAGAACCATTTTCTGATGGCACGGTAAACACAAGCGTGCAGTTGTGACAACTTCCTAGGCCAAAAGGCCACAACCAGTTACTGTTTTACTGAAAATAGCAATGGGTCTCTGTCCATGGGGGATAACACTTCTTTTGGGTAATCTGTGTTCCTTTGCTGAAGATCAGACATTATTTTCATTTGGGAAGAAAACCAATGGAAGTGTTCAAATGGATATTATTCAAAATTATAATAATAATAAAAGCCATAAATTCTACAGTCTATGTGCTGATAATGTGGAATCATCCCAGGTTAGTGAATGTTAGTGCTTACCTTCTCGTGCTGTCTGCATGCCTTTAAATGCTAGTGACGCGGTGATGTCACAGTTGTGCGGAGACAATGGGGTGCTTCCTGTGTGCTGCCATCCATGTCCTGTAACATACCCTGTTGGTGCTGCTGTGCCGTACGCCATATAGGGGGAGACGGGTGCAGAAGTGGGGTATGGAGTCATGCCCGAAGCTGCCACAAAGCTACCAAGAGTTGGTAAACCACTGGCTGTCTACAAAACAGATAAATTTCATGTTGCAAATATACAAAGAACATAGCTAGTGCAATAGGTTTCAATAAGCATACATATCTGAGATACCACCAGAATGCTACATTGTTTTCAAATGTTCCCCATTTTTAAAAACGGTCAGTCTTTTTTGAATGTTACCGTACATTCTGTTATATTCTTCCAATTGTATCTCCAGGACAGAAAATGAAGGAAAATCTTTCTAGTGGGACACAGATGGCATAGAAAAGCTGATTTTTGAGTTTTTTGTTTACCATTCCCCATTCTACCCGAAGCTAAACTAAACATTTTTGTAACTTTTTATGGGCAAATATTTGTGTTATTCATTATGTCTCATTATTGATGTTTTAGCAATTAGTATCATTATTTAATTATTTTTTATGATTGATTTTATGGATTATGTCTGATTTTAGAGGTTCTGATATTGTTTTGTGAATGGAAGCCATAGGATTCCGATCAGGAAGTGAATTTGCAGAAGAATGAACCAAGGAGCCTTATTCATTAAGAACTAGTGAATCAGATAGGTGGGAGGAGTAGTGTGGAGGTTTATTTAGGAGCAGGAACCGGAGATCACTGTCTGTGATAATGCCCTGGAGGAGGGGTCAAACGCGTTGATGTAATTTCCGGTTTCCGATGAAGGCTTAGTGACGTCATGTCCGGTGAGTGGAGCGCCTGCGGGTTGCGGCACTCCAGAGCCATTTTGTTGTAGAGGAGAACACATCCCCATACACTGCTGCCAGTTCACTTTCTATGGAGCCATGATTGATGTGATCTGATACCTGCTTGAGGGGGAAAGTTTACATTTATGAGACTTGTTACCTATTTGCAAAATATGAGTGCATTATGTGCATTGGTTTTAACCAGTTAAAGAGTTTCTGTTATCTCTTTGCATTTTCATCTACCTTTGGGTGATCGTTTGGAGGTTGTCAAGCAAGAATTTCCTGAGTGAGATTCACTTTTGGAGGATATATCCCACCTTTAAGCTTGTTTGGCTCTTAAGCCCTATCAGCTAAGAGTCCATTCATTTGGTGAGTGTGGGCCATGTTGGAAGTCACGGATGGTGTGGGAACGTTGGAGTTTTTTTCAGCACTGTTTTTTTGATTGGAGCACACTTTTTCACTATTGATTTGGGACATTGGACTTTTATTTAAAAATGTTTTTATATATTCACATATATTTATTTCACTGATGAAATTTATTATGTATTATTTTATAAATTTTTGCGCTGCGGTTTAGTTATATTTATAATTAATTGATGTTTCTTTTATCTATGAGCAGCAGCACTTATTAATTTATTTATTTGGTTTATTTTGTATAGTATGGAGGCAGTGTAATGCCTAACCGCCTGATTTAACCCTATAATGTTGCACTACTTCACTGCGCTTGCGAGCGTTAAACACAATGGGTGAGTTTGACAGGCGGAACCGAGTCAAAAATGCAAGGACCACAAAGCAAAGCATCCCAGCTGTGGAACAAAGCATCGTAACCCTGGCATCTCTATAGCAACAATTGGCTATATTGGGACAGTTTAAGTGGGCAACTGGGGAGGGGGGAATTAAAACTGTAACTTGGTTAATTTTTAAGCTCCCCCCCCCATGTCTGCCTCTCTGAAAGAGCACCTAGAAGCAACATTTAGAAGGCAATTAACTGTCTTTTTTTTCTGCTGTCTGTTATTAGAGAGATTTTCCTTCTTTCCCTGTCCTTGAGAAACAGCAGACAATTTGAGAAAATCTCTCCAAAGCGAGGGAAATCACCACTTGCATAAATTTCTCTGCAACAGTTGTCCTTAATAATCTCCCCTAAGCTAAACAAAAACAAAGCTGTTTTAGATATACTTTAAAAAGCAAAAAATGTTTTCTAATTTACAAGCACATTGTACTGGTACATTTAGAGGTGCATTGGACTAAAAGAAGAACTGTTCTGAAACATTGGCTAGGCAGCCCCTAGAAATGTTACTAAAAAAGTAATAAATAATACAGAACTTTAAATGATATACTTAATGGGGTCGTTTCCTAAAAGAAACATGGAAGTTGCTTTGTAGAAATCTTTTATTTCAGCTTGAAACCTAAAAACCAAGGCTGCCAAAGACTGAAAAGTCAGTTGTCATTTGTTTTTGTTTTTTTTTACTCCTTCCCTGCCTATGTACTAGCAATTTCAAATAATTCCTTGGAATTGCACAGAGTGATTCTTTTAATGTGATTATTCCCAAAAATGGCATCTCTTTTATAACAATGTGCCAAATACAGCAGTTTTAGATTCAGATCCAGCTGAACTATAAACTGTCCTGAAAGGCCAAGCAAACTTAGAAAAAAAAAAACATAAAATGATTTTCCTTTCTCTGTCCTATATATGTCAGAAGAATATCCTTTGAAGTAGCATGCATTATATTCTTAAGAATAGATTTAGACAGTTGCAGTGCCGAAGCCCTTCATGATAGAGGGTAAAACAAATCTTAGCACCTGAACACAATTTTCCAACTTTGACATATGTTAGTAAAATTGTACATATCATCACAACTACTTAGTATGTCTAGATAAATTATACCTTGTTTTTTTTTTCAGGACAAATCAGTCTTTCATTTGCTGGTAAATAATAATGGATATCCCCTGATTTATTTTTATTATCAAATTAAAAATTAACACAAAAAAGTAAAAAAAAAAACCATTTTTAAAAATTGGCTGTATATTTCTTGCTATATACCCTACCACCAAAGAACAGCCCAAAGTAAATTATCCTAATCCTGACATTAGCATACCGCCTATGTTTATGGTTTTTTTTGTTTGTATCCATAGTAGAGTCAAAAAAATTGTGTGCATGTTGCTTTTTTTAATGCTACCCAAAGCACACTGACGCTAAATAAAAAAAATGCTTTTTCAATCCTACCTGTAATACACTGACCATGACCTTTGACGCTAACCTTTGAGTCTGACCATGATCTTTGACCCTAGCCTTGAATCTAACTTTAACCACGACACTAATTTAGGTCAAACACTGACCTAGCTTTTCTTTTTTTTTACACACACTTTTTGTTTACATTTATCGTAGTTTTCCTCTAGAGTGATTCCTCCATCCTCAAAAAATGTGTGGATTGGGGAATTGACTTTTTTTTTCATTCAACCCACTGGTTGAACACAAAAAAAAAAGTATAATGTATGGCCTGCCTTACATCCACTCCAGCAATGGCTACATTGCATATCTCAATGTGATTTTCCATATTGTGACAACAGAGGACCATGCGTTTGTAATATTCATCAGCAAAGCCACTTGTAGGGTCCATTGGGAGAGCATGAATGATAAAGTAGGAGAACAATTGCGAGAGAGGGTCAGTGTGTTGTCACCCTATAACTGGAAGTGCCTGAACCAAAACCTTTATGGCAGGATCACTGGGTATTATTTTAATATAAGCTGGAGATTTAAAAAAATACTTAAAGCCCAAAGCCTTAAGTTAAAGAATATATGAGATTTTAGGCTAAAAAAAAGCTTAAAGTTAAAGCTTATATGAGATTTAGGGATTGGATTCATATCTACTTTAATACCATCCTGGAATTGTGTAGGCCCAGCTAATAGACAGGTGCATAGAGAATTTGTGTGTCATAGATTAGTCATAGATGATACTTCTAATGAATAGCACCTCTAATCTAAGTGAATCAAACAGGATTTGTGGTTTTTGGTGTGAGAAGTTATTTAGAAGAAAACACACACTCAAAGGGTCTCCATGTCTTCCAAATGATTGTTATTTAAAAAGCAATTCACAGCTTGTTGACTAGAAGGCTGAATTCCCATCCTAAGAAACCCACAAACAAAGCCAATGTTTGCAAAGTAGTTTTGACCTTAAGAGATACACAAAGGATTCTTTAAACTTGAGCCATTGAGATCAGCTCCTTTTGTTTATATAGACATCATCTTGAATGATATGAAGTAAACAGGAGGACATTTAGAGAGCCCCGAATTCTCATGTCTAGTGGCAGGCGAATTAACTTTTCAATAGTGGAAACCTGCTACCTTCTCCGGTTTCAGGAAGAGAGGTGAGCTGTTTGTGAGAGGCATTAAAAGCTATGTTGTTTTATTTGATCTATGTGGAAAGGTTCCTCCTGGTTTGATCTATCACAGAGTGCTGGACTGGGACATAGAAGATAGAAATGTGAATACCAGCCTTCTGCTAGCTGTATACTGGGAGCCGCATGTGGCCCTGTCATATCTGCTCAGTGTCTCCATTAAGGTACCTGTCAGTGTTCTGCATATAACTGGGAGTGTCTGAGTGCATAACTCAGATTTTCAGATTTTTAGTTCAGTCATTATATTAGACATTTACTGCCAGGGCGAGAGAAACTGAGACTTTTAATTTTCCCAAAATTCCAATGAAAATCGAAATATTTGGCCAAGATTAAATTAGTTGAAAGGCGGGGCGGTGGTGTCACAATATTCACCTCATCCAGTCAGAGAATGTTTTCCATTCATTGTCAAAAGTTCAAATAAGTCCAAATGAATGTATTGGTTTGCACTAAAAGAAACACCCAGTGTGTTTCAGGAGAAACTCCCCCTTCATCAGGGCTTTAGTAACCTATAAACTTGAATAAGAACCTTGAATGGACTCAAAAAGGGTGGACTAGGAATTTTACTAGCCAGCAATATCCGCGTGATTTCTTAAAGACTACAAACAGGAAACAGGAGATGGTCAGAGACACCAAGCATGCTATTAGAGATTATCAGAGACTACAAAAATGCTGCATGAGATAGACAGAGACTAGGATAAGCTACTAGAGATTGTCTGAGACTCCAAACATGCTAAAGGTGACAGTCAGAGACTATGGGCATGCTACAAAAGATGTTAGAAACAGCAAACATTCTGCAAGAGATGGTCAGAGACACCAAGCATGCTATAAGAGATTATCAGATACTACAAACATGCTGCATGAGATGGACAGAGACTAGGAGAAGCTACAAGGATGGTCTGAGATTCCAAACATACTAAAGGCGACAGTCAGAGACTATGGGCAAGCTACAAGAGATGTTAGAAACGCCAAACATTCTGCAAGAGATGGTCTGACACCAGGGGCGGACTGACCATTCGAGAACTCGAGCACTGCCCGAGGGCCCAGGGTCAGTAGGGGGCCCCATGAAATGCCCCTGGTACCTTTTTATAGTCTTTTTTGGGTGTGTTTTGAGTGTGGGCGAGGACACAGGGGCCCCATGATCCCCTATTGCCCGGGGGCCCCATGAGTTGTCAGTCCGCCCCTGTCTGACACACCAAGCATGCTATTAGAGATTATCAGAGACTACAAACATGCTGCATGGGATGGACAGAGACTAGGAGAAGCTACAAGGATGGTCTGAGACTCCAAACATTTAAGTCGACAGTCAGAGACTATAGGCATGCTACAAGAGATGTTAGAAACGGCAAACATTCTGCAAGAGATGGTCAGAGAGATGATCTGCATACTTGCTACAGGAGATGGTCAGAGTCTCCAGACAAGATTTAAAGAGTTATTGGAGACTGGGGGCATGCTACAGAAGACGGTCATAGACTGGAGAAATGTTATCTGAGACTGCTAGTGATCAATGCCTCTTTACAAACCAATCCCTCAACATGTGTGCTCACTACAGCCCACTAAAATTATTTGTGGCACATTTCATATTTCTCTAAGCAAAATCATTAGAAATGATCAGAGAGGAAAAAAACATATAGAGGGAGATTTACTAAACCTGTTGCACACAAAATCTGCTGCAGCTGTGCATAGTAACCAATCCGCTTCTATATTTCATTGTCAAAGCTTTATTAAACACGCTGAACGTGAACAGTTTTAGTAAATCTCCCTCAAAATGCCAAAAGGGGATATACAGCACAGAAAAAAGTTAGACAGTGTAAAAGAAATAAACCAAACACTCTGATTACTAGGAGCCAGCCTAAAGAATATTTTTCCTTTACTGAGTAAGCACCAAAAGACAAACTATTATTTTGAGGGGCCTCATGGGTCACACAATAAATGCTAAATGGCCATATGTGGCTCCTGGGCTGCAGGTTGGACACCAGAGCTCTAAATCACTATAAGGAGTTCAATATTAATAATGAATCAGTCAACTCATAAGGGTTGATTTACTAAAGGCAAACAGACTGCTCACTTTGCAAGGGAAATTTCCCTAGAGCTTAGTGAATGAGGTGGCTGGCTTCCACTATCCAATCATGTCTAAGCAAAAATGTGTTCTTTTTTATTTTCCTTGCACATGATATTCTTTGCAAACAGAAGTTTCACCACATTCACTATGCTCTGGGGAAAATTCCCTTGCAAAATGCAACTTCCCCTGCAAAGGTCACAGCATATTTGCCTTTAGTAAATCAACCCCATAGTCACAGTCCCGTAGCGGTACAGAACGATCATTATGTAGCAATGCAGTATAAGAAGCAGAGGCTATCTATGTAAAATACAAATATGTCTTCCCCATAGACATGCAGCTACACACACTACACAGAAACAAGGTTTTTAGCGCATTAACGCACATCAATAACATTACTGACATCAAGCTGATCTCTTTTACGCAATTATATAAAAGGTTTTGAAAATACGATACATTCCCGTTAGTGAGATTTTGTCTCCACTCTGCTTCATTTCTCCTACTGAACTTTAATATGAATGAATTACTCAAAATGGCTTCACCGTCACTCTGCCAAGCCAAACTTTCACTGATATTTCTAGAGTGTTTTTAAGAAAGTATTTTTAGATCAAGTATGTTATTACTAAATTTGTGGTAAAGGCTGATCATAACTTTGAGTTCTCAGTGACCTGCATGACACTGGATTTTATACACTTAAAAATATACACTACTATACTCTCTTTCCCATAAGGAAGTATGTAGCCAACCTATTCTCTGTTTAACATAATGGTTCCATTGAGTACAATAGTGGCACCATGCAAGGTCAGCTAAATGCCATTTACTTCTCTCCCTAAGCTTAAAAAAATATAACACTATTAATATATACACTACAGAAAATTATTTTTTAATCAGCGGGGTATAATAAAGAAATTACACTGACAATAAATAAATATTTATATTAAAACAGAATAACCTGTGGTGAGAGCCCAAAGCAGAATACATGTTAATAAAAAACAGAAACTGTTCCTTCCATGCTGTCAGTAAATATACAATATTAATAGGGTAACTCCGCTTTTGTTGAGAAAAAAACGGGTGATTAATGTATATTGCAAGGATTTTAACACACTTTGTTGCTAATACCTACATTTTGGTATTGTGAAGAAATAGTTGTTTGTCTGTGTGCATATGCGGAGTGGATCTAATGTGAGTTATTTTATAGTTATCAATCAGCTACTTCACTTGCAGGGTTCTAAAGAAGAAAGTGGCAGGGTCTGCATCCCTTTCAATGTGAGTTCTTTTGGGACTATCCCACCAAAAAGGACATTTTTGTTGCAGGGGATTCCCAAAATCTAACTTGTATCTTAGTGCAGACTTCTGGAAAAATCAGTAAGCCAATCACACAAGCAGGAAATTACATATCTGGGGGGCATTCTGTGTACAGAACGTCTTCAGGTTGCCATATTGCATTGCATTTTACAGAACAGTACAGAACTGCAGATGAAAATGCAAGGTCATTTTTAATAACATTCAATTACAATATGAGTGGTGTAGGAATTGTATATGCTATAGTATTTTTTTATATTTGCTAATTTTTCCTATGAAAATGGAGTTACCTTTTAAGAAAAGCAAGCGAAAGAACCAATTATATCATTACTGGATATTTATGTAACTAGAATGTGTGAACAGGGTAGATTTGGTATTTTGAGTATACTTTTGTACACTGTATTATGCATTTGATGTCCTAATTGGGTAAATACTGTATATTGAGAAACTTTTCACTGCACACATATATTAAAGAGAAATTGAACTCTGGAAGCTGTTCCCAAAAAAAAAGCAGGCAAAGAGCAAAGAACTGGTAACCTGTGGTCTCTCTACAGCTCATCCTTTACCCCATTACTGACTTATGATATATTGTGCTTCACTGTGGCTTTGATTGGAGGTGGCCATCTTGGTGAAGGCAGGGCTTTGCTTTCTCATGTTAGAACCTCCAGCAAGGAGAACAGTGATATCACTAAATCTCCTGAGACTTGCAGTGAGAGACAGCAGTGCCTTCAATCTCATACAACATATATACAGCTATGAGGCTAAAGGCACAGACGTGCTTAGGCACCCTCAAAGGAGATGTTCTGCTATTTTTAAGGAGGAATTCCAGACAAAATGTTTATTCTTTTGGGCATAGCTTAGGCACAATTAACAGTTCTAGATAGTTCCAATAATATAGCAAAACTTCCCTTGTCGAGTTCAGGTCCACTTTATAATACTGTAATATTTTCTTGAAAGTATACCTGTGACTTGTTGATTTCAGTTTGATGCAGCCCACCCCAACAATACAGATGTACTGTACCTTCCTTTTCCTCCTTTCTAATATACGTTTGGTCAATGCAGTTTCAGCTAATATAGGACAATGCCGGATTGGCTCAGTGTTGTCACATACTGCTCCATACTCAGAAGTACCAGGTATTCCCTTTGGCTCCCAGCACCATACATATAGCTGACGAGGAAAATGCCACAAAGTATATGCTGGGGGGGTATATTGGGGGAGTTAAAGTAAAACTATTGTTTTGCACTCTATGTACAAAGCACATGTTTACTTTAAAATAACCTATGATCCAATTTTCACATTTATTTTTATCTGTGCCATAGTTATATTATGTTATAAATGTAGCGCTACTCCCGCAAGAGCTGCATGAATACTGTTTGGGCCTTCCCCAAAATATTTGTTTTTGTTGTTTTTATTTTTGGAGAACGTGGATAGGGATGACGGAATTAGGTGGTATACTCTAAAAACAGAAATTACTGTATGTACAGTTAAGGACTTAGGTATTCTTTTGGCTAAGCTGTGGCTTGAAACAAACAATAGACTTCAGCTTTAAGACAGCAGTAGTAGTAGTAGTAGCAAACTAGAACAGAGTAACCCCCTGAAGTAGAAGATTAAATGGACAAAGCTCTTCAGAACACCAGCTGGTGTCCCCTTCAGTTAGACCTGCAGCTGACTCGCTAGCACCAGTAACACACTGTCTCTAAGATTCTTTAAAGGTGTCTGTACTCACAAGGCCCAAGACTAGCTGGTTGCTTTCCTCTGTGACACCAGACCAGATCTTCAGTAGACAGCCCCTCAGTCAGCTTTAGGCCTTCAGGTCTTCAGGTCACCCAAATGAGGCCTACGGCAGAAGAAGCAGTAGCACTACCTGGGAGGGCAGCATGCCTTCTCCAGGCTGGAACAATCCTATACAGGAAAGACCCCAAACTTAGAGTGCTCACTGAATATATACAGTTACCAGCATACCATCAGAGCCTCTCTGTCTCTGGGGTATGCCAGAGCTGTATCAATATTCATGCTTCCATCTACATAACTTCACACTTATCATCCAGAAGCTTCACAATCCTTCTGAATGCAGAGGGAGCAATCAGTCTGGCTGCAACTGATCACACGGAGCAGACCTAATTAGCAGAACACAGCAACACTGATACAGTGTGCAACGATGCTTTTACCTAACTACAATCACAACCACGCTAACTACAGTGGGACAGCTAAATGTACCAATCAAAACACACACTAAACCTTATCTATATAAACCTAGCACCCATCTGGGAGGGTGCTACATCAATATACACATTTGTAGACTCTGCCTGCAGTCTTTATTTCACTACAATTAACCCCTCCATGTCCAATAGCCACAACTCAGACTTATAAGAATTTGTTTTATTCAGTCAGGCCTGCTCTTAGAGGGGACCTGAAGGCACAACCATTGTGCTAGCAGAAAAGAACAAAACAGGGCGCACTCTCCTTGTGCATTACCGTGACAATATGAAATTTATTATAAAAATAAAAATACATACTTACAAGCCAAAAGTCATAAAAACAGAGACAAGGAGTCAAATGATGCCAGTCGTGGACAGCATAGGTCCTCGGGCAAAGTGCTAACGCATTTCAGAAGTCGAACTCCCTTCCTCAGAGCAATAGATGAAACCACAATGCATGAGAAAGATATTTATAAATAGGACTAAATGGCAGTGAGAACCCCGGCCCTGGCAAGAAACTCCCGAAAAAAAGGGGGAGAGGTCCCCAAACATATAGTGAGTAACTATTCCAAGTAAGAGACATTCACTATAGTGTGGAAATCAATAAATAATCAATAGACTAAGAAATAGCAATGATGATGGCAAAAGATGGCAATAAAAATAGCAACTAGTGGCAATAAAAAGTGCTTACTAGATGGACTGATCGAGACCGTATGGGAAATAATGTATTATAAATGATCATAAATGTAACTTTAGATCGATCTGCTCCTTTAAATGGCAAAAAACTTCAAAACAAATTTTTTTCAAGCACTAAAGATGGTTGACTGTGCTGAACTACTAAACAAGAAAGACAGCTTGTGCTAACAAATAAAGCTTTCCTCGTGTACATAAAAAATGAAAAACTACATAAAGAAACAAAATTAAAACTCATTCAAATGACATTAAACACAACACTGAAACAGATTATATGCTGGAAGACAAAACAGAAACAACTGAGCGCTACTAGGTGACAAAAATCGAAGATTTTTCAAAAGACAATACAGTCCATGACCTTGTAGGGGCTCTAAATGTCCACTATGGGGCAGCTTGTTGTGAAAGCAGGAGATGATGATGTCAGAAAAACAAGCACCATCTGGGTGTAGTAATAGAAAACCAGTTAATGAACAAAACAATATCACTCACAAAGGTAGAGTTATCATGAGCATTGGTAACAAGAGGATGGTCATCAGTAAAGGTCCTGGACCACAATGGTGGTGGCTGTAATCAGCATGCAGGCTGTTCTGGAGGCTCCCAGGGCTTCCTGGTTAGCGTGGAATGCAGCTGAAGGCAGAAGTGACGTCATTGGCTGAAACTGACGATCAAAGATGGCGACACATTGTGTAGCATGCGCTCCTTCTTCAGGCCTGGGGATGGGGGTGGCCTGAAGAAGGAGTACATGCTCCGAAATGCATCACCATCTTTGATCGTCAGTTCCAGTCATTCACGTCACTTCCGCTTTTGGCTGCATTCCATGCCAACGAGGAAGCCCTGGCAGCCTACAGAACAGCCTGCAGGCCAGGTCACAGCCATCATCATTGCAGTCCAGGACCTTTACTGATGACCATCCTCTTCTTACCAATGCCCATGATAACGCTACCTTTGTGAGTGATATTGTTTTTGTTCATTAAACTGGTTTTTAATTACTACACCAAGATGGTGCTTGTTTTTCTCTCATATGCTGTAAGATATTGCTCCTTTTTTTACTGCTATCATCTTCATTTTAATCATATAGCCTGATCAATCTAAAAATGTGTTTAAATTTTCTGAATATTAATATATCTACACTATTTGTAGGGAGCTTAACATTCTATTCAGAGAAAAATGCCGAATGATATATGCAGTACATACATCTATAAATATATACTATACAATTGTAGAGGTTACATTGATTGGTAAGTGCTATTAGGTAGCTGAACATTCTATTCAGAGAACAATGAAGAATATGACAGAATGTGAAACATCCTCATTTCTCAGCTCTCGAACAATACGCAGCCGTGTTTGTATGGAAGCTGCAGCAAGGCAGAGAATTAAAGAATACAAAAGAAAAGGCAAGGCCAAGATATTGATCTCAATTCCTGGGCTCTGATAACATCTCACTAATCCACGCATTATTTGAAGCGTATTTGTCTAATGCTGGCGCACATCCACTTCTTCTACATGTCAGTGCCGGTAGATAGAAGAGTCTGTTAGCTGATAGAAGGACACCTTTCAATGCTCTGATCACTTCCAGTTTCGAAGTTTAGCTGCCAACATTTCTCCCTATTGGTGTGATTTATTTGCTTTTGTCATGAACGAGACTCATGTATTCACATTTATAGCTAGATCTTACTTTTGATTTAAACATGTTTAAAATTCTAAACAATAAATTACAAGTTGTTTTATATAAAAGCTTTGAACATTTATTGATACAGTCACATAATATTCATTGATACATATACAGTATAAACATTTCAACAGCATGAGATTAAAGAGGAACTTTAGTCCCTACAATGCTGGCTCTCAACCACCCCCCCCATCTTGGAAAATCAGACACACGCACAGATTTGCCTGACATGCTCTGACCAGCCTTCGGGACCCGGAAGAGACATATATGTGCATGTATGGAGTCCGACAGCGCACATGTGCTGTCAGAGGCACAGGGAGTGCAAAGTCATTCCTGCCTAGGTACAAAAAAAGCTTGAAAATAAAATAATTGTGAGAGGGGAGGGAGGAGGAGCCAGGTGCAAATACTTCTTTTAAAGGGAGTGGGTCCAGTTTTGTTACTAGGCTGCAAGGCCAAGCTATTGTATATAGACTGGCACTTTTTATTTTTCTTTATTTGCTCTCCACCTGTTTTGCCACTGCACTTTATTTGTATGTTTTTTATACCCAAAGATGGTAGGGTGCCAGTCTTCAGGCCTACACTGAAGTCTAGGGGGAGGATGTGTGGCCCTTAGGTTCCTTCCTCCATGCTTTGGGAGTTCTCTTTGCGACAGCCCCTCACCTACTACTTGTTGGTCGGCTTCAGCTGATCATGAGGAGAGGGGTCCACCAGACCTTTTGGCTAGATGTGCCGAGTGTGCCTTGCCCCCATCAGGAGTCTTGTGCCCCAGGGGTGAGGAAAGCGTCCTTCTTCTTCTGGAGGGAACCATATGACACTTTTTTTGTGTGTGTTCACATGCACATTTTTGGTTCACCGTATGTTTTGTTTTTGAGCACGGCATCATGGACTCTAAAAAAAGAAAAAAAGAGGAGCTGGAGCTTTGTGGTCACGTGACCATATAGATAAACAGGGAGAAAAGGTATTTAAATAATAATTTATGCTAAAATGTATGAAGGACAATGGGCAGGCAGCATTTATAAGGTATCGTATAACTTAAACTTCTACCTAAAGCACTAATACCATGAATGGCAGTTTTGGTGAGCTCAAGAACATTTGCGAAATTGCAAGCATTTCACCAAAACATTGCTATTCAGCAGTATAATGTAATTTCTGGCCTAGCTAGGATCTGATTATCATACCACAGGACATGCTGCAGCCCTACTCCCATTACCAGAGATCTACATTCACCTTTTTTCTGTACTGATTTCAAGAAGCAAAGTTTTATTTATTCAATGCAGTGACCTATAGCAGCCAATTATAATCTATTCTTTTTTTCTGATAGGTTACATACTAGAGCTAGATGATGAAGTCACCTTGCAAAACACGTATAGGACATATAGGGGTTGATTTGATAAAGCAGCAAAGGCTGTGAATGCTCTCTGTCCAGTTATAGGAAATAATGTGAGCCGACTGTATGTTCACTGTGAATACCTTATCATGTGCAAGGAAAAAAAAAAAAAATTACAAGCATATAATTGGTTGATTACAGTGAATGTGGCTTTGTCTATTTACAAAGCACAGTGAACGTTCTCTTTGCTAAGTGAACAATTCCTATTCCTATACTAAATCAACTCCATACATTTCAAGCAGCTAGTGTTCCTGGCAGAGCCTGAACCCAAGACCCTGATGTTGTAAGGTTATTACTCACTAAGCCATAGTATACCATCAACATGACAGAAGCATGATCTATACGTCATCCATCAACCTCTTGATCACTGCGTCACACTTGTCATTAACTTTGTTACATAGTCCGGCTAAAAAAAAGACAAAAGTCCATCCAGTTCAACCATTAAAAAAAAAGTTATAATCCTATACCCACAGTTGATCCAGAGGAAGGCAAAAAAACCCAGCAAAGCATGATCCAATTTGCTCTTGCAGGGGAAAAAAATTCCTTCTTCATCCCCCGAGAGAGGATCAGATATTCCCTGAATCAACTTTACCTATAAATGTTAGTATCCAGTTATATTCTGTGTATTTAGGAAAGAATCCAGGCCTTTTTTAAAGCAATCCACTGAGCTGGCCAGAACCAACTCTTGAGGGATTCTAGTCCACATTTTTCACAGCTCTTACTGTGAAGAGACCTTTCCGTTTTTGGAGATTACATTTCTTTTCCTCCAGACGTAAAGAGTGCCCCCTTGTCCTCTGTGATGACCTCAGGGTGAATAGCTCTACACTGAGTTCACTATATGAGCCACTGATGTATTTATACATGTTGATCATATCCCCCCTTAATCTTAAACTTTGTGGTGATATGAAGCTGAATAATATTCTAAATGCAATCTGAAGAAGTATAATTCTACTATTAAAAGTTCTCAATTGTTTCTCTCTGTTACAGATGTAGACACAAGTCCACTGTCTCACAAGATGTAATAAGGCTTTGATTCCCCACACAGATACCTGGCCTGCAAATAAAGATCTTGTCCTGTATTTAAACAGCATTACAATTTCAAGCAACATAATTGCTGCATCAGTCTAATGGGATCTTACAAGAACAGCATCTGTTCTGTAATTACTTTACGTGGAATTTATTTTATTTAATGCTGGATTTTCCCAGCTCATCGAAATTGCTGTTCATTAAGTCTGGCCTTTATCACATCTGAGTTCTGGAAATGCCTGGAGATGACTAACTTGCTCATGCTGCCAAAATGATGGAAATCAAATACAAAGAATTATAAAAGTATTAATGTCAGATTATGTTATATTGATCATGTCATTTATTTAGAGATATACTCCTAGGCATTGGTCATCTCAACAGTGTGATGACATATTTACATGTCAACAATGATATACAGTAACATCGTTTTCAAGGAACCTGATCCTTTGCATGCATCTCAACATATCAGCCCTCATATGGTGATCACTATTATTACTTAGTGATTCATTATACAGCAGCATTGCCTATATACGTTTTTCTACATTTAAATTAGACCTTCAAGGAAAACATTGTTTTTTTTAGTTGACAGACTTTTCTTGCTATCTGTATCCTTATTGGGAAGAGTGCCCTTCAGTTCCAGTCCCAGAAATGTAATAGGTTATGATTGGAAATCTCTTCAGAGTTTGGGAAATCCACCTTTAATAGTTGTCACTGGAAAGGGCTTTGAATTTCACATCATTTCTCTCCTGGTGATATGGTAATTCTTATCTTGCCAAATAAAGTTGGTGGCTCTATCCAATGGCACACAAACATCAGTACAAATTCAGACAGAAGTTCTAATTCTTCACCACTCTAGTTTAAATAAAAAACTATTTTTTGGGGGTTAAGAAGCAGAAGACTGATGTTACACACCCATTTTACAGCTTGTACAAAAGCAGCTAAGGCCAATCATAGAAGAACCGACCTGAAAAAGAATTCTGTCCATCCTTGACATGCCACCACTCTATGAGTACCACCATCTACTGCAGAGGGGCAGACAATAGGGCATTTGTTCCTGTCCTTGTCCCATATACATATTTTGGTGGGAAAGCTTTTTTACGTTTTTGTGACCTTCAGATGCATCAGTTGTAGTGCCAAAATACCTTATTTAATAAAAAGATAATATACGAGCGCTATCCGGGGATCTCAAAGGACAGCGGCTAGAACACCAAAAAGGTAACCAAGAGAGAACCTTCCAATAAAGTACATATAAATATATATATATATATATATATATAAAAAAACATATATAAGGTGCAGCACTATAATAGTAAAAATGGCATATATAACATATTATAAATAAAGTGCAAATGTCAAGTCACACTGCGGTGAGGTTAAGTGAGATGAAAAGTCCCAAAATAAGGTCAAACGTGGGGATCCAATAGATCCTAGTAGGTGCGTGGGATGAGATTCTGTGTATCACACGGTGAATCTGGGGTAAAAATTGCGCACTCACCAGAAGTGCGTCAAAAAACGCATGTAAGATTTATCCTGTAGTATCGGATAGCGGTCATCAATTGCCAAGATAGGGACAGGGTCATACACCTTCCAATCGTAACTTGGGTAAATACTTCAAATTTCATATACGTGTCTCAGGCATGTCCCCATCCGGGGTCCCCTTTTAGAGCAGATTCTGCAAGTGGGGACTCTCATTGAAGAGAGCCCAATAAGGGACACCACATAGCATCATACCGTATACACTGAGTTTATTAAAGGTACAACATGAATTGTAGAGGTAAAATGCAAATAAAACACTGACCAGATAATAATCAGGATGGCCACCTGTGGTGGTCAGACGTCCAGATACTGCAGCCCCCCCTGACGCGTTTCGTGCGGTGCACATTATCAAAGGGTCCTGGGCTTACCCAATGGGACACAAACATCAGCACAAATTCAGACAGAAGTTCTAATTCTTCACCACTCTATTTTAAATAAAAAACTATTTTTGGGGGGTTAAGAAGCAGAAGACTGATGTTACACACCTATTTTACAGCTTGTACAAAAGCAGCTAAGGCCAATCATAGAAGAACCGACCTGAAAAAGAATTCTGTCCATCCTTGACATGCCACCACTCTATGAGTACCACCATCTACTGCAGAGGGGCAGACAATGGGACATTTGTTCCTGTCCTTGTCCCATATACATTTTTGGTGGGACAGCTTTTTTTACATTTTTTGTGACCTTCAGATGCATCAGTTGTAGTGCCAAAATACCTCATTTACCACAATAAAGTTCAGCATCAAAATCTAGACCCCCATCTGTGTTGTCTAACAAATATTAATTGCTGAAAGCTTTGGACTGCATGCACTGGAGAGGGCAAAATCTGGTGCAACTCTGCATAGAAACCAATCAGCTTCCATGTTTTATTGTCAAAGCTTAATTGATCAAGCTGAAGTTAGAGGCTGATTGGCTGCCATGCACAGCTGCACCAGATTCTGAGTGCACCAGTTTTAGTAAATCTCCCACATGATCTGTTTTTTAAGTAGAAACCAATAAAATTAATTTGGACTCTTTTATCATTTGGTATGGCGCTTCTTCCATTGCTACATGTTTTTTTCTGATAACCTGTAGGATACCCGCTGTAGGGTACCCCTGATTGTTGTGAGCACACTAACCTGAGCCAGTAAGTTCTCAGACTTTTTTTTTCCTCTCACTACTTTGTATCAACTCACATCAACACCCCAGCACCTTTTTGATGCTTTTTTCTGCTCTGCCACCCAAGGCTTTCTCCTTCTTTGGGCCTTTGTGGTGTGCTTTAGACTATAGTGCATAAGCAATTTTTATTTTGCAAAGTAAACATTAACTTAGCTTAAAGAATAAAGTGAAGTGACATTCATTTCAATCATCTGTCTAGGGCAAGACATTTTATTTTAATTTTCCAGGTTGTAAAGTGCTGCGCAAACTGTTAGTGCTAAATAAATCCTGAATATTAATAATAATAATAATAATAATTTCATTTGCACATGATCAGGTAGTTGAAATAGATATAGCTTTCCATTGTTCACTAAACTAAGTGAACATTTAGAACTCCACAGAGTTCAACCACTTGAGGACCGCCCAAAAGCATTTCACTGTGGGTGGGTGGCTCATACAAGCACATCAAGGTATCTGTACGTCCCCCACTTCTTTTGGGTTCAGGGTTCAGATTGGACACAGTTGGATGTTGTCAGGAGGTTTCAGCCAATGATTCATGGCTGAGACCTGCTGATCAGCTGTGTCCAATCACAGCCCAGAGCCCTGTGTTAACAAACACACAGGGCTCTGTAAAGAGAGAGTTATCTCCTTGTTTCTTTCTTCAAGGAGAAGGAACAAACAGACTTTTAGTAAAAAGCAGCACACATTAACACTTGTTAAGCACACACTTAACCCTTTGATTACCCCAAGACGTTAACCCCTTCCCAGCCAGCTACAATGACAGTGTATAGTATTATCACTGATCACTGTATTAATGTCACTGGAGATGTCAGTGTCAGTTAGTCTACCTTTATCCCAGTGTCAGTTAATGTCAGATTGCCTGCTGCAGTATTACAGTCCCACTATAAGTTGCTGATTACTGCCATTACTAGCATTAAAAATAAACAAATAAATAAAAATTCCAGTACATATACCAGAGTTTGTAGACGCTAAAACTATCACAAAATCTAATCGATATACACTTATTAGGATTTTTTTTACCGATGGCATGTAGCAAAATACATTCTGGCCTAAATTTATGAAGACATTTGATTTTTTTCTATTTTTTATTGGATATGTTTTATAGCAGAAAGCAAAAAAATATAGTTTTTTTTTTAATTTTGGGCTTTTCTGTTTATATAATAAAAAATAACTCAGTGGTGAATAAATAGCACCAAAAGAAAGCTTTATTTGTGTGAAAAAATTATATAAATTTAATTTGGGTTTAATGTTACATGACCACCCAATTACCAGTTTAATGTTACATGACCGCACAATTACCAGTTAAAGTAACCCAGTGGTAAATAAATACCACCAAAAGAAAATGAAAAGTAGGTACGCACTGACATAATTTCCGGGGGCACGGTGATGTCATTTCCGGCGTTGGCGCCATTTCTGGAGGGATTGTGAAGCAAGTGGAGCTGCATGCATTTTTTAGCATGAGAACCATGGAAACACACCCATGATATGGGAAAAAGCTGATCTTTGTCATTTTACATGTGAGTGGGCATTTTATTTATATTCATGTTATTATTAAAACTGGATTACACTATGGAGGATCTTCTTTGTTTTTAACCACTTCCCGACCGGCCGTTGTATATAAACGGCCGGACGGTGGCACTGCAGGGTCGGGTGGCCGTCTATAAACGGCCTCCCCGCACCCTGCTTGTGCGCGCTCCCTGGGAGCGCGCAGCACTGCGATCCGGTGCCCGCTGTGTCCTCCGGACACAGTGAAACACCGATCGTCGGACGGGACCTCTGTACGAGGTCCCGATCATGTGATCACTGATTGGCCAATCAGTGATCACATGCAAAGTAGTAAGCAAGATGTCACTTGTGACATCATTGCTTACTATGTGTGAAATCTGTGAATGATCACAGAGGTCACATGGTACAAGGCTATTCACAAAAGCCTTGTACCATGTGACAAGCTGTGACCAATCACAGCTCACTCTGTATTTCTCAATGAGTGCAGGAATGCACACAGAGAGAAAGAGAAATGATTGCTTTTACATCCTATATGGGTGTAAAAGCAATCAGTGTAAAAAAAAAAAAAAAATCTTTATCACCCCTCACAAGTAGTACAGTGTCACCATGGTGACACTGTACTGCTAGGGTGACAGTATGTAAAAAAAAAAAAATAATAAAAAATAATAATATAAAAAAATAAAATAAAAATGTAAAAAAAATGTTTAAAAATTATAATTTTTGCTTATAAACTAATTTGGATTTTTTTTTTTTTACTAAAAAGATAACGGAATACATTTTGGCTAAGATTTATGATGAAATATTATTTATTTGCAAAATTTTATTAAAAAAACACTTTTTAAAAAAATTTTTGGACATTTCATTTACATAGCAAAAAAAATACAAATCCCAGTGGTGAATAAATACCACCAAAATAAATCTTTATCTATCTAAAAAAAATGGTAAAAAATTCATTTGGGTACAGTGTTGCATGACCGCGCAATTGTCATTCAAAGTGTGATAGCGCTAGGAGATAGGAGAAGATATTGGAGGGATCTATCCATACGTTCCATCCTTTGATGATACCTTATTGGGTGTATAAGGTCACCTACATAGCTTTTTTGCCCAGTGGGTCGCATCAAGGAGGTGAGGGGCCATCTTGGCCATCTGTGGATTGACCGCACACTGAGTGGCACTGTGATCACCTCACAGAGTTTTGCTGTGATTTTTCACCATCATTGGCATTTATGGACTGCTGCACATAGTATTCCTTTTATGAGCACCTAACACTGAATATTTATTGTGCATTCTATATGTGATATTTCCATTGATCTCATTTGTATTTTAGTATAGGTTGTTAGCGCTGCACTATTTTTTGTACCACCAAAAGAAAGCTTAATTTGTGTAAAAAAAAATTATATAAATTTAATTTGTGTTTAATGTTACATGACCGCGCAATTACCAGTTAAAGTAGTGCAGCGCTGAAAAGCAAAACATATGGCCTGGTCATGAGGGGAGTTAAACCTTCTGGAGCTCAAGGTTAATCACTGAAGGAATAGAGAATTGATACTTAGCCGTGTTCATGTTATTCAGCCAATCATGTGCAAGCAAAAATCCTGCTTTTTTTGTTTCGTTAATTTCGTTTGCACGTGATTGGTTATTCAGTCAACACAGCTTCTATTTATTTATTAATCTGGGGGAATCTAATTGGAAAGTCTCTGTTATTCCGTATAGTACAACCCTTTCAGTAAACCATCCTCAGTATATTTGCCCTACTTGTAAATTGTTGGCTATGGATGTGACTTATATTCTGTAGACACCCATATGCACAAAGGCCCTTATGTCACCTGAGGTCTACTGTTGTTTGACACTGGCAAATATCTGTTACAAGGCCAAACAAGCGACTTCCTCAGAAATATCCTAATGCAGGTATAAAATATCTGTGGTTTTAGACTGTAGACTAGTTTATGTTCCATTATTAATGCCTTTAAAGACATCCTGTTCTAGAAATGATTGTAGAAAAAGAGGAAAAACCCTGAAAAGATAAGATTTCTCACAAGGAAATTGAATTGGGAACACATGCCAAAATGTCTTCCAGCATTTTTTTTTTCTCTTCTCCTTTGTATCTTGAGGCCAAATGTGGAGAGAATGTCTACTTGTTACAGTTGTGATGCAACATTTCTTGCAGACCATAATAGGTGTCAGTGTTACAGCAGGGAACTGGATCTCATAGTGACGCTGGCTAGGAAATCTGTCCGTGGCTATGGCTACTTCTGCTGACCTTGTTATAGTTGGATTGGCTAGTGAAGGGAAAATATTTGTACAGGAAATTAGTTGGCCAATCGAAAAAAAAAATGTTTGGGCTTTGAAAAACTGTTCTCAGATGGCTTTTATTTCCAATGATTCAATCAATCAATCATGAACTGCCTTGTTTTACTTCCTTGTGCACAACATAGTGATCTATAAAATAGAAGTACAAAGGTGTTCACCAAATCAGCCAATCAAAGGCTTTCTTTATTTTTCTAATCTGCCCTCTAGCAAAATTGACAGTTTGAACCTAAATACCTGGTATGAACAATATTGCTACATAAGCATTTCTTCAGTTTCCATGAATAAAATTTTAGAAGAAATGTAGAAAATAAACGGTAACTAATCAGATATATGATATTGGGCTACAGCACGGGTGTCAAACTGGTGGCCCTCCAGCTGTTGCCAAACTACAAGTCCCAAGAGGCATTGCAAGATTGACAGTTACAAGCATGACTCCCAATGGCAGGGGCATGATGGGACTTGTAGTTTTGGCCGCCAGTTTGACACCCCTGGGCTACAGCAACCTATAGACAGTAAAAACATCATTTTATATTACCACAATGTGAAGGAAATGTCTTTTTTATTTTTTTTTATTTTTTTTGAGTCATTAGAATGAGCCATATTAATATCAATATATCACATGCATGATGCTGATGTTAATTCACAAAACATAGTGCAAGTACAGTTATATACAGTATACAGAAAAAGCCACATTAAACCTTTAGTCATTGTTTTGAGTTTTGGATAGAGCAGGAAAGAGTTGCCTGTAGAGGAGATTACCCCTTACTTTCCATCTTGAAATCTCTTTCATGGGGACACAGGCACAAAAATGTGTTTTTTATATATATATATATATATATATATATATATATATATATATATACTTATATCCTAAAAGGACATTACGGAGACAGAAAGTAAGGGGAAAATCTACTGAAAGGAGTCACAGACAATAGTAGACAGACATTTTAAAATTTCCTTGCCCTATCCAAAACTAAAAAAAAAACAGGTTTTTCTTGGCTGTAGTTGGACATTGTCTGGTAGTGACAGATTTTTAGATCAGCCAGAAAATCAAAAGTGTTGTCAGAGGTGGCAGGCAGGATCTAGCTACCTAAACATTTGTCGATTAGATGGTTGTCACATAAGAATGCATACTTAGATTACCCGGGTGCACATGTTATTCTTTTGAGGGCAGGAGGGGGCGCCACTGAAAAAATGAATATACACCCATATAATTTCATTACAAATATTAGTTTCTAAAACATTTCTTAGATTTTCTAGATGGTTAATGGAGTCACATCTGTGATTCAATTCAAATATCAGATCTGGACAAATTTTCAAGAGCTTTTGGACAAAATTACGTGATCGCAAGAATGCCCTAATGAATACTTTTTCAGAATTTTCCTACAAACATTCCAATAAAAATCAAACCATATTTGGGCAGCTTAAGACACCTTGTAATCCTGTGATAAGCTATAGCAATTGTTCCAACAGTAACAGTTGACTGAGATCAGCTGACTGAGACACATATCTGGACATAAAACGTCCCTTGTTTTTGGTCAGACATGTCATGGCCAACTTTACCCCATTTAATATAAGAGATCAGGGAACTGATTGGGAATCATTAGCATTTGTGATCACTGGGAAATGTAGATTATGGAGACCAAAACACTATTGAAATTGCTATTAAACTGCAAGTCATGATTTGCCTGTGCAAAGCTAGATTCACCATTCTGGGGGTAAATCAGTGATTCACTAAACAAGATCTTAATCTGTGTTTCCTGTTATGTTCCCCCCACACATACAACTCCATCTTCTATCCTCCTGTTCCGTTACACAGGTCCTTTGCATAGCATTCCTTTACAAAGTGAATGTTAGTAAAATAGGTGAATCTGTGTTTACTCCAAATACCTAATCATGTGTGAAGGAAATGAAAAAAAAAATGGACTTCTGCTAACATGTTCCCGGAGGATTGAAGTTGGAAGATCTTCGCCTTATGTACTAAGCTCAGAGAACATTCACTTTCCTAAGTGAACAGCACCTACCATACTTCCTGAGAGGGGAAATAAGGACACATTTAGCATAAAGTATGTAGACAAAAGACCTCTAGTTAAATGGACCATGAAGAATTATATGCTGAATGCAAGGTTTGGCTGGATGGAAGGTTTAGAGCACTAAAACACCTTCAGTAGTTAAATTGTTCTAAAAATCAGCTCAAAAAGAGGGACTGGTGTTTTCATACACCCTTTCTCCTCTTTTTATGGATGCTCTTACTGGAAATCCTTACACCTATTGAACCACACCATGTCAGTCATATTACACATACAAATTGTATATCTCCAACAATTTTCTATAGATTACAAATAGGAAGCATATATCAAGCCTGAATATTTCTTGACTGACTAAAATGATTGATCAGCTAAAGATGAGCCAAAAATGAAGTGGCCCATATGCTTGGCAACATGCTCACAAACATTAACTGTTAACATGCTTCTATTTACATTGATGTGTGTTGCAGACCATGCTACGGTATAAAGGTAAAAGGTAGTTGCATTAATGTTAATGATTTAAAGTTTGCATGATCCAAATACACATTCTAAAACTGGCCATAGATGGTTTGAATCTTGGCCTGTTCAGCAGGGACCAGCCGAGACTCAAACCATCTGTGGACAGGCTGATTTTACCAAATTTAATTCTTGTACAACTTGAGTACAACCAGCCTGTTGGATCTTCCATGCGATTATTGCCAGTGGTTATAGCTGCTAGCAATAATCACTAAAATATAAACATGGTGTAGCACAAAGCCGTATACAAATATTAACATAGAGCGTACATAAAATTGCTGTAGTGTTATAGCCAATTAAACTCTCAGTGCTGCAAGTGTGATGCAAAATTTTCCCCAAATATATCAATAAATATTCTCAACTGGATAAAAACTCAAATCCTGTAGTGTTATAACCAAAGTGTATAAATTGCATATATATATAGCTGAAACCAAAATCTCAGTGTTGCAAGTGTAATAGAAAATATTTCCCAAATATATCAATAATTAATATCAACTAGATAAAACCACAAATCCTGTAGTTGAGACCAATCTCTCGGTACTGCAGGCACAATTTAAATACTTCCAATAACAGAAACAGTGTACACATAAATTTGCTTAAATTAAAAATAGTGTCATGAGTCCAAACTATGTGTGTTAAATGCATAAAAAGTCAGCGGTGTACAATTTCCCAGCTGAAGGATAATTCCCAACTGTGGTGTTAAACAGAGCTTTTTTTCTCAAAGAAACTCAGTTTTTCTGAGTCACCCCTTGTCTCTGCCCCCTACCCACATTTGAGCAACGTCCACCTCCTACCCATCTAACAGTACTGCCCCTGTTTGAGAATAAAGAACCAAGTAACACTTAGTAGTGCTAATTTTTTTTTTTTAATAATAACAAGAAAAGATAGATCCCCTGCAGCCATCAACAATAGACCCTCCCAACCATAAACCTCCCTATCAACAATAGAACCCCCAAAATAGATCCCCTCCAACTACGATTAATTCCCCTAGCAACCAACATCAATGGACCCTCCAGCACCCTCAGCACCCCTTGCCATTACATACATTCAGTGTATGTATTAACCCACTCCACTAATCCAACGTATAAAATTCAAAATACTAACCACAGCTTACAAAGCCATCCACAACACTGCCCCTAGCTACATCACCAACCTCATCCACAGATACTGCCCAAATCGCCCACTCCGCTCCTCCCATGATATCCTCCTCTCTAGCTCCCTCATCACCTCCTCCCACGCTCGCCTCCAGGACTTTTCCAGAGCCTCTCCCATCCTCTGGAACTCCCTACCACAGCATGTCCGGTCAGCCCCAACCCTGTCTGCCTTTAGGCGATCTTTGAAAACTCACTTCTTCAGGGAAGCCTACCCCACCTCCACCTCTAAGAACTGTACTTGAATCACCTCCGCCAGATCATCCCCCGCAGCTATCACCTTTTGTATCACCTCCCCCTTCCTTTAGATTGTAAGCTCCACGAGCAGGGCCCTCATATTCCTTCTGTACTGAAATGTATTGTAATTGCACTGTCTCCCTTATATTGTAAAGCACTGAGCAAACTGTTGGCGCTATATATATCCTGTATAATAATAATAATTCAGTGCTGGAGGTGCTAGAACTGTGCTCCCCCTCCTTCCTGCTGAAAAAAAGGCTGGTGTTAAATAAACAACCAATGTGCTTCCCCTCTGTGCAGAGTTACTGCTCACCTCCAAAATTGACCCATACTCCCATTTAGATCAGATGCACTTTATGTGCTGCTCCTTCTCCTCCTTCTGTTATGGATCGCTTAGGTGGAAAATCCTCAATGGCCAATAGTAGCCAGAAAATGCTCAAACAGATTAAAAAAGGCTGCCTATAGTGTAGTATGTAAAAGCTCTATTTATTAAATAAATGAATGCCACTCTCATAATAAAAAAAAAAACTTCATGAGCATATACAAACTGTGTTCCAGCAGAGAGCTCATCCAACTCTTCCGGTCTCAGCTGTGACCGGAAATGACGCCTTTTACCTTTGTACTGTAACATGGCCTGTAACACACATCAATGCAAATAGAAGTATAGTAACAGTTAATGTATGAGTACATGTTGCCTAGTCCTATGGGCCAGTCCAAGCTCTATGCGTATATTTGTGAACAGCTTTGTGTTACACCATGTTCACATTTTATTTCTAAGTTTGGTGATAGGGTACCAAGATAGGTGTAAGCAGCAGCTCATTATTTGGTAGCTACTGAGGGTCAGGTGGCAGCTCATACGTTATTCTTGATATATTTAGCAATAATCACTGTGTTCTCTTGGAAGGCAGCAAGAACTCCAATTTTCAGCAAAATAACAAAATATTGCAAAATTGAGATTTCAATTTTCATTGAAATTTTGGGGATAAGAAAACTGTCAGTTTTGCTAAGTCCTACATAACTCATACAGTATTTTTATTACCATAAATTTTTTATTATTTGTTAAGACTGAAAATTGATTTTTCGATATACTAAAATAATTAACACAAGCATCAGATGAATTTTCTCAACAAATGTTACATTACGATTATTTTTTTTATGGTATTTTGTATATCAATTCACAAAGATTATCTCAGGGGATTGCTCCTTGAAATATTGCTAGTTTTATCCAGGTTAAAATTGTGATGTTTTGGAGGTGTCTATTAAGGGGAGCAGGAATAGAAGTGGAGATACTATACCACTTTGTGAGATCATTTACTAGCAGGGGCGGACTGACAACTCATGGGGCCCCCGGGCAATAGGGGATCATGGGGCCCCTGTGTCCTTGCCCAAACTCAAAAAAAGCCTATGAAAAAGGTACCAGGGGCATCTCATGGGGCCCCCTACTGACCCCGGGACCTCGGGCAGTGCCCGAGTTTCCAAATGGTCAGTCCGCCCCTGTTTACTAGTCATGAAAATGTGAGATATCTAACAGTTAAACGTGTGGCAAAGTTATAACTTTGAATCGAATCCATTTTAAGGTGGTGAATTAGAAGTAAAAATAATGAATGGATTCAAAATAACTTATTCATCTCAGTGAACTGGGCCATAAGCCACATGCCGAGAGAGAGGCCAGGAAGACGGAAGCCAATGTCAAAGGCTTCTGTTGACATATCCTGAACTTTAACAGTCAAACCTTTTGCTGGTCCCAGCCAGCAGTGGGGCGAAGAACATTCTAAGGGGTAGATATGCACTGAAGGCTTAAAGTGAACCTGTGGGGGGAAAAGAACTGTCACTATTGAACACAGGGGTTGGCCGAAAGATAACACAGCCGAGGACGCATGTGTCTGATATACCTGGAATAATGTGGGATGAGAAGATTCTTCAGAGCTGCCTAGCTGTACAGCAGAAAAAAGATTCTTAACACAGGCACCAAGCAAGGTAAGTGTAAAGTAAGTATAAAGTCTTTCTTAGCAGGACATTTATGGATTATATTTGTTTCCCCACATTACCCACATGGAAGAAAAATATATTTGAAATAGATTTTAAAAATATTCTTCCCAAATATATTGCCATATATTTGAAATGCTACAATTTTGGCCATATTTAATATATTTCAAAATATATTTCAATAAATATATATATACTGCATGTTGAAATGCATTTTTATTACAACATATATGAAAACTTTTTAAAAAATACATTTCTAATATACTGTATGTCTTTAAAAATACAAATCTACATTTTTGGAATGCATTTACAAATATATGTAAAAATATATGTTAAAATGACTTTTTTATATGTTGAAAAAATCTGAAGAATATATTTTAAAAATATATATTGTTAAAAATATATATTTTTTAAATATATTCTTCAGATTTTTTTTAACATATAAAAAAAGGCATTTTAACATATATTTTTACATATATTTGTAAATGCATTCCAAAAATTTAGGTTTGTATTTTTAAAGACATACATTATATTTGAAATGTATAGTTAAAAATATTTTTCATATATTTTGTAATAAAAAACTGCATTTCAACATGCAGTATATATATATTTATTAAAATATATTTTCAAATATATTGAATATGGTCAAAATTGTAGCATTTCAAATACATGGCAATTTATTTGGGAAGAATATTTTTTAAATATATTTCAAATATATTTTTCTTCCATATGGGTAGGGTTGCTGTACAATAAACTATGCAACCCTATCTAGGAGTACTTGTGTCCAGAGGTTGCTGGAAGCTCTTTATTGCTCCTTCATGCTGCAGATCTCAGCAATTCTTAGATAGCAGCTATGAAGACTAGCTCAAAAACAACAGATCTGATTGTTCAAGGTAAAGTTGATTCTTGCACAGTATCCTCAGGTACAATTATTCCATCCTTTTTTTCCAGTTATTTCTCTCTTTTGTTTTGGCTGGAAACAGCAATAAAAAAAGTAATTCCAGCCACTTGGGAAAGCAGAAATATATCATAGGTAGCAATAAAAAGGTTACAACACACATTATACACAGGTAGACGGGATAGAAAGAGGACTTGCATGGTTTACTTTACCTGACATTCTTCAGGACATACAGTATATTATTACAGGTACTTATATAGCGCTGTCAATTTATGCAGTGTTTTACATATATATTGTACATTCACATCAGTCCCTGCCCTCAAGGAGCTTACAATCTAATGTCCCTAGCACCTTCACTTTTCTAGGTTAACAGTCTCTGCTCCTATAATAAATCAACTCATGACTGTTTGTGAACTGTTTTCAAGAGGTCTGTTCATTGCAAGCCCATCATCAATGCAGAATAGACATTTATTTATTTATTTCAGGTACTTATATAGCACCATCAATTTACGCAGCGCTTTACATATATATTGTACATTCACATCAGTCCCTACCCCTCAAGGGGTGTACAATCTAAGGTCCCTAACTTACATTCATTCATACATACACATACTAGGGTCAATTTTTTAGACAGGATCCAATTCACCTACCAGCATGTCTTTGGAGTGTGGGAGGAAACCGTAGTACCCGGAGGAAACCCACACAGGTACAGGGAGAACATGCAAACTCCAGGCAGGTGGTGCCATGGCTGGGATTCAAACCAACGACCCTAGTACTGCCAGGCGGAAGTGCTAACCATTTAGCCACTGTGCTGCCCACGTTTGAAAAAGGCTGATTTATTAAAGGAGTCAAGAATATTTACTCAATACAGTGAATGAAGATTCACTTCAATTAGTCTATTATGTGAAAAGCAAAGTCTTGCTTATTGAATTGTATTGTCTCCTGTAATTTAGTAAAGTGCTGCACAAACAGTTGGTTCTATATTTATTATTTATTACAGGTACTTACATAGCACTACATAGGTATTACATAGCACTCTCATTTTATGGAGCACTTTACATAAACATGCACATCAGTCCCTGCCCTCAAGGAGCTTACCATCTAATGTCCCTAGCTCACATTCATACATACATATACTAGGGCCAATTTATACAGGTGCCAAATAGCCTACAAGCATGTCTTTGGAGAGTGGGAGGAAGCCCACGCAGGCACAGGGAGATCATGCAAGCTCCAGGCAGGTGATGCCATGGTTGGGATTTGGACCAACGACCCTAGTACTGCCAGGTGGAAGTGCTACCCACTTAGCCACTGTGCTGCCCCATATATAGTGATTAGGGGGTCAATTACCATTGTCACTTTTAAAAAATGCACCTCAATGCACTGCACTTGAGTGAACTGCCTCCAATGATGTAGAGTTTATGTACCTTAGGAGTATGAATTAAACTGTGAAACCACAAACGCATATATGAAGAGATGAAGAAAGTGAACAACACAGCAGAAATGTAAATGTAAATTGCACTTGGTTGTGTACTAACTAGGACATATGACTTCTTTTCTAGTGGCAAATCAGTATGCAGCTATCCAACATACAGTACTGGCTGCCAGGCTTGTAAAAAAAGTACACAGATAGGGCAACCAGATTGGAAGTTTTGGCATATTGACGCACTAATATCTGTTTTGGAGATAGCGGCCAACTCATATAGTACTAGATCACTTAGGGCCATTGATCTGGCAGCAGGTCCACCAGGAGCCATGAGGATTTAGTATAGAGACCGTAGAGCTGCATGTGAAAGCATCAGCAATCAATCACAACTGAAAAGATTAAAGCCTAGCATTGCAGAGGCCTCTGGTACTTAGACATTTTAATGGTCATAAGAATGGCACTCAGCTAAAAAGATATGGCAAGTGCTATAACAAAATATATACAACATCAGCTTGTTATATTACAAAGCAAAAGTACACAGAACAATGGTATGGTGAACTGGTCCAAAAAGAACCAAAAGCTATACCAGTAGAACCTTCAAAAAACAGAGACTAATATACTAAAGCATTAGAGTGTTCTCTTAGGAACTTGGATTTTTGCTGAGCTTTGTAAATAAGGGGAAGCTGTATTCACTTCAATAAATCAATCCTCTGCTAGCAGACACAGCATCACCTCATTTACTAACATTTTCTTTAACGTGAACAAACTTCTTACAAAGAGAGAAAACAGGTGGCGCACACACCTAGTGCATTATCCAAGGTTTATTGTAGGAGTGAAAGAATAATAAAAACATACTCACAGACGAAGCATGTATCTAAAAAGCATAGAAAAATGACAATGGCCACAACGGCTGATGCTGATGTATGATGAATGGGCATCAACAGCAAGGCTCTTACTTTCCATTCATCATACATCAGCATCAGAGGTTGGTCATCAGCTCTGAGGAAAGGGATTCGTCACCGAAACGCGTCAGCCATTTGACCGCACTGACAGTGAGAACACCTTGCCTGCCGTTGTGGCCATTGTCATTTTTCTATGCTTTTTAGATACATGCTTCGTCTGTGAGTATGTTTTTATTATTCTTTCACTCCTACAGTAAACCTTGGATAATGCACTAGGTGTGTGCGCCACCTGTTTCCTGTTCCAGTGGCTGATTTCCCCGTCTGAGCAGGGCTGCACCCCTGAAGCATTTCCTTTGGTTGTCGCTGTCCTGGTACCCTTGGCTTCCCTTTTGGCTGTGCATATCCTGAGGTGCTGGAGAGTACATACGAAACTTCTTACAAAGTTAGTATTCATATTGCTATGTGAACATCCTCTATTACTTTAGAAAAGCAACCCCAGTATTTTGGAATGTCTCACAAGGCATTTTCACTCAGTCTTTAACAGGATCCGGAAAAAAAAGGGCAGACACATCATGTGGCAGCCTACTACCAACAGTTTTGTCTTACGTGAGACAGGTGGTAGCAAGTGGTAGTCTGATTTCATCTGTTCAATCATTTGATCAAAAACTGATTGTGTGCATGAAATTACTAGAAATTGGCCAAATGTGTGGCTAGCATTGGGCTAGGTAAATGCATAATAAATCAAGTGTAGCGCTGCTGTATTAAAATATACAGAAAAAAAATGTGTAATCACACAAATACGTGTAATATATAAGAAAGAGAAGAACTAATAAATTACCATAAATACATGTGAAAAATGAAACCATCATAGATTATTGTTCAAAAAAAAAGTCCATAAATTCACAGTCATTCTAGGTTAGTCCTTCCAGAAATAGTACTTAGAATTATTCGTCCTTAATGTGACCCACTCCTCTGTGAATAAATGATATATTTTCTTGCAATACAAACACCATTTGCTGCCCTCTGGCAACCCATTACATCATTAGTTGATAAGGAGGGTATCAGTTGCCTGCACAGCACCCTAATTTGACCCTCCCTTGCCCCTCTCCATCAGTTACATAGTTAGTCCGGCTGAAAAAAGACAAAAGTCCATCCAGTTCAACCATAATAAAAAAAAAAAGTTATAATCTTATACCCACAGTTAATCCAGAGGAAGGCAAAAATAAACCAGCAAAGCATGATCCAATTTGCTCCTGCAGGGAAAAAAATTCCTTCCTGATCCCCCGAGAGGCAATCAGATATTCCCTGGATCAAATTTACCTATAAATGTTAGTATCCAGTTATATTCTGTGTATCTAAGAAACAATCCAGGACTTTTTTGAAGCAATCCACTGAGCTGGCCAGAACCAACTCTTGAGGGAGTCTATTCCACATTTTCACAGCTCTCACTGTGAAGAAACCTTTCCGTTTTTGGAGATTACATTTCTTTTCCTCCAGACGTAAAGAGTGCCCCCTTGTCCTCTGTGATGACCTCAGGGTGAATAGCTCTACACCGAGTTCACTATATGAACCACTGATGTATCTATACATGTTGATCATATCCCCCTTAATCTCCTCTTCTCAAGAGAGAATAAATTCAGTTCCTCTAATCTTTCCCCATAGCTGTGCTCCTCCATGCCTCTTATCAGTTTAGTTGCCATTCTCTGCACTTTCTCCAGTTCCCCAATGTTCTTTTTGTGAATTGGGGCCCAAAACTGAACTGCATATTCCAGATGAGGTCTTACTAATGATTTGTACAGGGGTAATATGATATCTCTCTCTGGAGTCTATACCTCTTTTAATACAAGAGAGGATTTTGCTCGCTTTAGAAATCGCTGCTTGGCATTGCATGCCATTATTAAGCTTGTGATCTACCAGAACTCCCAGATCCTTCTCCACCATTGATTCCCCCAGTTGTACCCTTCCCTAGTATGTATGATGCATGCATATTCTTAGCCCCCCCAAGTGCATAACCTTACATTTATCAACATTAAACCTCATTTGCCACATAGTTGCCCAATTAAACAGAGCATTGAGGTCGGCTTGTAAGTTGAAGACATCCTGTAAGGACGTTATTCCATGGCACAGCTTGGTGTCATCTGCAAAGACTGAAATGGGATTTTTAATCTCAGACCCTATATCGTTTATGAATATATTAAAAGTAAGGGTCCCAACACTGTGCTGGGGGTCACATTAGCTCAGTGATGGAGGAAATACTGAGGGAGAATAGAAACACTGGAATACTAGTCAGTACCAGTGTGCAAACGTGTATTTGCTTTGAAAGAATAAATCACCCCTAATGGTGGGTGTCATGTATGTGGATGTTGCTGCATTGTATAAAACTTTTAGAATTAACATTTTAGAATGGGGTGCCTCAAGACTGTCAAATTTATAGGGTGTCTCGAAACTGCCCATACATTTTAAAGGGTGCCTTGACTGAAAGAAGGTGCTATAGGCTATCAATTTTTGTAGCTGCTGACTTTTATTTTTTTACAGTGTGAGTGGAACTCCCCTTTAAGCCAGACCTTTTCAATCAGGGTGATCAGGCACCCTGGGGTGTCTTCGGGGTTCCTTAAGGGGTGCTTTGGCAAAAACTGCCCCAAATTGCCCAAAAATTGTCAATACGCCAGCAAGTGGATCATTTTGTTGCACAAACCACATGTTGTTATTGTAAAGCATTACAATATTGAGCACTGTGAGGGCCACTAGCTGGCATCCTAACAATTGGTTGATGAGGACATAAGGAGCCTGCATCCTTGTTTGCACATCTCCTGTCCCATTCATCAGTACTGGGGTCACTTTAGCTGAGTGAGGAGGAACACTGGAGTACCAGTATCAGTGTGCAAAGGTGTAAGAATAAATAGTCTGTAATGTTGGGATCCTACGTTCTGTGTTGTGTAAAACTATTGGTCTAGTTCTTTACATTTTAGTTAGAGGTACCTCGAGATTGTGCAGAGTTTTAAAAGGTAGAAATGCGGAAAGAGGTGAGCGCTGCCAATAGTTGGGCAGCTGCTAGCACGTAAGGTAGGTAACAATCCCCACAAATAAATATGTAAACAAGTGCAGCGCTACATGACTAATGAATCAAGTGGAAGAATAAAGTGCATCACATAAAAAAATTAAATAACTGTCGGCAAATCAAATTCTAGAAACTGAATGGAACAGTAAAGTGCATCATAAACTGTATGTATCAAAACAGAACAGTAAAGTGCATCATATAAAAGTGCAAATATCTCAACCAGCCATTTGTAAAAAATGGAACAATAGAGTGCATCATAAACTGTATGGATTGAGCAGAACAGAGAAGTGCATCATATAAGAGTGCAAAAACTGTCAGGTTAATCAACTGTATAAAATGTATTAAAGCGAAATGGCAAAATGCTGCATTATATAATGTAATATATTAATGTCCGTGGTGATGCGTGGTATAAGGTGCAATATAAGCCAAATATAGCAAAATATACGGATAGTATTGGTGATCTAGTAATGTCCGTGATTACTAGTATGTGTATGTATGAATGTACGTTAGGGACTTTAGATTGTACGCCCCTTGAGGGTTAGGGACTGATGTGAATGTACAATATGTATGTAAAGCGCTGCGTAAATTGACGGCGCTATATAAGTACCTAAAATAATAAATAAATTACACGTGATCCACATAAATGTCCGTAAGGCAATAAAGTGCAGCAAAATAAGGTGCTGAGTGCAAGTGTGATATTAAATCATGCAGGAGAATCCGCCACCTCTAACAGATGTAAACTCACCAGAATGAAACTGGTAACAGGCTTTTCAAGCATCAAGATGTTTATGATGCACTTTATTGTTCCATTTTTTACAAATGACTGATTGAGATATTTGCACTTTTATATGATGCACTTTACTGTTCCGTTTTGATACATACAGTTTATGGTGCACTTTACTGTTCCATTCAATTTCTAGAATTTGATTTGCCAACAGTTATTTCATTTTTTTATGTGATGCACTTTATTGTTCCACTTGATTCATTATACATTTAGCGCTGCACTTGTTTACACAGTTTTAAAAGGTGCCTTGACTGAAAAGAGGCTGAAAAACACTGGCATAAGCCACCAAATCAATCGTTATTTAGTTATTAAAACAAAGGGGTTTATTTATTAAAGCTGGTTCAGAATCTCTGCATCTATCCATGGTAGCCAGTCAGCCTGTAACCTCCGCCTGTTCAATTAAGTTGTAAAACCTGGAAGCTGGTTGGTTTCTATGCAGAAGTGCAGGAGATTCTGAGTAAACCAGCTTTAGTAAATAAACCCCAAAGTTTATCTTGGTTATACAGAGTGAAATTTGCAAAGCATCATAGGCACACAGATAAATTAACCATTTGCCGCCCGCCCTATGTTCGAATGGTGGCCGGAAAATGTCATCAGCGTTCCGGGTGGATGCCATATGGCGTCCTCCTGCACATGCGCAGATTGCACTCCTGTAGAGCCGCACAGCAGCGCAATCTGTCACCGACTGTGTACCTCTGACACGGCCGATGACAGATCTGAGTACCGGCCCCCGTTGCCAGTACCATGTGACCTGCTGTGACCAATCACAGCAGGGCACATGACAGTTGTATACAATGGATGGCTTCATTCATTCCATCCATTGTATACTAGTGTCTAGCTGTGAATGGTCACAGCTAATCACATGCACATGTCATGTGATTAGCTGTGGCCAAATCACAGCTAAGCACAAAATAACAAAAAAAAAAACCCTGAATGAATCGATGTTATTCAGGTAAATGCTTGCTTATAGCAAAGTAATTATTTGCTATAAGCAAATTGTGTAAAAAAAAAAAAATACTGATCACTTCCCCAAAGTAGTACAATGTTACTATGTTAACATTGTACTACTTTGGTCATAGTGAAATATGAAAAAAAATCTTAAAAAAAAATATATATATATTTTTTTTTTTTCATACTGTCACCAGTCAGTGTCCCTGATCACCGCCATGCCAGTTATATGGTGACGCTGTACTGCACTGGTGACAATATGTAAAAACAAAATAGTGAAACTAATTTTTTTAATTTTTTCATTTTCCAAAAAATTATGACAAAATTATGACAAAAAAATACAACTTCAAAAAACTCGCCATGCCTCTTATGAAGTACGTTGGACTGTCTACTTTGCAAAAAGGGGTCATTTGGAGGATATCTGTACTGTTCTGACATTCTTGGACCTCAAGAAATTAGATTGGCTGTCAGTACTTCAGGATTGATCAATTTTCAGATCTATACCATAGTTTGTGAACTCTATAACTTTCCTACAAACTAAAAATTACATCCTAATTTGGGTTATTTTCACCAAAGAAATGTAGCAGAATACATCTCGGCCTAAATTTATGAAGAACAATTATTTATTTGCAAACTTTTATAACAGAAAGAAAGAAAAACGTGTATTTTTTTCAAAATTTTTGGTCTTTTTTTGTTAATTTAGTAAAAAAGAAAAACCCCAGTGGTGATTAAATACCACCAAAAGAAAGCTCTAGTTGTGTGAAGAAAACGATAAAATTTTAGTTTGGGTACAATGTTGTATGACCGTGCAATTGTCATTCAAAGTGTGAGAGCGCTGAAACCTGAAAAATGGCCTGGGCAGGAAGGTATTGAATTGGTTAAACACTAAGTACAGATAATAAAATAAAGTCTCATAAATAAAATCATCCAAAACATTCCCGTGTCTGTCCATGAACATTCTAAAGACATAAAGCAATGAAAATGTTCATTATTTACAGCTGTAATCATAAACACATTACCATGGAAGTTTTAATTATTTTAAATTGCATGAAATAACAGCATTTCCTTTCCTGCAGAGGGGGTAAGCCCAGGTCAGCTGCATTCAAGTTAAAAGAAAATTCCTTTTTTTATTATTTATTAATTCCCTTAAAATAATTGAGTTATTTTACCCAGATTTGCAGGTGGATTTGAACCTCTACTGTTAATAAATTACCCTTATCGACCAAAGAAGTCATTTTCCCATTAGCTTGTGTTCACTTCAAGTATCCAAAAAGGTTTAGGGAAAATATACATTAAAAAAAATATCTGTACATTAGATATTTTAAAAAGAACACATCGCAGTATGTCAGCTTCCATGGGGTTGACATACTAAAGTTAAATAGGCTGTTCACCGTGCAAGTTAATTTTTTCTTAATGTGGTGAAAATTCACAAACAATATCTAATGATGTGCAGGATAAAAAAAATATATTTTTGCATGCACATGAAGGTACTGGGTGAAGTCAGCAGAGCTACCCCACATTTACTAGGCTAAATGTCTTTGCAAAGTGCAAATTTCCTTGCAAAGTAAACAGTTTATTTGCCTTTAGTAACTCAATGTCCATTTGATAGTTGAGATTATCTATTAAAAACACTGATACTTTTTCTATTTAACAGTTTAATGTACACATCCTGATAAAAACAGTTATTCATCCCATTGGTAAGAAATCAGTACACAAGTGCTTGGCATCACTTTCATATTTAAAAAAATGAATAGCTTCATAAAATATAAAAGTAACTTTTTTCTTTGCTGAAAATGAAACAGTTTAATTTATTGGCCACAGAATAAGGATGTAAAGATTCTTTAATTCATAGAAAGCAGATGGACTCAGCAGTTTATATTTTACGAAGCCAGGGACAGGAGGTTGCGTGTGTACTGGCTTACAGATGTGTCTTTTACAGATATGTATTCTTAACTTTATGGCAAAGACAGCCTGCCATGCACATGAAGGGGGATACAACTGCAGTGCATCACATTGCAAACCAGCTAAAAATGAAAACTGTAGGGATCCAATTCTAATCCAGTAGAGTGTGCAATAAAGGAATGAGAGATTCAAAGATATTATATTCTCCTAATTGGACTAACCACAAACACAAAACCGCAAAGCTGGAAATTTCCACTGTCGTAAACCATAACTCTAATTTACTGGGCTCTTCCAGAGGTTCATTTTCAACCAACATATATTTCCTGTACCCTCCATCTTAAATGCATTTTCTATAAATATTGTGCCATTGTATACTGCTGGCCGTATACTCTACAGTAGCCTTTCCCAACCCTTTTGACGTGGAGGAACCCTTGAAATAACTTTCAGGTCTTAGGGAGCACCTGTCATAATAACTATATTAATAGTTCACTATACATTAGCCTGGTGGTCAGTGGGAAGAGAGCTTCTTATATTGGTGGTCAGTGGGAAGAATGCTATATTTATAGATAGCTAAAAATATTATTGGTGTCAGTGATTACATATCTGAGAAGTGGAAATTGCTCATTGCTCAAGGAACCCCTAGCCACCTCTGGAGGAAACCTGAGAAAGGCTGCTCTACAGGACCATTTATGTAGGCCATAGTTCTGTCATCAAATCACTTGCTGACCATCTTAAGTACATTTACGTCAGCATTTTAAGTGGTTATACTGGGATGGTGCCTGCAGCTACAGGCATCATCCCAGTATTGTTTTTCAGGACTGGGGATTCTGTTTTATGTACATGCCATCCTAGCAGCTAATTAGTCCCTGGATTGCTTTTACAGGTTGCAGGAGGGTTGTCCTCCCTTCAGCTGCCCTTCAGTGCCTCTTCAGGCTCTACCATTCCACCCGCAAGTCTGGAGTGAAGCCAGTGGTTCCGCTGGCTTACCATGGAGCTGATCAAGGGCCAGAATATCCTCAATCAGCTCTATGGTATATGAAATCAGAAGCAACGAGTATTTTGTCACTTCGTTTTGGCCAGTTGTTTACTGACCATTACCGACAAGGGAAAGATTTGGATTGAACCAATCCGAGTTTTATCCAAAGCTTTCAGGTGCAGAGGAGAGATCTGGGGTCTAATACACCCCAGAAATCTCCGTAAAGAGTACCTGTTAGCCTATTGCTATTACAAGGGTTTATACATTCATTGTGATAATAATAAAAGGGAACAAAAAATGTTTAAAAGGATGGTGTAAAAATAAATTAAATTAAAAAGTAAAATTTTTTTTTAAAGTGTCCTGCCCTTCCATGCTCGCACACAAAGGCAAATGCATACGTAGGTCATGCACACATCTGTAAACGGCATTCGCACCACACATGTGATGTATTGTCGTGAATGCTATAGTAAGAGAGATAATTCTGGCACCAGACCACCTGTGTAACTCTAAACTGGTAACCTGTAAAGGCTTTTAAAGCATCACCTATGGAGATTTTTAAATACCGTAATTTGACGTAATTCCACGAGTGTGTGCAATTTTAAAGCGTGACATGTTAGGTATCTATTTGCTTGATGTAACATCATCTTTTATTTTTTAACCAAACATTTGGGTATTATATTGTGTGTTTGTGCGTTAAAATTCATTAAGGGTATCTGTTCCAAAAAAATTGCATTTAAAAAACGACTGCGCAAATACCATGTGACATAAAAAATTGCAGCACCCACCATCTTATTCTCTAGGGCCTCTGCTTAAAATATATATAATGCTTGGGGGTTCTAAGTAATTTTCTAGCAAAAAATACTGAATTTTATGTATAAACAAAAAGTGTCAGAATCACCCTGGTCTTAATACAAGTAAATAGAAAATAAATGATTATATACAGTACTACAACATGCATCTAGTTCACGATGGCTCTTCAAGGTCTGCTTTACCCAAAGTGGGCACTTTAATAAATACTTTTACTCAACCCCATCATAGTAGGATGATACTTAGCCCTGATTATACAAATTGCTATGTAAATAAATATGTATATTCTGTTACAATTAATGCATATGATTATGATTTAAAAAATATATTTTTTAAGATCTTTAGATCCCATTGAAAGTACAGGTGTTACTCAATCATTTGTAGTTTTACACATCAAGAATTACTGCTTTTTCTATACTATGGATATATCATACAGAGTCATTCCTATAGCACTTGAAACAATTTGGTTTGAATTAGTAAAGGGTGTAAGCCATTCGTTACTTGCAAGTATTTATTGTGATAGCTCTGTGGTTTCAGAATATAAGCATGAATCATTTTGAAGTGAATTTAATACGGGACATGTTAATGCAAATTTTTCTATTGCTATGTTACAGAAGAGGCTTTTGTGGTTTGAAGAAACGTATGTACTAATATGAAGCTCAGTGAGCATGCCTCCCAGGAAGGAATATCCCTAAGGCATGCCACATTTGGCCCCTTTTGTAGGCAGGTCTCATCACCAGTGATTATTCAGGACTGGAGCAGTTAACAAACATGTAATAACAAGTATTTGGGGGGCATCAAATGTGTGCTTCATTGGTTGCAAACATTTTAAAGCATTCTCGGAACTCTCAATCAACAATTTAGATTTTTTTCCATGTTCCCTTAGGAATAGATCTCCACCAAAAAAAAAAAAAAAAACACTTGGGGAAAAAAAATTGCAAAATGATGCATGCCAATCTATAATCTAAAGTAGGTCAAGTATTTGTCTGTGTATGACTAGTTTAAGCAATAGACTAAAGTTTAAGGTCCACATACAACCTGACAGCCAATCATTTTAAAACATAAGTACACAGTGGAGAGGATTTGCTGAACTTCAGCCATCCAATCAAAATACCTATTTTTACATTGCTATGCACATGATTGGGTTTTCAAAATAAATACAGGTTCACTTGGATAAATAAAGAAATTGAAATCTATATTAAATCATGTCCATAGATGTGCATGTCTTAGTATGCATTGCACTTTTGTGGTTGCGCCCTTCTGTTCATACATAATACCCATAGACATAAAATTAAAAAATGCCACACATTGGTGGTACCAGTCATTTTTATTCTTTGACAGATCTCCAACATCTTCTAAATTGTATGTTAACTCCTCTCCTGCGGGAAGGCTGTTTCAGCAGCTAAGTGCTTCACAGTAATAGTATTACTGATGTCTATAGAATGTTGCCAGAAAACAAGATGAGTTCTTTGACAAAGGCTGCACATTTTCAGTACTGAGAAATGCAAACCCTATTTATCTATTGATCATTTTAGACAACAACTGAATCATCAGAATCAGAAAATTTATTGTGATTTCACAATAACAATCATAAAATGAAACACAGTTTCCCTCACAGTCATGAGCAATGGTCTATAAATGAGCCTCACTGTGGTCATGATATTTTATTCCTGGTGACATCATCACTGGGGCCCTGTGCTTCTCTGCTTAGTACAGGCAGATCATGGCTGCTGGGAGGGTCCAGACGTCCTGAAAACATCACAACACACTCCTCCTCTCAAGGGCTCTCTGCCCAGAGGCAAATAGTGGGCTGGGTCTTTAGAGGAGTTATATAAATACCTAATATCAGTCTGGAGCAGGGGCGGACTGACCATTTGGAAACTCGGGCACTGCCCGAGGGCCCAGGGTCAGTAGGGGGCCCCATGAGATGACCCTGGTACCTTTTTCATAGGCTTTTTTGAGTTTGGGCAAGGACACAGGGGCCCCATGATCCCCTATTGCCCGGGAGCCCCATGAGTTGTCAGTCCGCCCCAGGTCTGGAGGAGTAGATGTTCCTAGGAAGACTGAGTTTGAAAGCAGAAAGCGGGTAATGTCCACATGTAATGTTAAGCTTCCACAATTAAAAGTACTGAAATCCAATTAATTGAAAAGGGTGGACCAATGACAATCAGGATGGGAAGGAAAAGGCTAGATAATGCTGGATGTTCTTCAGCCAGGAAATTAAGCAGGCTCTATCTGACTTGCTGTCAGTTAAATCAGAGTAAGAAATTTCAGTACAGCCTGCACAACTGTGCAAGACTGAAGGTAGGGCTGGAGTTCTGCTTTAATTATTCTGACAGGTACTAAGTAAATTTAAAATGGTAATCTCATCTATACTTCCCTTTATTTGCCCTTATTTGTCAGTCTGTCAATAAATCTTGGGGATATTATACTTAGTCCGAACTGGGGAATACTATTATCATTTGTGGGGTATTTTGGGAAGCATCAGGAGTCCTGTGCTTTTCACCCGTATTATTGCTGGAATCCCCTATTATTTATATGTAGGAAGCTCTGATATATTTCCAAATTCTGTACAATGAACAGGTAATTATACAGTCATTTGAGTATGGAGGCAACCTACAGTACATAAAAGGGAGGTGGCCTAGATACGGTGGTACTCAGGCCTCATAAACTCAAAGTGATAACTTTTTGGCAAATACATTCTACAGCTGAAAAGCACTGTGAGAAGTCCAGAAAAAAATTGGTTATACCTGAAACAATTCATTATCTATCGAACATAAATTCTTAACATAAGTAGCCTACTATTACCTTAAACCTAACTCCTTCCATGCAAACATTATCTAAACTCAAATCTAATCCTAAACTTCAAATGAACCACCTAAACCTAAATATTAAAGTTGACCAAACCTATAAACCTAACCCTTAACATGAACACAGCAGCTCAAATCTAACCCAACTCGTCAACCAATAAACCTAATTAATATCCTTAACCAAAACTCCTAAACCCTTTAAACCAATAGCTGTAACCTAATTCCCAAGCTTCTACCAGATCATGAAATGTAACTTTTAACTTTCTGACAAAGGGGCCCTGTGCGGCTCCGAAACATTGCCTTTGTTAATATGCTGTGACCGCTGAATATTGTAAAGAACTCTCAACGCACTGATGGCTTATCTCCAGTGACTGTTAGAACAAACATACAGAGAGTCCATAAGTCCCAAGAAAGTCCGGAACTGTATAACCGCTTTTAGGTGGCAGCCATCCCAGAGTGAGCCAACTCTATGTACATGGTAGGAAAAAGGCCTCTAGAAGGAGCGGTTAGCTCCAAGTGCGTAGCCTCTTTCCTCCATTGCCGTATTTCCTCTTGTGTGACGTCACGTCCTCCCGGCTTGCAGTTCACGCTGGTCACAGTCACCTCCAGTTCCGGTCAGGGGACAGTCCCCGGAACTCTTGATTAACCACAGCGTTCTGGACCCCCTCCACCACTTATGGCGGCCATTACTCCACCGTACGAACCCTTGCAGGACACGGATGACAGCTTTACAGCAAATTACATTGATGGGCTCATTTATCAATTTTGTGAGTTTTTTTATTTGTGGCTGATTAAAATCGCTTTTTTGTACTGCACTTAGAAGGCGCCTCTCCTCTTTTCTTTCCTACCATGTGACCACTGAATAAAGTTTTGGAGAATGCTTGGTGTGCCGGTGACATATTTTAAGGTTTGAATGTCTGCGGTTTCCATTCAATGGTTGCCACAGCACCCACCGACACCTTAAAGCCAATTCCAGTTTCGTGTGCATTGGAAATATTTCAGTTAACCCTTAACGTGAACACAGACATCTCAAATTTAATGCTAAACCTTCAAACCTAATTATTAAGCTTACTAAAACTTCTGACCCATCAAACTAATAAGTATAATTTAATTCCCAAACCTTTCCATAACCACTAAACTTCATTTTTAACCTTGGCCTAACCCCTAAACCTAACTTTAACCCAAAGACAACAATTAAATTTAACTCTTTAGTACATTAACATAATCCTTAAGACTCCATGCACATTGGCTTAAAAAAATGTTTAGCGTTTTGCCTGTAGAAACAACTAATGTTAACCTACTGTATGTGTCCATGCACATTAGGTAGTCTAGAGGCATTTAAGCTCAGCATTTAGAGACAGAAAAAAACCCTTCTGTTTTGCGATTTTGAAAGTGTTTTTCTGGCAGAAAAAAAATGCTAAAAACTCCTAATCGTTCCTGGACATTAATTCAAAAATTGCTGAAAAATAGCATTTTTTCTGCCAAGACCACTGGTATTTTTTTTAAGCCAGTGTGCCTGGAGCCTTAAGATTTACAGCTTGTCTATTATTCAGCTAATACAGTAATATTACCTAAAGGCTCATACCACACCAGCAATTCTGCAGATATCATTTAGAAACCTACTTGCACCTAACCCAATATGGCTCACAGAAAATTCTAGGTCCAAATGTTGGCACCAAGAATAGCAATTTGCTCCCACGAGTATTTAGTAATTTAGGGCCGGTTCACACTATAGAAACGCAGTCCAGATGCATTCAGGATGTGTTTTTGCATGCAGATTTTTTACGCGTTTCTGGCATGTTCCGGTGCATTTTTGATGAGTTCCAGTACATTTTTTTATGCATTCCAGTTCATTTTTCCCCCTATTTTCTTCAATTTAAATAGGGACATGTGTGGTACAGTGCGTTTTTGATGCATTTGGTGCATTTTGGTGCATTTTTTATGTGTATTACCTTGTTCCAGTACAGTTCAGTGCAGAAAAAATGCAGCCCCGTCCTACTTTTTTTTCTGCATCCAGAATGCACTGGAGCTGCAAGCACTGATGTGAACTATGACATTGACAACCATATAACCTACTTTCTGTGCATTTTGGATACAGAAAAAATGCAACGGAAACGCTTGTAGTGTGAACTGCCCCTTAGGGTATAAAGAAGTATTGGGAGTGGTATATTGAATGCTACGTTGAGCTGTTATTCAGCTGTTTCTCCTCTTTCATGAGTTGTAACTATTTAACATATAATAGGGGCTTTTTGTGCGCTTATTATATGAGTATTTATTAGCAGCAATCATTTATTAATATTGTTCATATTAGAACCTAAAGCAGGGACACTTGTCCATTAACGAAGCATTCTCAAGAATATTCCTGATCAACAGAGAAGGAAACAAGACACAAAGTTTTTTTCCTGGATCAGCATGATATCAAGAATTTTTAATGCTGACCAGCTATCAAATAACATGTGCATCTCATCCTGTTGCCAATTCTAGCTCAGAAAGTCCCTGCAGAGTTGGGTTCTATGGTTTATTTCTACTTCCATTTAATGTCATACTAGCTACTGTAAGCATCAAATCCATATTGAAAAATATTTTCCTATACAGAGGTAGCTGATCTCTATCCTTCCATAGCCACAAAGATCCTTAATCTCTGTGCTTAGGACTACTTCTATTATATTGTTCATTTTATACTTTCATTTTACTGTACTTCTCAGTTTCAATTGGGCATGTTGACATGATACACTTCCTAAATTTTGAGAACTAGAACAAAGAAACCTGCTGTAAATATCAGAGCCTCATAGAGCTACTAGTCAAATTCCTTTCTTTCATCTTTCCAGAGGACACAAAATGAAAATGGACCACAGGTCTACTTTTTGCTCTAGTTTTTCTTGTGTTTTTGTTTTTTAATTAACCTTGTCCATATTTTGATATACTAGCAGAAGCACTACTATTATCACCATAGGGTGCCTATAAGACACAAGTGATTTAGACTAAAGGACAGAGCATTCATACAAAAGATCTTTTATAAATGGCTGTCATAGATAAAAATGGAGCTGGAGTTTTGCATTCATTTTCAGTCTTTTTGTGAGTCTATTTTTTCCATCTTTAGGTTAATTGTTTTTTTTTCTGATAACAACTAGCATGAATAACAATAACCATGTGCCATTCCTGTACAAAGAAACACAATTTCAATCTTATCTACCCCCATGACAGGTGTATTTGTGACAAATTATCTTTATCATAGAGAGAATCAAGGCCATTTCTGGTGTGAAAGATTATATGTATGGGAGACCATTTGTGTAGAAAATATACCATTCAAATGGTATATTCTCTGGCTTCCTAAAACTGGCCACACGTTTTTTTCTCCAATAGATTTACTAACAGCTATGTGGTATAGGGACCTATCTAAACAATGGGCTTGATTTACTAAAGGAGTTGAGACCGTTCACCAACAAAAGTGAGCCATACATTATACAATTTTCTTGTTTCCTTTAGATTTACCAAAACCATTTAATATGAAGTCATACCCAAACACTTAAAATTTGTATGCAATCAGACAGGCTTTTACACTACATAGTTGATGGTAAATCTAGAGGAAATTTAATAAGAAAACTGTATAATGTATGGCCAGTTGGTGCAACTATGTTTTTTGATATACAAGATAGTTTTATTAGGTCCTTTAATTTCTGAAAAAAGACGCTACACATTTAGTAAATAGACCCCAGTCTGCTTCAGTTATATCCAGTTGCATACGTTCCTATACTACATAAATGTTAACAAATCTATAGATGACCATGCAATCTGATTGGCCATTTCTATATCTTTGTGCAATGCAGGACTATACATTATACTAGTAAATAATGTCATCTTTTATTACAAGTGTAAAGTCATTGTGGTTGTATTAGTGCATTTGCAACAGCACAGTTGAGTACTGCCCATGATTATTTTTTAATTAGCACAGTCTTTTTTCTTTTGGGGGGTCTACCCCCTTCTTCAAAAGTCTAAGCAGTACTGTTCAACGGTATAAGAAGGGGATAGCCCCCTAAAAGCTTGTTTTAAAAAAATAGCTAAGTGCAAAAAATAGTATCAGAGACAGTACTTCTCTTTGTCATTTATTACAAGCAATCTCACTGGCTGCAAAAAGCATTCCATCAAGAAGATGTCATCAGTGAGCATTCATCTAATAGATGTAGCCATGCTTAGTTTAGATGTAGCCATTAATAAACAAGTATTAGGGCTCATTCACACCAGCAGCATTGGGTTACATTGGGCAGCATTGCCCCAAAACTGTCCCAACACAAGAACAAGTGAATTGGTCTTACGTCCTATGGTTTCAGTTCACAATTACACTGAAAAAATATGACATTGCATTTTTGTGCGGCACGTTCAGATGTTTTTTATGTATTGCGACGCACTGCAGCACATGGAATCACAATGAAAAAAAGCAAGTATTGCAACGTGTTTTATCAATGTATTGCAGCCCATGGCAGTGTACATTCACATTGCACACCGGCATACATGCATTATATGCACAATAATGTAATGTGAATGAGCTCTAATAGCTTCTTATGACTCCCACTCCCCGATAATTATCTCTCACCCCCTTTACCTGGCTGTACTTGACTTCTTGTTCCAGGGAACCTTTGTCCAACCCGTTGATCATATGCTGGGAAGACTGGAAACTGTTCCTACTTAGACTGCTCCATTCTTCCACCTTGGGGCTGTGGTAGGGTGACGTGTCGCTGACTGGGGCGAAAAACACAAGTGTTACCAATACATTCCTATGTAGAGAGGCAAGTCTATGCTGCTTTTAGCTGATGTGGTATCCCCTATAACAGGGCTCACCTAGGCAAGTCACAAACTCCAATAAAACAATAAAAATAATAAAAATTCTTTTTTTTTGTCTTCTTTTTCCATAGCTAATAAAATGAATCACTGTGCATGTTTTTAGGATCTGCAACCTAGAGTAAAAAATGTCCCTATGACTAATACAGCTAATAGGAACAGCATGTGTATAAAATAGGAGCAAACTGTATACTATGGAACGACTATACCTGGAAATATAATACATATAAATGTCACGCACAAACTCTATGCAGTATACAATTTTTTGCCTCTTTTATTCTGCTTATACTGTGACACCGTAAATGGGCTAAAACCTAGATTATTAACATTAATTTATTTTGGTGTTTTGTTTTGATTGTTTTTCTCTTTTTATATGCCTACATCAAGCTCTTTGAAGAAGACTATGGGGTTGATTTACTAAAACTGGAGCAGCTCTGCATAGAAACCAATCAGTTTCTAGGTTTTTTGTCAAAGCATAATTATTATTATACAGGATTTATAAAGCGCCAACAGTTTGCTCAGCGCTTTACAAAATGAAGGTAGACATAACAATTACAATACAATTTGGTACAAGAGGAAACAGAGGGCCCTGCTTGTTAGAGCTGATTGGCTACCATGTTCAGATGCAGGGGCGGACTGACAACTCATGGGGCCCCCCGGGCAATAGTGGATCATGGGGCCCCTGTGTCCTTACCCAAACTCAAAAAAGCCTATGAAAAAGGTACCAGGGGCATCTCATGGGGCCCCCTACTGACCCCGGGCCCTCGGGCAGTGCCCGAGTTTCCAAATTGTCAGTCCGCCCCTGTACAGATGCACCAGATTTTGCACTCTCCAGTTTTAGTAAATCAACACCTATGTATACCTTTTCCTGTTTTTTTTTTGTTTTTTTTTGCAATCTATGACATTTGCAGAATCCCACATACTATGAGACTCTGAAGCTGAAGTTCTGAATTTTCATTTAATAAACTGTGAGACTATTCACTTCAGCATCCAGCTATGTTAATACCCAATGATGTGCAGATGAAATGAATACACAGGAATTTGCTATTCACCCCGATCTGATAATTGAAGTGAACATTCACACAATTTATTGAGTGAAGACTCTCAACTCCTTTAGTAAATCTGCCCATATATAGAAATGTTTACACATACCTACATTCCCATCTGTGTGTGTGTTCAGCTATCAGCTATTGGTTGTAATGCAGCCCTGAATATACTTTACCACCTTTCAGCTAAAGATGAACCAAAAATATAGGATTTACCAATATGTACTCAGACATAAACAGTTTACCTTTTTTTTAAATCCCAGTTATACCTGATGTATGTTACAAGTCAACTATAATACATTTTTAACCTAAAGAAACATATTGAAGCAAAATGAATCTATGTGATGTGCATTTTAGTGAGTGCGTAGGCAGCAGGCTCTTGTAGCATTTAGCCATGCATGAAAGCAGACAGGTTGGCGTGAAAGTTACACCACGTCCTGGAAAAGGATTTAAAATGCAGGTTTTCTAGATTTCCTTGTCAGACATGATGCAAAGATGAATGAGAGAAACACATTTATACACAAAACAAAGAGTGGTATTAGCTGCTGTAACGCTAAAAAAACTGTGTATAGACAGTAATTCGGAGTAGAACTGGAAAATAGGCACATGGTTCACAAATAAGGAGTCTGTACACATTTTGAGACCGATTTACTAAAGGAACTGAGAATCTCAATTCAATTAATTTGAGCAACGTTCACTTTACATACCCAATGAGGTTTGGATATAATTATAATTATCATACAAGATTTATTTATTAGGCAGCACAGTGGCTAAGTGGTTAGCACTTCAGCCTGTCAGCTCCAGGGTCGTCTGTGAGAATCCCAGTCACAGCACTACCTGCTTGCAGTTTGCATGTTCTCCATGTGCCTGTGCGGGATTACTCTGGATACTCCGGTTTCCTCCCACCCTCCAATGCCATGCTGGTAGTTTAATTGACACCTGTCTAAATGGGCCCTAGTATGAGTATATATGAATGTGAGCTAGGGACATTAGATTGTAAGCTCCTTGAGGGCAGGGACTGATGTGAATGTATATGTAAAATGCTGCATAAAATGAGAGTGCTATGTAAGTATCTGTGATAAATTATTATTATTATTATTATACAGGATTTAAATAATAAATATAGTGCCAACAGTTTGTGCAGCACCTTACTAAATTACAGGAGACAATACAGTTAAACAAGACTTTGCTTTTCACATAATAGACAAATTGAAGTGAATCTTCATTCAATATATTGAGTGAATATTCTCAACGCCTTTAGTAAATCAGCCTTTTTGGGCAGCCGTGCGATACAGCGATGATGGTGAAATTCTTTCGAAATGTCTATTCTGCATTGATGATGGGCTTGCCATAAACACACTCCTTGAAAACAGTTCATGAAAAGTCATGATCTGATTTATTATAGGAGTAGAGACTGTTAACTTAGAAAAGTGAAGGTGCACTATGCTAGCAAATTTGGTGAAGCTGTGTTCATTTCCATCATCCATTCATTTAAAAAATCTTTTTTTTTTTTAATTTCTCTTTGCACATGATTTAGAATCTAAAGTGAACACAGCTTCATTGTATTTTCTAATCTCAGTCAAGGTTCATGGTGAAAAGTAAACATTTACATTGATTGTGTACATCAGTGGTAGACAAACTTCAGCACTCCAGCTGTTGTAGAACTACAAGTCCCATGATACATTGCAGGACTCTGACAGTGACAAGCATGACACCCAGAGGTAAACGAATTATGGGATTTGAAGTTTCACCCTAACTGGAGTGAAAACCTCTGGTCTACATCCATGTGATAAAGGTTAAAAACACAGAGCAACCGATATGTATATAATAATACCCAAGCATAAAACGTTATAAAAATCAATATTCCAATAAAAAGAATAGAGGTCAAACACAATGGAATGTTGCAAAGCTCCTGTAACTGTATAAACTTTATATACCATGTGTGTGTGTATATATATATATATATATATATATATATATATATAAAATCTTCCTTCATAAATCTTGGCCAAAATGTATTCAGCTATCTTTTTAGTAAAAAAACATTGGGGGACATTCACACCGATGCGTAAGCATGCACTGCACTCGGATCCATAACACGAAATCCAACAATCTGCGTCTGAGGACATACTCATACACGTATGCCAGATGCAGGTATAACAAAAAAGGTATTTACTGATCATTATGAAGGAACTTCGGTGCTAGAAAACAACATGCATGATAAGATCAGTAACATTTTTACACCAATGTGAATGTAGCCATGGAGTAGTCATGGCGTGCATGTGGTGCACAAGCATAGTGAGCAGATATGAACAAACCCTAATATTAACGCTGCCACCCAACAATGCAAACATGTCACCTCTCACATTTTTCTCCCAAATATCCAATCATTACAATACACCATCCCTGCAAATTCCTTTAATTGAAGTCTTTTTACCAGTCTATCTATTTTTTTTTAACCAGGCCCTCGAACCCCTCGTGTATTTTATTGTATTGTTACTGTATTGTCTCATGTATTGTCTCCCATTGTAATGTAGAGCGCTGAGCAAACTGTTGGCGCTATATAAATACTGTGTAATAATAATAATAATAATAAAATATCTGATTTAATAAAGAGGTGCAAAGAACAATAATCACCTACCTATGAAGATACCTACTCCTTCATCCCCTCCAAAGCACACGCAAACAGATGCATGCAATCGCACACATCTGCATCACAGCGTATAAGAGTAATTAAGTGTGGTGAATGGATGTTCACAAACCCTAATAATAATGTTGCCAAAAAATTTAAACATGTCTCCTCTCACATTTTTCCCCCAAATATCCAATCATTATTACAATACACCATCCCTGCAAATTCCTTTAATTAAAGTCTTATTTCCAGTCTGTTTTTGTAATAGGTAAAATATCTGAGGGGCAAAGAACGATAATTACCTACCTATGAAGACACCTATTCCTGCACCCCCTGCAAAGCGCACGCAAATCAACGCATGCAAACGCACACATCTGCGTCATAGGGTATACGAGTAATTAAGGTGTCCTTTTATGACACAGAGAATAGCTGCGATTCAACAGATCTCAGCTATTCTCTGGTCATTCACAGTTTATAACACTTAGGAGATCCTGTCAGCCCTTCTCTGGAGATCTGTGTTCTCCGTCCAGATTCTCCAGCCCAGAGCTGGAGAATCAGAGGGACCGAAAACTAAGCAGAGATAATTTACCTCTGCTTAGTAAACTGGTCTTTTACTATAATCTGGAGAGATTATAGTAAAATGAGCCGTTTTTCAGAGTTTGTAGACCGTTATCCAGCGTTTGGAAGCCGTTCTCCCTTCCTTCGGAGAACTGCTTCATAAACTGCATTCACAGGAGAACTTTGTTCTCCGAGAATGCCGGAGAACTGAGCAGCGATCTATTACCTCTGGTTCACAAACGGACACCTATGTATGCTGAATGGATGTTCACAAACCCTAATAATAATGTTGCAAAAAATTGTAAACCAGGGGCGGACTGACCATTTGGAAACTCAGGCACTGCCCAAGGGCCCGGGGTCAGTAGGGGGCCCCATGAGATGCCCCTGGTACCTTTTTCATAGGCTTTTTTGAGTTTGGGCAAGGACACAGGGGCCCCATGATCCCCTATTGCCCGGGGGCCCCATGAGTTGTCAGTCCACCCCAGTTGTAAACATGTTTCCTCTCACATTTTTCCCTAAAATATCCAATCATTATTACAATACACCATCCCTGCAAACTCATTTAATTAAAGTTGTATTCCCAGTCTGTTTTTTTTTAATAGGTAAAATATCTGATTTAATAAGGAGGGGCAAAGAGCAATCATCACCTACCAGTAAAGACGCCTACCCCTGCACCCCCCTGCAAAGTGCACGCAAACTGACGCATTTAAACGCATACATCTGCGTCATAGGGTATAAAAGTAATCAAATGTGGTGAATGGATATTCACAAACCCTAATAATAATGTTACCAAAAAATGTACACAACTCAACTCTCATATTTGTCCCTAAAATATCCAATCATTATTACAATACACCATCCTTGCAAATTAATTTAATTAAAGTTTTATTCCCAGTCTGTTTTTTTTATATAGGTAAAATATCTGATTTATTAAGGAGGGGCAAAGAGCAATCATCACCTACCGATAAAGACACCTATTCCTGCAAAGTGCACGCAAACTGACGCATGTAAACGCACACATCTGCGTCATCGAGTATATGAGAAGTCATGGTATGCATGTGGTGGTAGTGAACAGATGTTCACACACCCTAATATTAATGTGGCCAAAAAATGCAAACATGTCTCCTCTCACATTTCCCCAAAATCTACAATACACCACCCCTACACAATCCTTTAATTAAAGCCTGCTTCCTAATCCATCTGATTAATAAAGCAGTGCACAGGGCAACCATCCCCTTCAAGTAACCAGCCATACTTCAGCTTCCAAGGAAAGTGGCAAGATCATTAACAGTTGACTGCTTATTGGTTGCTATGGGTTACTGCTGCTGTCACTATATGATGTGTCAGTTAAACTGGTGATGATAGGAAATGATGAATGAACCAGAAGAAATGGAGATGAAGGGATATTGCTGAGCAGCCACATTCACCCCAGATAGAAGGGCAGCCTATGAAATCAGGTTATTAAAATATTGCGGTCACAGTCACACTTGTGCTGAGTGTATATCTTGGCTCCCCAACCCTACAGCCTCGTCAATGTGAGAATTTCCCACAGCCGCATGGAGGATGGAAGCGATCACAGCACTAGTTCTGATGTGGGCATGTTGTCGGGATAAATCGTCGGAGTCGCAATAGGAGAAGGAAAAGATTACTTGTCAGATACAGAAATGACACCGTGCAAAAACCAGGCGAGCCATTCATCTCCAGGCTCATCAATCACAGAGTGGAGGTGACACCAAGCACTTAGAGGAGACACCCCAACCATGGAATCTGCAGCCATAAAAAAATCCCACTTCTCTAAAGAAGACTGGAGACCCTCGAATCTGGGAGAAGAAAGCCCAGCCTGTGTTTGAAGAAAGGATTACAAATACGGAAAATACTTAGAATTCCTGAATTTGTCAGAAATGTTTATTTTACAGTCAGGGAGGAAAAAAATAGTACTTTCCAAAGTTATTCATACAAGGCGGCCAAAGCTGAAAATTCTGTGCGTCCAGATCGCAGAAAAAGATGTGGAGAAGGTGTCGGAGATTCAGCTGGTGTCACTGCGCCCTGCATACCCACTGATATACTGGCAGTTGCTAAGCAACAAGAATGGCAGACAAAAAAAGCTAAAGTGTCATAAAATAAGACGCTCTTAAAGTTTTCCCTATCAACACCTTGCAGAAATAAAGTCTAAATAAATACATTATTACAGCACAAAACTGTCCTTTCAAATCACAGAAAAAGATGTGGAGAAAAAATGGAGGTGTCTGAGATAAAAACTGGTGTCACTGCACACCGAATACCAACTGATATACTGCCAGCTGCTAAGCAACCACAAGAATGGCAGGAAAAACATTAGGCACCATTATTTAAAGTGTTCCCATTAACAGAATATATATATATATATATATATATATATATATATATATATATATATATCAAAGATTATTTTTTCACAATAACATTTTTTATTGCATTTTTTTTCAATGTACAGTAGAGTTATATCAAGGAGCACAAGAAATATTTTTATATAAATACATTATGAAAGCACTAAGTGGACAAAACTGTCCTTCCAGATCACAGAAATAAATGTGGAGGGATTAATGGAGGTGATAAGAAATAAAACAGTTGTTTACCAACTGATACCAACTGATATACTGCCAGCTACTAATGTAACCAAAAGAAAAAAAAATCTAAGGTGCCATTACTTAAAGTGTTCCCATCAAAAACGTGAAGACATAATCATGTCTAGATAAATACTATATTATAGCACAAAGAAATAGCTCACAGAAATAGATGTGGAGAAATATTGGAGGTGAGTGAGATAAAAAAAAATGGTGTCACTACACACTGGACATCAACTGATATACTGGCAGTAACCAAAAGAATGGCAGAAACAAAAATCTAAGGTGCCCATCAAGTGTTCCCATCAATAACTTGCATCAATAATAATGCTTATATACTTTAAATACATTATTATAGCACAAAGTGGTCAAAACAGTCCTTCAGATCACAGAAATAGATGTGGAGAGGTAAATGAGGTGATAGAGATACAAACTTGTGTCACTGGACCCTAGATATATACCAGTTGATATACTGGCAGCTGCTGGGCAACCACAAGGGTGTCAGAAAAGAGCAACTTTACTGAACCATTCGCAACCCAGATTGCACTTTCACTAGGATAAATAATACATAAATAAAAAGTCTATATAAATATAATATCATAGCACAGTGTAGCCACAGCTGAAAGTTATGTCGCAGAGAATGTTGTGGAGAAATAATGGAGGTAAAATTGGTGTCATTGCACCCAAGTTACCAACTGATATACTGGCAGTTTACTATGGCAGAAAACGATAACAAAAGGCTTCTTAAATGTAACTGTCAACAATTTGCATAAATAATATATCTCTATACATAGCACAATGTGGTCAAAGCTGCACATTGTCACAGAAAAGGATGTGTAGAAATAAAAGAGAGGTTGAACTGGTGTCACTGCTGATATACAGCTGATCACAACTTGCCAAAAATAAGGAGCCATTACTTAAAGTGTAGCCATCATCGACCCAGCTTGCATGTATATTTAAATAATAAGTTCCTAAATCAAAAATCGTAATAGCAACAGGCAAAACGGCAAAATCTGTTCCTAAAGACTGCAGAAAAAAATGTTGAGAAATTAGAAAGGGCATAGAGATAAAAGCGGTGTCACTGCACCCTGGATACCAGCAGACAGACTGGCAGCTGCTCAGCAACGACTTCCATAGAGAACAAGAGAGCAGAAAAGATCCCAGCCTGACACAATATTTAAAGGGTAACTATCAAGATCGCACTTACAGTCTCATAAATAAGTGCATAAAACAGTACATGGTAATAGAAGAATAAAGTGATCATTTATTTATAAATACATATATGTATTATTATTATTAGTAGTAGTAGTAGTAGTAGTAGCAGCAGAAGCAACAGAAGCAGCAGCAGCAGCAGCAGTAGTAGTAGTAGTAATAATAATAATAATAATAATACATGACAATAATAACTAAAACATGAATTAAAAAAAATCCAGAGATGATTAGAATGTGTATAGGTTACAAAGAGCTCTGGATTACTAGTACTATTAACATTATTATGATTATTATTATTATTATTATTATTATTATCAGTGTTATGCAAGACCACAACTCCTCAGGGTTTCACTGGCAGAGCTGCTCAGATCTGCTGATTCGCAGCTGGCGAATAGAATAAATCTGTGCGTGGAAAACCATCTATTCACCGAACTTGATTACCTTTATGATTTGTAATCGATCCTATTTCCACGGGTAGCACTTTTTTTTAGCCTGCACAGGGTGAACTCACTTTAGTGGATTAATTTGACTCATGTTCTGCTTTGTCTATTTGACCTTTCTTAAATTTTACTATACATCAATTAGAATTATTATGATTACTTACATAAAGATACTTTAATATACAAAGTCTGTGTTTTTATCTATGTAAGCAGATCCAAGTGTAAGTATGCCCGTTTTAGTTCCCTAATCGGATAATTATGTTTTAAATATTATTTAATAGTACTTGGGTGGTGTAAGGGTAATCTATTCTTTTCTAAATGCTACAAACAGCCTGAGAGACAATTTGCCCCATACTTACTAAGCATTGCCCCGAAAGATTACAAGGGAAAGCCTGTTCTCGGCTAATAAAGCCAGCAAAAAAAAAAAACACAAATATATATTTTTTTCTTTACTATTTTTTTTTACTTAAGAAGAGAATTATGAAAATAACTAAAAATATCTGTATGTTTATGTTGTGCTTTAACCACCTTGAAAAGATCTTAATATAAGGGCATACAAGGACATAAATAGAGATGCCCTAAATTTTAATTAAATGTGGCACTATATGGGAAGGACTGATCTGGAAGATATGGACACGTTAAAGACTAAGATATTTCTAGTGGTGACCAATCAGGTTCTTTATTCACTTTTTAAATTCTGGTTGCTTTTATAAATAAAGAAAAATAAAAAAAGCTAAATTTTGCTTTGTTAGCCTATGATGAATACATTTGTTAAATTTTGAATACTTATAGGATGGATATATATATATATAAGGTTGAAAAAAAAGACATGCCTCCCTCTCTCTATTATATATATATATATATATATAAATGAAAAAAATATAGTGAGTATATAATGAAAATAAAATGTTTTTCAACCATAGCTATCTATAGTATATATATATATATATATATATATATATATATATATATATATTTACATATCTATATAAAGCTATAGATATACAGGAAAATATGTAACATATTATATATTTATATATATATATATATATATATATATAGTTAGATAGCTAATGTTTTCAACATTAGCTATTTAACTATATACACACACATACACACATATGTAACACACACATGCATATGTAGAACACACACACATATGTAACACACACACATATATATATAATAATATGTGTAATATTTTTTTCAACCTTAGTTAAATATAAAATATATATGATGTTTTGTTAACCTTAGCTAATATATATATATATATATATATATATATATATATATATATATAGCTCCTGTGAGCAAATATTTAACAATGTCCCAATATACAGGAGTATAAATTCCTTACTTATTTGTAGTGTCCCCACCATGTCTATTACATGTGTCCCCCTCCTGCAGACTTTATAACTAGTTCACACTTTCTCCTGTCCTGTGTCACAGAGGAAGGTTTGGCCAATAAATTAGCAATTTTGCTACAAAGGGTGTAAAAAAAAGCTAATGATCTAAGCAGTCCCAGCAGCAGTAGTCCTGGTCAGTGAGCAGAGCTCAGGAATCTTTCTTCCACATAGCTGAGACACAGAGGAACAAACCCAGACAGTCCCCTCCAAGGCCTGACTGCCAATGTGGTGTTAATAAAAGAGGAAACCATTAGAGGGATCTACAAACATTCCCAATTTGTAATCTAATTCTCCAGTGTGAGGGCCTTTTCTAACCATCATTGCAGGAAATGGTAATCTGTATATTTCTCCAGGAGGCTGGGTGTCTTTAGAGGAAAGTAGGATTCAGTGTAAACAGGACTTTCTCTAATGAAGCAATTAATAGGCATTGCCTAATGGAGAGGGCCCGGTTGGGCAGAGGCATGGGTTTAGTTAGGCAGAGGGGGCACTTTTTGTCCTGGGCACTTGTCTATGAGGTCTTCTGATGGTAAGTAAGGGCTCCTAGCCTGTCCTATCCCCTGCTTGGATTAGGAAGGAAGAAAATAAGCAGAAAATGAGTCTCTAGGTGAACAGCAATTCTCTCCTTCTGTTCAGAGTATGCCCAGAGGTTGTACTTTGTGCCTAAGAATGAAACCAATTATCTGACATTTGAACTTCCTGTCTGGGTAAATTTAGGCTGATTGCACAAACTCAAGAAGTGAAACTTTTCCTTAATTTCCAGCAGGCATTACGCTGATGACAAATTCCTGTTTTTACCAAAAGTGAAATGCTTTTTCTCCTTCAGACCCAGGCTGTACGGGATGGCCTATTTATTCTCTCATTTATTAAAGATGGACATAACTGTGCAATTAGCTGGTTACCCTGAACTGGCAGGGCATTTATACTGTCAGCTGTGCCCGCTGCTACTCTCACCCACCCCACCACTGGAATCTCCAAGCTGCAATTATAGGAAGCATTTTATAAAGTCATTTTATTGGTGCTGACATGGGGCAATCATGGCTGCTAAATAATGGAACACACTGCTGCTCTATTACAGAGGACTGATACTTGTGATACAAAGGTGTTACTTCTATCACATTTATTAAATACCTGTCCTGGGATCAGCTTGATGTTTACTGATAGCCTCATAAAATTCAGAATCCCTGCCACTAACTTTTTAAATGTATCTTTGTTTACCCTTCCTTTTGTTACTTTATGTATAACAGATATATTATTGTATTTTGGGTATTAAGGTTTATAGCTCACTAAGAACCCATGATCACAGGCATTGCCTGCACAGTCCACACATGCTTTTAGAAATGAATACCCAGCTATATTTTAGATGTTTGTATTTACATATGTTACTTATAGAGATATGGAATGTAGAAAATTAATAAAGTAACTGTCACCTTATTATTTAAAGCAAATAAATGTGCTTAACGTTGTATTCTTTTAGATTGTAAGCTCTATGGAGCAGGGCCCTCTGATTCCTCCTGTAATTAATTGTATTGTAACTATACTGTCTGTCCTCTTGTTGTGAAGCACTAAGCAAACTGTTGGCACTATATAAATAGTGTATAATAATATTAATAACAAAGCAAGAACCTTCTTAGTAATATAGATAAATAGATAGATAGATAGATAGATAGATAGATAGATAGATAGATAGATAGATATGCCTACATACATATATATTACATAAAGCAGCTGGTTTACAAGACCTTATCAACTTATTTAGTAAATCAACCATCATTTTTAGATATAGCCCAATATAAAAAATACTTCTTTAGGGCTTGTTCACATCATGCTGCAGAGACATCAGTTTTGTTTAACGCGTTCTGCAAGGCCACAACAAAATCAATTGTTCTCTATGTGCCCTGTGCACACCACAACACTAGAATCACGTGCAGATTGTTTCTTCGCAAGAACTGGCAATGTGTATAAAAGTCATTGAAGAGTGCATGAAAACTGATGTAAATGGATGTCTCTGCAAGTGAAATCTGCACATCAGTTTCCATCAGTTTTACTGCATGTACGGTGTGAAAGAGGCCTTGAGACCAATTTGCACTCACTTGTGCTAAAATGTGTAGAAAATACATGTACATTCCATCCATTTTAACGCGCACTGACGTCCATTGGCCTACATTTTGATGTCTGTTGACATGCATGTGCAGCATTGTGGTGTGACTAGGACAGATTGGAAATCGTTTTTCAGGTGCCCTTTTGTTGATCTGCATTTTACAGCATTGATCTGCATTTTACGTCATTTTTATATTGCTCTGTATATAAAAATGACAGTTGATTTACTGAATACGTTGAGAATTTTCACTTAAAAGCTGCATGACTATTTATTGTAATTATCTCATCATGTGAGAAAATTCCAGTTCACTTTGAATATTCAAGTGCACATGCATTTTACATAACTGAATATAAATAAAGTGAATATTCACACATTTTGTGAGTAAAAAACTCAACTCCTTTAGCAAAGCAGCCTAATTGTGTGTGTGTGTAATATATATTTGTTCTGTTATTATTTCTATTAAGATATCTATGTCTATCTATATACTTATTATATTTATATCTATCTAAGTTTGTATCTCACTATCTATATATATCTTTATAGACATATAAAGAAAAAAAAAATATATATATATATATATATAATTGGGATATTATATTATTATGCTGTACACATAGAGGGAGGATTACTAAAACTGGTGCATTCAGAATCTGGTGCAGCTGTGTGTGATAGCCAATCATCTTTTAGCTTCAGCTTGTTCAATTAAATTTTGACAATAATACCTGGAAGCTGATTGGTTTGTCATCAGGTTTAGTACATAACCCCCATATAATGAAGTGACTGGGGGTGACTGGTGGGGTCTCTTACCTTGATCTGTGATGGACCTAATCCCCAGGATGTCAGTGACAGAGTGGGAGGAAGGCCATGTCCTGGGCAGAGCCATGCTGCTGGGTATGGAGTGCATTCCAGGGGGTGTAGGGACCTTGGCCCCAGCAGCGATGGGGTTGGGGTAGGGGTAGATGTGGTTGTAGGGAAGCGCGGAGGTGGAGCTAGCATGGTGGTGCTGTTTATGGTTGTGCTCATAGTGACTTTGCTGGGCCAGGTTGCCGATCTTATTTCTCAGGATCCTGCTGATGGAACTGACCGATGGCACGTTGTATTTGTCGCACACCCCATCGGCCAGGAGCCGGTCCCTGATCTCCCAGGCGAAGATGCCGGGGTCCCTCTGTTTGTAGGTCCTGATGTGTTTGACCACCGTGGGGGTGGTGACCCGGGGCTTGCTGCCCCCGATGGCCCCGGGGAGGATGGAGCCGGTCTCGTTGTAGCGGGCCAGGATCTTACTGACACATCCATGGGAGACCCGGAGCTGGCGGCTGATGTCACACGGCCGGATCCCTAGCTGGGCCAACTCCACGATCCGAAGCCGGATGGCATTGGGGAGAGGCCGCCCGTTCACGAACACCCCTCCGAGCTGGTTCACTTCACCGAAGGCAGGCTCTGGGGATGGAGACGACACCGATCAGACATCATGCTGCATACACTGTGCGATCTGATTGGACAATCTCCCACACTTTGGGATGTAACCATGCAATGGGCATCTTTCCCCTACATCGCTGATATAGATCTGAAGGGGATTGTGCGATCAGATTGTACAATCTCCTTCCATTGACAAAAACTGTGGAATATAAAGACGTACCTATTCATCTTTGCAATATAAAACTGATGTGGATCGAAGGGAGAGTTTACAATCAGAGTGTACAAACTAACACAATCCATTCAGCTGCATCCTTGCACTGGTGGTAGGTTTGTACGATCAGATTGTACAGTGTATGGCCGCTAAATAAGGTGAAGCTGTGTCAAACGAGCTAAAAAAAAATCCTGTTTTTAGAAATTCCTCCTGCACTTGATTGGGCGCTTAGAATGGACACAGGGTCACCTGACCTCAACTCCTCTCAATACTCATCTACGTCCAAGGCATTTCAATACTCTAGCTTCCATCCCTGCATACTGGACACTAGCATGCAAGTTTCTGCCTATATATATGTGTGTGTATTATGTATGTATGTATTATATATATGTATGTATGTATGTGTGTGTGTGTATTATGTATGTATGTATTATATATATGTATGTATGTATGTGTGTGTGTATGTGTGTGTATTATGTATGTATGTATTATATATATGTATGTATGTATGTGTGTGTGTGTGTATGTGTGTGTATTTTGTATGTATATATTATATATATGTATGTATGTGTGTGTGTGTATTATGTATGTATATATTATATATATATATATATGTATGTATGTATGTATGTATGTGTATTATACATGTATATATTATATATGTATGTATATATGTATGTATGTGTATTATACATGTATATATTATATATGTATGTATGTATGCATGTGTATTATGCATGTATATATATGTATGTGTATATATATGTATGTATGTATGTATGTGTGTGTATTATACATGTATATATATGTATGTATGGGTGTGTGTGTATTATACATGTATATAATGTATGTGTGTATGTATGTATGTGTGTGTATTATACATGTATATATATATATATATGTATGTATGTGTGTGTATTATACATGTATATATATGTATGTATGTGTGTGTATTATACATGTATATATATGTATGTATGTGTGTGTATTATACATGTATATATATGTATGTATGTGTGTGTATTATACATGTATATATATGTATGTATGTGTGTGTATTATACATGTATATATATGTATGTATGTATGTATGTATGTATGTGTATTATACATGTATATATATATATGTATGTATGTGTGTGTATTATACATGTATATATATGTATGTATGTGTGTGTATTATACATGTATATATATGTATGTATGTATGTATGTATGTATGTATGTGTGTGTATTATACATGTATATATATGTATGTATGTATGTATGTATGTATGTGTGTGTATTATACATGTATATAATATATATAGTAAATATGGCTGTAAACACACACTAGAGGCTGATTTACTAAAGCAGTTGCTAAGCTTCACCCAAGATCCAGATCCATTCACTCCACCTAGAGATCTCTTTACCTGATCTCTTAGTAATTCCCCCGATTGTCTGACATTGACTGTCACTAAGAATGAGGAAATATTCAGTTCCTGATCGAAAACTGCTGAACTCCAAGGAACAACTGCAGCCAGTACGTCAGCCAATCAGAGGCGAGTCTCCACTTTTCTCACTACACTAAAGTGTTGTTAGAGTCCATTGGATTGGTTGCTGTGTCTCAATGCATTGTGTCCATCATTGCTCTATGACTGCAAAGTCCTAATCTGCAGATGGATGGGGTGCCCGGAGTCACTCACCTTGCTGGCAACGGAGGGGTTAAGCCCAGTCCTATCTGCTCAGTGACCCCAGGCAGCACTTTATGGCAGATCATTGTAATGGAACCTCCAGTTATTACACCGCCTGCCTCCTGTTAATGATCCTCAACGTGCTTGTAGGAACAGGATCATGGACAGGACTGGTCTAGAAGGGAGACCCCAGCCCTCCCCCCAGTTGTGCTACTTACCCATCACTGAGCTCAGGGGGCTCGCTGGGTGTCCAGCAGTAGTCGGGGCTGAAAAGAAGCAGGCCAGGCTTAGTGGAGACTTCCCAGCGCCGGCTGATAGCAGGGATCCGGGAATTAAAGGTGAGGACCTTCCTGACTTGGAGGAACTGTCTGTATTTCCCTCTAATACAACGTGGGCTGGCCAGGGCTGGTCTGGACTGTCATTCCGACAAGCCACGCCTCCCGGTGGGCGGGCCACGACAAAGGCGCCGCTCAATTGGGCGCCTGCGGTGACAGACAGGGGAGCAGTGAGAGTGCCAATGCCTTCCGAGGAATCCCTTCCAAGCATGCTCTGCACCTGGAGTGCGGATCACAGGAGGGGACACTCACCCCTGACAGGCGGTAAGTCCCCAAACTCTGCAAACGGGATTAACCCCTACCCTGCCACAGGACGATGACTCTGCCTCTGTGCTCACATTATACTGATTGGAATCCAATACTGTATACTACTGTACACTAGAATGCTGCAGTGATGGACGAAAATGGATTTTGCAAATATATGCTCATATATATAAAAATATACAAATAACATATATACAACATATATAAATAAACATACCTATATGTATATGCGTATATAATGTTATATATATATATTATATATATATATATATATTTACACACACGCACACACATATATATATATGTATATGTTACGTGTGTCTACATTATATATGCATATATTATTTATATAGAAACGCATATATATATAATGTATATATGAGTACATTATATACTTATATGATTTATGATATACTTCAATATATATATATATATATATATATATATATATATAAAATTTATTATTTTTTTAAATTATTGTTATATGTGCCTGTATATTGTATGCTTACTATATATATATATATATACACACACTGAGATTTACACAAGATCCAAGTGAGTTCACCGACGCCGTATAGCTTCGAACCTACAATGCTGGAGGAAAATGTATTTTGCAAAGATATCCATATATAAACATACATATATAATTTTTGATAGATATATGAATATACATATGTAGATAGATATAATAGATGTAAATTAAAATATATATATTGTATATATGTCTAGTGTATATGTGCGTATGTTGTATGTATATGGTATATTTATTATGTATGTATATAGTATAATCATATGAAAAATAATTACCTGTTTCCTTATCTACTATTCACATAATTTATTCTCAAGTCATTTGATAAATCACCCCATCTATCTATCTATCTATCTATCTATCTATCTATCTATCTAGACAAATCGCCCAAACATAAACGCACGAAAAAATAAACGTTTGTCACTTTATTGCAAAAAGAATGCATTTTGTTAGTTATAGTAATAACAGTGGAAGAAAAATCCATTTGCAATATTATTGCTTATTTGCTTCTTTATTAATATTGTGTTAAGAGTTAAATAAAGTTCTATTTGTGATGATAACATGTCAGATATTAGGATACATAGCAAAATGCAAGCAAACAGCCTTTCAAATCATAGGAAGTTCAGCACTAGCTCATCATAATAATACTGTTAAAAACAATAATAATATGAGTCTTGTAGATGAGTGATCCAGGCCAGCACAGGAAGGGTTAGCTGGGCTCAGGTTGAGTGCGGGAGCAGAGCTGGAAGTCTCTCTCTCTCTCTCCCTCCCTCTCTCTTTCTCCCTCTCTCTCTCACCCCCATCTCTCCCTCTCCCCCCTCTCACTATCTTAACCCCCTATCTCTCTACCCCCCTCTCTCTCTCCCCCTCTCTCTTTCTCCCTCTCTCTCTCTCTCTCTCTCTCTCTCTCACCCCCCATCTCTCACTCCCCCCCTCTCTCATTATCTTAACCCCCCCTCTCCCCCCTCTCTCCACCCCCCCTCTCCGTTTCACTCCCCCCCTTCTCTCTCCCCCTCTTTCTTCCCCCCCCCCTGTCTCCCCCCCCCTTTCTCCCCCCCCCCTATTTCTCCATCTCCATCTCTCCCCCCCCCCCTCCTCTCTCTCTCTCTCCTCCCCTCCCTTTCTCTCTCCCTCTATATCCCTCTCTCTCTCCCATGTTCTATGTGGTGGGGAACATTCCCGGATTGTTTATGGATGTGCGGAGGTATCTGTGTCTGATTACTGGAAGGGAAATGAAGACATTACTGTTTGTCCCAGAAGATGCGAAGATGCTGTCTTTCCATTCCCAGAAAATAAACATCATTAGAAAGCAATATTAATTTCATGGGTAGGATATCCAGTGTTAGGGAGAGAAAATGACAATATTTTATGTGAGCTGGACTATCTATCTATCTATCTATCTATCTATCTATCTATCTATCTATCTATCTATCTATCTATCTATCTATCTATCCACCCACCGACCCAGCTATCTATTCTATATAATATCCTCAGAATTGCAATTATGTTGCATGATAATACTACTAATAAAACTGTGCAGCAATTATTAACAATGACAACCAGCCACTGAATTGTTTGAATAAATCTGACTGTATTGATAAATGAGTGTACAGTACATCACGCAAATTTCCTCTGCACTATGAATCGCACAGTCCGGTTGTGGCGCCCTGTCTGTGAGATGAGAGCCATTCGATCTGCCAGTGGGGTGAGGTGGGTCAGTCTCTTCTTGTTATGATCATGTGGCCCTACTCTGCAGGTACACTATTAATGTAGACTAACTCTGTGTATATATATATATATATATATATATATATATATATATATATATATATATATATATATATGAATGAAATATTCTGGGAATGCATGGGTATCTAGTACTGTAGCTGATACTAGGGTATAAAAGGCTCCAGAACATAGAAAGGAGACATGAGTCCAGTTACCCAACTTCCCACTGATCAGAGTCTCCCACTTATTACTGGATTAAACATTTTTCACTTTGCAAATTAAATTCGCAGTGATTTCAGTAAATACTGTGAAGATACAAATCCTGTTGAATATACAGTCACGTCTACAGAAAATGACAATTTATAATCTTGGACATTATTGGACGTCTTATTTGAGCAGTCAGTGAAATGATCATTCACATTGCAGTGGATCTACTCCTTTAGTAAATCATCGCCCAAATTACCATCCAGGAGCCCAGCAGGTGATATTTCCCATCAGCCAAACAGAGCAATCTTATCCTAGACCAGCCTTTCTGGACCTTTTTAGCACAGAGGAATAGTTTTCAGGTCTCAGGGATACCCCCACTAAAAGTATTAGACCCTGTTCTCACAGTACATTAGCGTCATCAGTAGGTGGTAGAGACTATTAATTAAAATAAAAGTGGATTGTAACAAATATTAATAATATAATAATGTACAAAAAAGAGCCACAGACAGTGAACATTGTAGTGACCCCATACATTGGTGACCGTTGTAGGTGGGAGATTAATCTGAAACCCCTAGCAACCTCTGGAGGAACCTCATTGTTCCATGGAACCCTGGCTGAGACACTCAGTGCAATATCATTTAGCCTTCTATTAAATAGAGTATGTATTGATAGGGTTAAAACTCTGATGTGATATATGATGTATATA